>NC_086444.1:35445844-35755844 GCF_028390025.1 Pseudophryne corroboree | reverse complement strand
GATCAACTTGGAATTACCCCCTATATACTTTGTCCCATAAAGAAATCCAATTTTATCACTTTGCTGTGATGCATAAACTTAAAGTAACACTATAGGAGGGCAATATATACCAATAAATAAAGATATAAGATATCAGAGATGAGTGAAGCAGCTCAGACATATTCAAATTGATATTTTCAGTAGTGATGAGCGGGTTCGGTTTCTCGGAAACCGACCCACCCGAACTTCAGCCTTTTTACACGGGTCCGAGCCGTGCTCAGATTCTCCCGTGTGGCTCGGGTAAACCGAGCGCGCCCGAACGTCATCATCCCGCTGTCGGATTCTCGCGAGATTCGGATTCTATATAAGCAGCCGCGCGTCGCCGCCATTTTCACACGTGCATTGAGATTGATAGGGAGAGGACGTGGCTGGCGTCCTCTCCGTTATAGTAGAAAAGACGGAGTGACTTAGTTATAATTGTGGGGAGGATTGGGGACGGGGAGCAGCTGTTAGGGAGTACAGTGCAGGGTTTTGATTATAATACCACCAGTGAGTTTAATCCGTTGTTTCTCTGCATGAAAAAAACGCTCCACCATATGTGTGCTCACTCAGTGTGCTGCACTGCTGCATGATATATCTGTGCTGAGTGCACTGCTCACACTGCCTAATTGTGGGGACTGGGGAGCAGTTATAGCAGGAGTACAGTGCACAGTTTTGCTGACAGTGACCACCAGTCCAGTAAACGTTTGTCTGCCTGAAAAACACTCCTGTGGTGGCTTTTTTTTTCTTCATACTACTAGTTTAGCAGTCTGCTGACAGTGTCCACCAGGTCCGTTATTATTATACAGTATATTATATATATATATAGCAGTACGGTAGGCCACGGCTGTACCTACCTCTGTGTCGTCAGTGCACTCGTCGTCCATAAGTAATATAATACTATACTATCCATCCATCTACATTGTATACCTGTGGTGGCTTTTTTTTTCTTCATACTAGTTTAGCAGTCTGCTGACAGTGTCCACCAGGTCCGTTATTATTATTATACAGTATATTATATATATATATATATATATATATATATATAGCAGTACGGTAGGCCACGGCTGTACCTACCTCTGTGTCGTCAGTGCACTCGTCGTCCATAAGTAATATAATACTATACTATCCATCCATCTACATTGTATACCTGTGGTGGTTTTTTTTTCTTCTTCATACTAGTTTAGCAGTCTGCTGACAGTGTCCACCAGGTCCGTTATTATTATACAGTATATTATATATATATATATATATATATATATATATAATAGCAGTACGGTAGGCCACGGCTGTACCTACCTCTGTGTCGTCAGTGCACTCGTCGTCCATAAGTAATATAATACTATACTATCCATCCATCTACATTGTATACCTGTGGTGGCTTTTTTTTTCTTCATACTAGTTTAGCAGTTTGCTGACAGTGTCCACCAGGTCCGTTATTATTATTATACAATATATTATATATATATATATATATATATATATATAGCAGTACGGTAGGCCACGGCTGTACCTACCTCTGTGTCGTCAGTGCACTCATCGTCCATAAGTAATATAATACTATACTATCCATCCATCTACATTGTATACCTGTGGTGGCTTTTTTTTTCTTCATACTAGTTTAGCAGTCTGCTGACAGTGTCCACCAGGTCTGTTATTATTATTATACAGTATATTATATATATATATATATAGCAGTACGGTAGGCCACGGCTGTACCTACCTCTGTGTCGTCAGTGCACTCGTCCTCCATAAGTAATATAATACTATACTATCCATCCATCTACATTGTATACCTGTGGTGGCTTTTTTTTTCTTCATACTAGTTTAGCAGTCTGCTGACAGTGTCCACCAGGTCCGTTATTATTATTATACAGTATATTATATATATATATATATATATATATAGCAGTACGGTAGGCCACGGCTGTACCTACCTCTGTGTCGTCAGTGCACTCGTCCTCCATAAGTAATATAATACTATACTATCCATCCATCTACATTGTATACCTGTGGTGGTTTTTTTTTTTCTTCATACTAGTTTAGCAGTCTGCTGACAGTGTCCACCAGGTCCGTTATTATTATACAGTATAATATATATATATATATATATATATAGCAGTACGGTAGGCCACGGCTGTACCTACCTCTGTGTCGTCTGTGCACTCGTCCTCCATAAGTAATATAATACTATACTATCCATCCATCTACATTGTATACCTGTGGTGGCTTTTTTTTTCTTCATACTAGTTTAGCAGTCTGCTGACAGTGTCCACCAGGTCCGTTATTATTATTATACAATATATTATATATATATATATATATATATATAAGTTGTAACACTGTAGGGGTGCAAGGTGCCTTTTCCTGGGGAATATGGCAGCACGCAGCAGCTGAGGAACAACACAAGTCCAGTTTCTGGTACAACTGACCCCGGCCAGTTTTATTGAAACAGAAAATAAAACAAACCCCAAAATAAAAATACCTTGCCTGTCCGGCACTAACTAAACATAAGATGTTCCTAACTGTCACTAAACAAAACACAGAGTTCTTCAGTACATACTGTATAGCTTACTTGCATCAGAAAGCGTGTCTCTCACACACAGATCCTGCAGCCTTCCCAGGCAGTCTGCCCATACTAATCAGGTTAGAAGCACTATATCACTCTTACACAGCTGAAACCCTGATTAGCCCTCTGTGAGGCCAAAGACCCGAACTGGGCCCAATGTCTAGAACTCGCCTTATCTCTCTCTCAGAGCCTTTACCCAGCTTTTACAGCAAACTGAAAAGGTTCAGACAAAACAAAAAGCATTTTTCCTAGAAGTTAACATTTTCTAAAACATGTAAGACAAGAACCTGGGACAAATATACCTGCCCTCAAACACTATCCCAGTGTTCTTGTCACATATCCCCCTCCCCTGTTTCGACCTAGGGGCCGGAACACTTGTAGCCCCCAAACAGAAGATGCGAGACAATGCATCTGCGTTGGCCAATTGTGTTCCCGGTCTATGTTCGACCGTAAACTTAAAGTCCTGCAACGCTAGAAACCATCTAGTTACACGAGCATTCTTGCCTCTATTTACATACATCCATTTTAAAGGGGCATGGTCTGTCACTAGTCTGAATTGTCTACCCAAGAGGTAATATCTCAAGGTATCTAGTGCCCACTTAATGGCCAAAGCCTCCTTTTCCACAATGGCATACCTTTTTTCATGCTCATTGAGTTTCCTACTCAAATAAATGATAGGGTGTTCGTCCCCATCTCTGGTTTGGGACAGCACAGCACCTATCCCAACCTCTGAGGCATCTGTCTGTACCACAAATTCTTTTGAAAAATCTGGTGTTATCAACACCG
The DNA here is from genome assembly GCF_028390025.1 of Pseudophryne corroboree. NCBI lineage: Eukaryota > Metazoa > Chordata > Amphibia > Anura > Myobatrachidae > Pseudophryne > Pseudophryne corroboree. The sequence goes on along the minus strand of NC_086444.1, from coordinate 35,752,471 downwards.
GTTGTGAACACAAAGCCACTTTTAACGCTTGGAACGCCTTTTCTGCATCAGGGTTCCATTTCACCACATTTGACTGCTTCCCTTTGGTAAGGTCTGACAACGGCACCGCTGTTGTCGCAAAATTAGGAATAAACCGTCTATAGTACCCAGTAATTCCCAAAAAAGCCCTTACCTGTTTTTTATTCACTGGACGAGGCCAGTTTTGAATAGCATCAACTTTATTCAATTGGGGCCTAATCAGACCTCTGCCTATGGTGAAGCCCAAGTATTTGACCTCCTCCATTGCGAGGCAGCACTTCTTTGGGTTAGCAGTTAACCCTGCCTCTCTGATTGAGTCCAGTACTGCTTGTACTTTAACCAAATGTGACCCCCAGTCTGTACTGTGAATTACCACATCATCCAAATAGGCAGCTGCATATTTTCTATGGGGCCTCAAAATTTTATCCATCGCCCGTTGAAAGGTTGCTGGAGCCCCATGCAACCCAAAGGGTAACATCTTATACTGGTACAGCCCCTCCGGAACCGAAAAGGCTGTTTTTTCTTTGGCGCTATCAGATAAAGGTATTTGCCAGTAACCTTTGGTCAGGTCCAATGTGGTGAGAAACCTGGCTGTTCCCAGCCTTTCTACAAGCTCATCCACACGGGGCATGGGGTATGCGTCAAACTTGGACACCTCATTTAACTTACGAAAGTCATTACAGAAGCGTATGCTACCGTCGGGCTTCGGGATGAGCACTATGGGACTGGACCACTCACTGTTAGACTCCTCTATGACTCCAAGTTCTAACATGGTTTTAACTTCCTTAGAAATAGCTTCTCGCTGAGCTTCAGGAATCCTATATGGCTTTAAATGAACCCTGACCCCTGGTTCTGTGACAATGTCATGTTTTATTATGGTCGTTCGGCCAGGCAGCTCTGAAAATACCTCCCTATTTTGGATGAGAAATTCTTTAACCTGATTGTTCTGATCAGCTGATAATGTCTCTGACACCTTCACTGCGGGAAGCAACCGGGGTGAAGACACCGAAGGGCAAGGCTCCGCTGACAGAGACAACCTATCTTTCCAGGGTTTGATTAAGTTAACATGGTAGATCTGTTCGGGTTTTCTCTTTCCCGGCTGGTATACTTTGTAATTAACCTCATTCACTTTTTCCCTAATCTCAAATGGACCCTGCCATTTAGCTAGGAATTTGCTTTCCACAGTGGGTACCAAAACAAGAACTCTATCTCCTGGAGCAAATTCCCGTATCTTGGCACTCCGGTTATAGACCCTCTGTTGAGCACTTTGGGCCTGTTCCATGTGCTCTCTGACAACAGGTACCACGGCTGCAATCCTATCCTGCATTTGTGTTACATGCTCAATAACGCTTCTATAAGGAGTGGGCTGTCCTTCCCACGTCTCTTTGGCAACATCCAACAGCCCTCTGGGGTGTCTACCATACAACAAATCAAATGGAGAAAACCCCGTAGAGGACTGAGGAACTTCTCTGATGGCCATTAACAAGTAGGGCAACAAACAATCCCAGTTTTTCCCATCTCTCTCAACAACCTTTTTTAACATACTTTTTAATGTTTTATTAAACCTTTCCACCAACCCGTCAGTTTGGGGATGGTAGATGGACGTCCTGAGGTGAGTGACCTTAAATAACTTGCACAATTCTTTCATGATCCTTGACATAAATGGAGTACCTTGGTCAGTCAAAATTTCTTTTGGTATTCCCACTCTACTAAATACCTGCACCAGCTCCCTAGCTATCGCCTTGGTTGTGATAGTGCGTAAAGGGACAGCCTCAGGATATCGAGTGGCATAGTCCATAATTACCAGGATATACTGATGGCCCCGAGCAGACTTTAACAAGGGCCCCACGAGATCCATGGCTATTCTGTCAAACGGGACCTCTATAATAGGCATGGGAACTAGTGGGCTCCTGAAATGGGGTCTAGGGGCATGATACTGGCATTCAGGACAGGAAGAACAATATTCAGACACTTCTTTATAAACCCCTGGCCAAAAGAACCTTTGTAAAACTCTTTCAGTGGTTTTTTCTGCCCCTAAATGTCCTGCGGTAACGTGACTATGAGCTAAATCTAGTACCGTTCTCCGATAAGGCTGGGGAACTACCAGCTGTTCCACCACATCCTCACCACTTTTGACAATGTGGTACAAGAGCTCATTACAGATGGCCATGTGGGGATACGTAACCCTGTCACCTGGTACCACAGGTTCCCCATTAACAATCTTAACATTCTCTCTAGCCTTTATTAAGGTAGGATCCTTTAACTGTTCAGACGCAAACAGATCCTTCTTTACCTCCAGGTCAGGCACGCTTTCAGTTCTAACTACTATGTCTCTGTTCCCGGCAAGAGGGTCCTCACTGGACTCCCCATCTGTCACTTCCCCAGCCAAACTAGCAAAAGGCAAAGGGCCAGAAAGTTCCGAAGACCCACGTACATCCATAAAATCACCGGTATTATCAACTGGCTTTTTACTTCTCACATCTGTTGATAACCGTGATTCCCACAGTTTCCAAAAATGAGGAAAATCCCTCCCTATTATGGCCTCATGCACCAAGGTAGGGACCAGTCCCACTTTAACCATTGCTGACCCACAACAAGTTTCTATATTCACCTCAGCAGTGGCATAATATTGGGTATCCCCATGTATGCAAGTTACCCCAATAGGTATTTGCTGGACCTTTAAGGGGTTCACTAACCCAGCTTTCACGAGGGTAACTAAACTTCCTGAATCTAGCAAGGCCTCTACCCGGTTACCTTCTAAGAACACATCACACATTTGTTTTTCCAGCTCAGGTGAAGGTACCACAGTACAGGCTAACCTAGCAAAGAAAGACATTCTGCGACATTCAAAGGCAGCATCACATTGCATGGGTTCTTGCGTGACTGGGCAATTGGCAATAACATGACCAGGCATACCACACCTAAAACATTTAACCACACGATTATCAACCCATTTGGGCAGCATAGACCGTTCTAGCCCAATTGGCCTGTTTCCAGGGCCAGTGTTTACAGTCTCTCCAGCCTTGCGTTCTCTTAACCGCCCAGCAACGTTTTCCCACGGAACAGTCTTACCAGTCTTTACTGAAGGGCGCTGTCGAGGATTTATGGGTTGCTGGGTGGTCATCAGTAGTTCCTCTGCTGCCAAATACCTCTCTACCATGTCCACTAATTGGTCAGCAGTACCCGGGTTTCCATGGCTCACCCACTTGCGCAGGACCATGGGCAAAGATCTCAAGTAGCGGTCCATGACGACTCTTTCCACCATCTGGGGACCAGTTAATGTCTCTGGCTGCAGCCATTTTTTTGTTAGCTGAATAAGGTCGTGCATCTGGGAGCGCGGAGGCTTCTCCATGGCGTACAGCCAACGGTGCACCCGTTGTGCTCGTACTGACAGCGTGACTCCCAGGCGGGTCAGGATCTCAGTCTTTAGTTTATCATAGTCCCGAGCCTCAGCAGGGCTTAAATCAAAGTAAGCTTTTTGGGGCTCACCTGACAGGAAAAGTGCCAGCAGACTGGCCCACTGTGCTTTCGGCCAGTTCTCACGCTCGGCAGTCCTTTCAAACGTGGTCAGATAGGCCTCCACATCATCAGCCTCTGTCATTTTCTGCAGGAAGTGACTGGCTCGTATAGAACTAGAGCTGGTTGGAGCACTGACGGCCACATCTCCAACCCGAGCTGCAAGTCTCTGCACCACTTCTGCTAAGGCCTCTCTATCCTGACGCTGTTGCCTGTAAAGTTCATCAACAACTGCCTGCTGTTGTCTCTTATTTTCCTCCATTGCCACCTGCTGCTGTCTGTTGGCCTCCTGCTGTAGTCTCCAATTTTCCTCCATTGCCACCTGCTGTTGTCTCCTATTTTCCTCCATTGCCACCTGCTGCTGTCGGTTGGCCTCCTGCTGAGCCGCTGTAGCTTGCAGCAAGGCTTTAAGCAGATCCTCCATGTCAACAGATTTTTCAGGCGGCTTTGCAGCTGCTTTCACCCAGGACATATATCAAACCCTCAGGGGTGAGTCTCAGAAACTTCACACTGGGCTGTATCTGCATAAACCACCGTTTTCTGCAGGCCTCACAAAGCTGCTGCTTTCACTTATGCGCAGAACGGCCTGCTCGCATTCTCCACCAAGTTGTAACACTGTAGGGGTGCAAGGTGCCTTTTCCTGGGGAATATGGCAGCACGCAGCAGCTGAGGAACAACACAAGTCCAGTTTCTGGTACAACTGACCCCGGCCAGTTTTATTGAAACAGAAAATAAAACAAACCCCAAAATAAAAATACCTTGCCTGTCCGGCACTAACTAAACATAAGATGTTCCTAACTGTCACTAAACAAAACACAGAGTTCTTCAGTACATACTGTATAGCTTACTTGCATCAGAAAGCGTGTCTCTCACACACAGATCCTGCAGCCTTCCCAGGCAGTCTGCCCATACTAATCAGGTTAGAAGCACTATATCACTCTTACACAGCTGAAACCCTGATTAGCCCTCTGTGAGGCCAAAGACCCGAACTGGGCCCAATGTCTAGAACTCGCCTTATCTCTCTCTCAGAGCCTTTACCCAGCTTTTACAGCAAACTGAAAAGGTTCAGACAAAACAAAAAGCATTTTTCCTAGAAGTTAACATTTTCTAAAACATGTAAGACAAGAACCTGGGACAAATATACCTGCCCTCAAACACTATCCCAGTGTTCTTGTCACAATATATATATATAGCAGTACGGTAGGCCACGGCTGTACCTATCTCTGTGTCGTCAGTGCACTCGTCGTCCATAAGTAATATAATACTATACTATCCATCCATCTACATTGTATACCTGTGGTGTTTTTTTTTTCTTCATACTAGTTTAGCAGTCTGCTGACAGTGTCCACCAGGTCCGTTATTATTATACAGTATAATATATATATATATATATATATAGCAGTACGGTAGGCCACGGCTGTACCTACCTCTGTGTCGTCAGTGCACTCGTCGTCCATAAGTAATATAATACTATACTATCCATCCATCTACATTGTATACCTGTGGTGGCTTTTTTTTTCTTCATACTAGTTTAGCAGTCTGCTGACAGTGTCCACCAGGTCCGTTATTATTATACAGTATATTATATATATATATATATATATAGCAGTACGGTAGGCCACGGCTGTACCTACCTCTGTGTCGTCAGTGCACTCGTCGTCCATAAGTAATATAATACTATACTATCCATCCATCTACATTGTATACCTGTGGTGGCTTTTTTTTTCTTCATACTAGTTTAGCAGTCTGCTGACAGTGTCCACCAGGTCCGTTATTATTATACAGTATATTATATATATATATATATATATATATATATAGCAGTACGGTAGGCCACGGCTGTACCTACCTCTGTGTCGTCAGTGCACTCGTCGTCCATAAGTAATATAATACTATACTATCCATCCATCTACATTGTATACCTGTGGTGGCTTTTAGTTGTGTGCATTAAAATATGGAGAACAAAAATGTGGAGGTTAAAAAAATAGGGAAAGATCAAGATCCACTTCCACCTCGTGCTGAAGCTGCTGCCACTAGTCATGGCCGAGACGATGAAATGCCATCAACGTTGTCTGCCAAGGCCGATGCCCAATGTTATAGTACAGAGCATGTAAAATCCAAAACACAAAAGATCAGTAAAATGACCCAAAAATCAAAATTAAAAGCGTCTGAGGAGAAGCGTAAACTTGCCAATATGCCATTTACGACACGGAGTGGCAAGGAACGGCTGAGGCCCTGGCCTATGTTCATGGCTAGTGGTTCAGCTTCACATGAGGATGGAAGCACTCATCCTCTCGCTAGAAAAAAGAAAAGACTTAAGCTGGCAAAAGCACAGCAAAGAACTGTGCGTTCTTCGAAATCACAAATCCCCAAGGAGAGTCCAATTGTGTCGGTTGCGATGCCTGACCTTACCAACACTGGACGGGAAGAGCTTGCGCCTTCCACCATTTGCACGCCCCCTGCAAGTGCTGGAAGGAGCACCCGCAGTCCAGTTCCTGATAGTCAAATTGAAGATGTCAGTGTTGAAGTACACCAGGATGAGTATATGGGTGTTGCTGGCGCTGGGGAGGAAATTGACAAGAAGGATTCTGATGGTGAGGTGGTTTGTTTAAGTCAGGCACCCGGGGAGACCCCTATTGTCCGTGGGAGGAATATGGCCATTGACATGCCTGGTCAAAATACAAAAAAAATCAGCTCTTCGGTGTGGAATTATTTCATAACAAATGCGGACAACAGGTGTCAAGCCGTGTGTTGCCTTTGTCAAGCTGTAATAAGTAGGGGTAAGGACGTTAACCACCTCGGAACATCCTCCCTTATACGTCACCTGCAGCGCATTCATTATAAGTCAGTGACAAGTTCAAAAACTTTGGGTGACAGCGGAAGCAGTCCACTGACCACTAAATCTATAACCAAGCTCCTGCAAACCACACCACCAACTCCCTCAGTGTCAATTTCCTCCTTAGACAGGAAAGCCAATAGTCCTGCAGGCCATGTCACATGCAAGTCTGACGAGTCCTCTCCTGCCTGGGATTCCTCCGATGCATCCTTGAGTGTAACGCCTACTGCTGCTGGCGCTGCTGTTGTTGCTGCTGGGAGTCGATCGTCATCCCAGAGGGGAAGTCGGAAGACCACTTGTACTACTTCCAGTAAGCAATTGACTGTCCAACAGTCCTTTGCGAGGAAGATGAAATATCACAGCAGTCGTCCTGCTGCAAAGCGGATAACTGAGGACTTGGCAGCCTGGGCGGTGAGAAACGTGGTTCCGGTATCCATCGTTACTTCAGAGGCAACTATAGACTTGATTGAGGTACTGTGTCCCCGGTACCAAATACCATCTAGGTTCCATTTCTCTAGGCAGGCGATACCGAGAATGTACACAGACCTCAGAAAAAGAGTGACCAGTGTCCTAAAAAATGCAGTTGTACCCAATGTCCACTTAACCATGGACATGTGGACAAGTGGAGCAGGGCAGACTCAGGACTACATGACTGTGACAGCCCACTGGGTAGATGTATTGCCTCCCGCTGCAAGAACAGCAGCGGCGGCACCAGTAGCAGCATCTCGCAAACGCCAACTCATTCCTAGGCAGGCTACGCTTTGTATCACCGCTTTCCAGAATACGCACACAGCTGAAAACCTCTTACGGCAAATGAGGAAGATCATCGCAGAATGGCTTACCCCAATTGGACTCTCCTGGGGATTTGTGGCATCGGACAACGCCAGCAATATTGTGCGTGCATTACATCTGGGCAAATTCCAGAACGTCCCATGTTTTGCACATACCTTGAATTTGGTGGTGCAGAATTATTTAAAAAACGACAGGGGCGTGCAAGAGATGCTGTCGGTGGCCAGAAGAATTGCGGGCCACTTTCGGCGTACAGGCACCGCGTACAGAAGACTGGAGCACCACCAAAAACACCTGAACCTGCCCTGCCATCATCTGAAGCAAGAGGTGGTAACAAGGTGGAATTCAACCCTCTATATGCTTCAGAGGATGGAGGAGCAGCAAAAGGCCATTCAAGCCTATATATCTGCCCACGATATAGGCAAAGGAGGTGGAATGCACCTGAATCAAGCGCAGTGGAGAATGATATCAACGTTGTGCAAGGTTCTGCAACCTTTTGAACTTGCCACACGTGAAGTCAGTTCAGACACTGCCAGCCTGAGTCAGGTCATTCCCCTCATCAGGCTTTTGCAGAAGAAGCTGGAGACATTGAAGGAGGAGCTAAAACAGAGCGATTCCGCTAGGCATGTGGGACTTGTGGATGGAGCCCTTAATTCGCTTAACAAGGATTCACGGGTGGTCAATCTGTTGAAATCAGAGCACTACATTTTGGCCACCGTGCTCGATCCTAGATTTAAAACCTACGTTGGATCTCTCTTTCCGGCAGACACAAGTCAGCAGAGGTTCAAAGAACTGCTGGTGAGAAAATTGTCAAGTCAAGCGGAACGCGACCCGTCAACAGCTCGTCCTTCACATTCTCCCGCAACTGGGGGTGCGAGGAAAAGGCCACGAATTCCGAGCCCACCCGCTGGCGGTGATGCAGGGCAGTCTGGAGCGAGTGCTGACATCTGGTCCGGACTGAAGGACCTGGCAACGATTACTGACATGTCGTCTACTGTCACTGCATATGATTCTGTCACCATTGAAAGAATGGTGGAGGATTATATGAGTGACCGCATCCAAGTAGGCACGTCAGACAGTCCGTACGTATACTGGCAGGAAAAAGAGGCAATTTGGAGGCCCTTGCAGAAACTGGCTTTATTCTACCTAAGTTGCCCTCCCTCCAGTGTGTACTCCGAAAGAGTGTTTAGTGCCGCCGCTCACCTTGTCAGCAATCAGCGTATGAGGTTAAATCCAGAAAATGTGGAGAAGATGATGTTCATTAAAATGAATTATAATCAATTCCTCCGTGGAGACATTCACCAGCAGCAATTGCCTCCAGAAAGTACACGGGGACCTGAGATGGTGGATTCCAGTGGGGACGAATTGATAATCTGTGAGGAGGGGGATGTACACAGTGAAAGGGGTGATGAATCGGAGGATGATGATGAGGTGGACATCTTGCCTCTGTAGAGCCAGTTTGTGCAAGGAGAGATTGATTGCTTCTTTTTTGGTGGGGGCCCAAACCAACCAGTCATTTCAGTCACAGTCGTGTGGCAGACCCTGTCGCTGAAATTATGGGTTCGTTAAAGTGTGCATGTCCTGTTTATACAACATAAGGGTGGGTGGGAGGGCCCAAGGACAATTCCATCTTGCACCTCTTTTTTCTTTAATTTTTCTTTGCGTCATGTGCTGTTTGGGGAGTATTTTTTTGAAGGGCCATCCTGCGTGACACTGCAGTGCCACTGCTATATGGGCCAGGTGTTTGTGTCGGCCACTTGGGTCGCTTATCTTAGTCACACAGCTACCTCATTGCGCCTCTTTTTTTCTTTGCGTCATGTGCTGTTTGGGGAGTATTTTTTTGAAGGGCCATCCTGCGTGACACTGCAGTGCCACTTCTAGATGGGCCAGGTGTTTGTGTCGGCCACTTGGGTCGCTTATCTTAGTCACACAGCTACCTCATTGCGCCTCTTTTTTTCTTTGTGTCATGTGCTGTTTGGGGAGTATTTTTTTGAAGGGCCATCCTGCATGACACTGCAGTGCCACTCCTAGATGGGCCAGGTGTTTGTGTCGGCCACTTGGGTCGCTTATCTTAGTCACACAGCTACCTCATTGCGCCTCTTTTTTTCTTTGCGTCATGTGCTGTTTGGGGAGTATTTTTTTGAAGGGCCATCCTGCGTGACACTGCAGTGCCACTCCTAGATGGGCCAGGTGTTTGTGTCGGCCACTTGGGTCGCTTATCTTAGTCACACAGCTACCTCATTGCGCCTCTTTTTTTCTTTGCGTCATGTGCTGTTTGGGGAGTATTTTTTTGAAGGGCCATCCTGCGTGACACTGCAGTGCCACTTCTAGATGGGCCAGGTGTTTGTGTCGGCCACTTGGGTCGCTTATCTTAGTCACACAGCTACCTCATTGCGCCTCTTTTTTTCTTTGCGTCATGTGCTGTTTGGGGAGTATTTTTTTGAAGGGCCATCCTGCATGACACTGCAGTGCCACTCCTAGATGGGCCAGGTGTTTGTGTCGGCCACTTGGGTCGCTTATCTTAGTCACACAGCTACCTCATTGCGCCTCTTTTTTTCTTTGTGTCATGTGCTGTTTGGGGAGTATTTTTTTGAAGGGCCATCCTGCGTGACACTGCAGTGCCACTCCTAGATGGGCCAGGTGTTTGTGTCGGCCACTTGGGTCGCTTATCTTAGTCACACAGCTACCTTATTGCGCCTCTTTTTTTCTTTGCGTCATGTGCTGTTTGGGGAGTATTTTTTTGAAGGGCCATCCTGCGTGACACTGCAGTGCCACTCCTAGATGGGCCAGGTGTTTGTGTCGGCCACCTGTGTCGCTTAGCTTAGTCACACAGCGACCTTGGTGCGCCTCTTTTTTTCTTTGCGTCATGTGCTGTTTGGGGAGTATTTTTTTCAAGTGCCATCCTGTCTGACACTGCAGTGCCACTCCTAGATAGGCCAGGTGTTTGTGTCGGCCAATTGGGTCGCTTAGCTTAGTCACACAGCTACCTCGGAGCAAATTTTAGGACTAAAAATAATATTGTGAGGCGTGAGGTGTTCAGAATAGACTGAAAATGAGTGGAAATTATGGTTATTGAGGATAATAATACTTTGGGAGCAAAATGACCCCCAAATTCTATGATTTAAGCTGTTTTTGAGGGTTTTTTGAAAAAAACACCCGAATCCAAAACACACCCGAATCCGACAAAAAATTTTCGGTGAGGTTTTGCCAAAACGCGTCCAAATCCAAAACACGGCCGCGGAACCGAACCCAAAACCAAAACACAAAACCCGAAAAATTTCCAGTGCACATCACTAATTTTCAGTGTGCTAAATCTGTATTAATCTGTGCCGCAGAGCCGGATTAATCGGCCTATTCATGAAGCAGTGGTATGTGTGGAGAAGTGAGTGCCTCCCCTGTCATAATGATTAAAATAATACAGAGAAGATACTTATGACACATATTCTGTGTCATAAGTATCTGCTTTAGCCTTCATATTATTTTAATCATTTTTACCCTGTAAATAACTGTGTTAAATGTGTTTTGGAGGCACCGCTGCCGGTGCCTCCCGCTGTCAGTGTGAAAGGGACGGAAGCGGGGGGCGGGGCCAAGCATTGGCCAGTGAAAGTCCATTACAAAAAGCAGCAGAAGCGGCACTTACTAGAAGCTCACATGAAAGCACGCCCCTGTCACTGAGGAAGCTGTGATAAGGCAGTGGGCAGGTCCGACCCTGTCATTACATCTGGACCTGGTACAAGCAGAGCCGACCCTAGTGACTCATAGTACGCCGCCCAGATGCTGCGGGGTCGTAACCAGGAATGCAGTGTGGTCGTGGTGAGGACGAAGAGAACGGGTCCCCTCTTCTTAGTTAACAGCTACTGCAAGACAGAATCGCCCCCTTCTTAATCCCTGCCAATGCTCCCTCCTGTCCACAGGACCAGGCCAGCCCCCTTCAGCCCGCCCCCCTTCTTCCCCTCTACCCCTCGATCTCTTGTTAATATGACTAGGACAGCCCCCTTAAGTTCTGTGCGGGGTGTGCTCTCTCCCAGCCAGAGGACCAAGCCCCGCAACACTTCTTCAAGTCCTCGATTCCCCTCAGTCTACCTCGCTCTGTCCAGGCTAAAACAGCAAGCCCCTCCCCCTTCTTCCGCTCAGCCAGCCCAGTCCCCGATACCCTTCTAACCTGCTCTGGTCCGGATGGAGGATCAGACACTGTCCCCTTCTTACCCTCTGCAGTCCCAAGTTCCCTTTTCCCTGATCTGTCCCTGCCGGAGGACCAAGCTCCGCCCCTTTCTTCATCACAGCCAGCCCTGTCCCCTCTTCCTTTCTAATCTGCTATGTCCCAGTCAGAGGATCAGGCCCCACCCCCTTCTTCCCCTCGGTCAGTCCCAAATTTCCCTCTACCAAGTGCTGTCCCGGCCTGAGAACCAAGCCTTGCCCCTTTCTTCCCCACAGCCAGCCCTGCAACTACCCCTCTACCCTGCTCTGTCCTGGCTGGAGGATCAGGGCCCGCCCTCTACTTCCCCTCGGTCAGTCTTCACTTACTCTCTACCTAGCGCTGTCCCAGCTGTAGGACCAAACCCGCCCCCTCCTTTCCCCACTTCTCTTCTGATTTAGGCAGCTCTCTCCTAGAGGCCCTGTCTCCTCCTACCACTCTACCATGTCGCAGTGTCGCCCTTGACTGACTCTAAAGCTCCGGTGGACAGAGAGAGGAGTTCATCATGGTAAGTTCATGTGGAGGGTGGAACAAGGATGTGTAAAATGTTATTGTGCGGAAAGTAGTGCAGTGCAGTCGTTTAGTGTGGCGTATTTAGTGTAGTGATGTAGTGCAGCGTATAAGGGGGTATTTAGTGTAGTGATGTAGTGCGGCGTATAAGGTGGGATTTAGTGTAGTGTAGTAGTGTGGCGTATAAAGGGGGTATTTAGTAGAGATGAGCGGGTTCGGTTCCTCGGAATCCGAACCCCCCCGAACTTCACGCTTTTTACACGGGTCCGAGGCAGACTCGGAACTTCCCGCCTTGCTCGGCTAACCCGAGCGCGCCCGAACGTCATCATCCCGCTGTCGGATTCTCGCGAGGCTCGTTTTCTATCGCGAGACTCGGATTCTATATAAGGAGCCGCGCGTCGCCGCCATTTTCACACGTGCATTGAGATTGATAGGGAGAGGACGTGGCTGGCGTCCTCTCCGTTTAGATAGAGAGTGAGACACTTGATTTACTGGAGCATTAGGAGTACTCAGAGAGTGCAGAGTTTTGCTGATAGTTATACTAGTGGTGACCACCAGTTTTATTTATTATTTAATATAATCCGTTCTCTGCCTGAAAAAAAACGATACACAGTCACATACCATATCTGTGCTCAGCCTCAGTGTGCTGCATGATAATATCATCTATGTATATCTGACTGTGCTGAGTAGTGCTCACTGCTCACACAGCTTAATTGTGGGGGAGACTGGGGAGCAGTTATAGCAGGAGTACATATTTAACAGTGCACACTTTTGCTGCCAGAGTGCCAGTGTGACTGACCAGCAGTGACCACCAGTATATTGTCTGCCTGAAAAAGTTAAACACTCGTGTGGTGTTTTTTTTTTAAATTCTATATATAAACGCATTCTGCTGACAGTGTCCAGCAGGTCCGTCATTCATTATATTTCTATCTTCTTCATACTAGTAGTTTAGGAGTCTGCAGTGCTGACAGTGTCCAGCAGGTCCGTCATTATACAATATATACCTGTCCTGCAGTAGTGATATATATATATTTTTTATATCATTATCATCCAGTCTATACTAGCAGACGCAGTACGGTAGTCCACGGCTGTAGCTACCTCTGTGTCGGCAGTCGCTCGTCCATAATTGTATACCTACCTGTGGTGGTTTTTTTTTTTCTATCTTCTTCATACTAGTAGTTTAGGAGTCTGCAGTGCTGACAGTGTCCAGCAGGTCCGTCATTATACAATATATACCTGTCCTGCAGTAGTGATATATATATATATTTTTTATATCATTATCATCCAGTCTATACTAGCAGACGCAGTACGGTAGTCCACGGCTGTAGCTGCCTCTGTGTCGGCAGTCGCTCGTCCATAATTGTATACCTACCTGTGGTGGTTTTTTTTTTCTATCTTCTTCATACTAGTAGTTTAGGAGTCTGCAGTGCTGACAGTGTCCAGCAGGTCCGTCATTATACAATATATACCTGTCCTGCAGTAGTGATATATATATATTTTTTATATCATTATCATCCAGTCTATACTAGCAGACGCAGTACGGTAGTCCACGGCTGTAGCTACCTCTGTATCGGCAGTCGCTCATCCATAATTGTATACCTACCTGTGGTGGGTTTTTTTTTTCTATCTTCTTCATACTAGTAGTTTAGGAGTCTGCAGTGCTGACAGTGTCCAGCAGGTCCGTCATTATACAATATATACCTGTCCTGCAGTAGTGATATATATATATTTTTTATATCATTATCATCCAGTCTATACTAGCAGACGCAGTACGGTAGTCCACGGCTGTAGCTACCTCTGTGTCGGCAGTCGCTCGTCCATAATTGTATACCTACCTGTGGTGGTTTTTTTTTTTCTATCTTCTTCATACTAGTAGTTTAGGAGTCTGCAGTGCTGACAGTGTCCAGCAGGTCCGTCATTATACAATATATACCTGTCCTGCAGTAGTGATATATATATATTTTTTATATCATTATCATCCAGTCTATACTAGCAGACGCAGTACGGTAGTCCACGGCTGTAGCTACCTCTGTGTCGGCAGTCGCTCGTCCATAATTGTATACCTACCTGTGGTGGTTTTTTTTTTTTCTATCTTCTTCATACTAGTAGTTTAGGAGTCTGCAGTGCTGACAGTGTCCAGCAGGTCCATCAATATACAATATATACCTGTCCTGCAGTATTGATATATATATATATATATATTTATATCATTATCATCCAGTCTATACTAGCAGACGCAGTACCGTAGTCCACGGCTGTAGCTACCTCTGTGTCGGCAGTCGCTCGTCATCCATAAGTATACTAGTATCCATCCATCTCCATTGTTTACCTGAGGTGCCTTTTAGTTGTGCCTATTAAAATATGGAGAACAAAAATGTTGAGGTTCCAAAAATAGGGAAAGATCAAGATCCACTTCCACCTCGTGCTGAAGCTGCTGCCACTAGTCATGGCCGAGACGATGAAATGCCAGCAACGTCGTCTGCCAAGGCCGATGCCCAATGTCATAGTACAGAGCATGTAAAATCCAAAACACCAAATATCAGTAAAAAAAGGACTCAAAAATCTAAAATAAAATCGTCGGAGGAGAAGCGTAAACTTGCCAATATGCCATTTACCACACGGAGTGGCAAGGAACGGCTGAGGCCCTGGCCTATGTTCATGGCTAGTGGTTCAGCTTCACATGAGGATGGAAGCACTCAGCCTCTCGCTAGAAAAATGAAAAGACTTAAGCTGGCAAAAGCACAGCAAAGAACTGTGCGTTCTTCGAAATCACAAATCCACAAGGAGAGTCCAATTGTGTCGGTTGCGATGCCTGACCTTCCCAACACTGGACGTGAAGAGCATGTGCCTTCCACCATTTGCACGCCCCCTGCAAGTGCTGGAAGGAGCACCCGTAGTCCAGTTCCTGATAGTCAGATTGAAGATGTCAGTGTTGAAGTACACCAGGATGAGGAGGATATGGGTGTTGCTGGCGCTGGGGAGGAAATTGACCAGGAGGATTCTGATGGTGAGGTGGTTTGTTTAAGTCAGGCACCCGGGGAGACACCTGTTGTCCGTGGGAGGAATATGGCCATTGACATGCCTGGTGAAAATACCAAAAAAATCAGCTCTTCAGTGTGGAAGTATTTCAACAGAAATGCGGACAACATTTGTCAAGCCGTGTGTTGCCTTTGTCAAGCTGTAATAAGTAGGGGTAAGGACGTTAACCACCTCGGAACATCCTCCCTTATACGTCACCTGCAGCGCATTCATCATAAGTCAGTGACAAGTTCAAAAACTTTGGGCGACAGCGGAAGCAGTCCACTGACCAGTAAATCCCTTCCTCTTGTAACCAAGCTCACGCAAACCACCCCACCAACTCCCTCAGTGTCAATTTCCTCCTTCCCCAGGAATGCCAATAGTCCTGCAGGCCATGTCACTGGCAATTCTGACGAGTCCTCTCCTGCCTGGGATTCCTCCGATGCATCCTTGCGTGTAACGCCTACTGCTGCTGGCGCTGCTGTTGTTGCTGCTGGGAGTCGATCGTCATCCCAGAGGGGAAGTCGTAAGACCACTTTTACTACTTCCACCAAGCAATTGACTGTCCAACAGTCCTTTGCGAGGAAGATGAAATATCACAGCAGTCATCCTGCTGCAAAGCGGATAACTGAGGCCTTGGCATCCTGGGCGGTGAGAAACGTGGTTCCGGTATCCATCATTACTGCAGAGCCAACTATAGACTTGTTGGAGGTACTGTGTCCCCGGTACCAAATACCATCTAGGTTCCATTTCTCTAGGCAGGCGATACCGAAAATGTACACAGACCTCAGAAAAAGACTCACCAGTGTCCTAAAAAATGCAGTTGTACCCAATGTCCACTTAACCACGGACATGTGGACAAGTGGAGCAGGGCAGACTCAGGACTATATGACTGTGATAGCCCACTGGGTAGATGTATGGACTCCCGCCGCAAGAACAGCAGCGGCGGCACCAGTAGCAGCATCTCGCAAACGCCAACTCTTTCCTAGGCAGGCTACGCTTTGTATCACCGCTTTCCAGAATACGCACACAGCTGAAAACCTCTTACGGCAACTGAGGAAGATCATCGCAGAATGGCTTACCCCAATTGGACTCTCCTGTGGATTTGTGGCATCGGACAACGCCAGCAATATTGTGTGTGCATTAAATATGGGCAAATTCCATCACGTCCCATGTTTTGCACATACCTTGAATTTGGTGGTGCAGAATTATTTAAAAAACGAGAGGGGCGTGCAAGAGATGCTGTCGGTGGCCAGAAGAATTGCGGGACACTTTCGGCGTACAGGCACCACGTACAGAAGACTGGAGCAACACCAAAAACACCTGAACCTGCTCTGCCATCATCTGAAGCAAGAAGTGGTAACGAGGTGGAATTCAACCCTCTATATGCTTCAGAGGTTGGAGGAGCAGCAAAAGGCCATTCAAGCCTATACAACTGAGCACGATATAGGAGGTGGAATGCACCTGTCTCAAGCGCAGTGGAAAATGATTTCAACGTTGTGCAAGGTTCTGCAACCTTTTGAACTTGCCACACGTGAAGTCAGTTCAGACACTGCCAGCCTGAGTCAGGTCATTCCCCTCATCAGGCTTTTGCAGAAGAAGCTGGAGACATTGAAGGAGGAGCTAACACAGAGCGATTCCGCTAGGCATGTGGGACTTGTGGATGGAGCCCTTAATTCGCTTAACAAGGATTCACGGGTGGTCAATCTGTTGAAATCAGAGCACTACATTTTGGCCACCGTGCTCGATCCTAGATTTAAAACCTACGTTGTATCTCTCTTTCCGGCAGACACAAGTCTGCAGGGGTTCAAAGAACTGCTGGTGAGAAAATTGTCAAGTCAAGCGGAACGCGACCTGTCAACATCTCCTCCTTCACATTCTCCCGCAACTGGGGGTGCGAGGAAAAGGCTCAGAATTCCAAGCCCACCCGCTGGCGGTGATGCAGGGCAGTCTGGAGCGACTGCTGATGCTGACATCTGGTCCGGACTGAAGGACCTGACAACGATTACGGACATGTCGTCTACTGTCACTGCATATGATTCTCTCCCCATTGAAAGAATGGTGGAGGATTATATGAGTGACCGCATCCAAGTAGGCACGTCAGACAGTCCGTACGTATACTGGCAGGAAAAAGAGGCAATTTGGAGGCCCTTGCACAAACTGGCTTTATTCTACCTAAGTTGCCCTCCCACAAGTGTGTACTCCGAAAGAGTGTTTAGTGCCGCCGCTCACCTTGTCAGCAATCAGCGTACGAGGTTACTTCCAGAAAATGTGGAGAAGATGATGTTCATTAAAATGAATTATAATCAATTCCTCCATGGAGACATTCACCAGCAGCAATTGCCTCCACAAAGTACACAGGGAGCTGTGATGGTGGATTCCAGTGGGGACGAATTGATAATCTGTGAGGAGGGGGATGTACACGGTGATGAATCGGAGGATGATGATGAGGTGGACATCTTGCCTCTGTAGAGCCAGTTTGTGCAAGGAGAGATTAATTGCTTCTTTTTTGGTGGGGGTCCAAACCAACCCGTCATTTCAGTCACAGTCGTGTGGCAGACCCTGTCACTGAAATGATGGGTTGGTTAAAGTGTGCATGTCCTGTTTATACAACATAAGGGTGGGTGGGAGGGCCCAAGGACAATTCCATCTTGCACCTCTTTTTTCTTTCATTTTTCTTTGCGTCATGTGCTGTTTGGGGAGTGTTTTTTGGAAGGGCCATCCTGCGTGACACTGCAGTGCCACTCCTAGATGGGCCAGGTGTTTGTGTCGGCCACTAGGGTCGCTGAGCTTAGTCACACAGCTACCTCATTGCGCCTCTTTTTTTCTTTGCGTCATGTGCTGTTTGGGGAGTGTTTTTTGGAAGGGCCATCCTGCGTGACACTGCAGTGCCACTCCTAGATGGGCCAGGTGTTTGTGTCGGCCACTTGGGTGGCTGAGCTTAGTCACACAGCTACCTCATTGCGCCTCTTTTTTTCTTTGCGTCATGTGCTGTTTGGGGAGTATTTTTTGGAAGGGCCATCCTGCCTGACACTGCAGTGCCACTCCTAGATGGGCCAGGTGTTTGTGTCGGCCACTAGGGTCGCTGAGCTTACTCACACAGCTACCTCATTGCGCCTCTTTTTTTCTTTGCGTCATGTGCTGTTTGGGGAGTGTTTTTTGGAAGGGCCATCCTGCGTGACACTGCAGTGCCACTCCTAGATGGGCCAGGTGTTTGTGTCGGCCACTAGGGTCGCTTAGCTTACTCACACAGCTACCTCATTGCGCCTCTTTTTTTCTTTGCGTCATGTGCTGTTTGGGGAGTGTTTTTTGGAAGGGCCATCCTGCGTGACACTGCAGTGCCACTCCTAGATGGGCCAGGTGTTTGTGTCGGCCACTTGGATCGCTGAGCTTAGTCACACAGCTACCTCATTGCGCCTCTTTTTTTCTTTGCGTCATGTGCTGTTTGGGGAGTGTTTTTTGGAAGGGCCATCCTGCGTGACACTGCAGTGCCACTCCTAGATGGGCCAGGTGTTTGTGTCGGCCACTTGGGTCGCTGAGCTTAGTCACACAGCTACCTCATTGCGCCTCTTTTTTTCTTTGCGTCATGTGCTGTTTGGGGAGTATTTTTTGGAAGGGCCATCCTGCCTGACACTGCAGTGCCACTCCTAGATGGGCCAGGTGTTTGTGTCGGCCACTAGGGTCGCTGAGCTTACTCACACAGCTACCTCATTGCGCCTCTTTTTTTCTTTGCGTCATGTGCTGTTTGGGGAGTGTTTTTTGGAAGGGCCATCCTGCGTGACACTGCAGTGCCACTCCTAGATGGGCCAGGTGTTTGTGTCGGCCACTAGGGTCGCTTAGCTTACTCACACAGCTACCTCATTGCGCCTCTTTTTTTTCTTCTTTGCGTCATGTGCTCTTTGGGGAGTGTTTTTTGGAAGGGCCATCCTGCGTGACACTGCAGTGCCACTCCTAGATGGGCCAGGTGTTTGTGTCGGCAACTTGGTTCGCTGAGCTTAGTCATCCAGCGACCTCGGTGCAAATTTTAGGACTACAAATAATATTGTGAGGTGTGAGGTGTTCAGAATAGACTGAAAATGAGTGGAAATTATGGTTATTGAGGTTAATAATACTTTGGGATCAAAATGACCCCCAAATTCTATGATTTAAGCTGTTTTTTAGGGTTTTTTGAAAAAAACACCCGAATCCAAAACACACCCGAATCCGACAAAAAAAATTCGGTGAGGTTTTGCCAAAACGTGTTCGAACCCAAAACACGGCCGCGGAACCGAACCCAAAACCAAAACACAAAACAATTTCCGGTGCACATCTCTAGTATTTAGTGTAGTGATGTAGTGCGGCGTATAAGGGGGTATTTAGTGTAGTGATGTAGTGCTGCGTATAAGGTGGCATTTAGTGTAGTGTTGTAGTGTGGCGTATAAGGGGGTATTTAGTGTAGTGATGTAGTGCGGCGTATAAGGTGGCATTTAGTGTAGTGTTGTAGTGTGGCGTATAAAGGGGGTATTTAGTGTAGTGATGTAGTGCGGCGTATAAGGGGGTATTTAGTGTAGTGATGTAGTGCGGCGTATAAGGAGGTATTTAGTGTAGTGATTTAGTGCAGTGTATATGGTGGATGTATTGTAGAGATGTACTGCGACATATAGGGGGGTGTACATTAGTGATTTAGTGCCTCATACTGGGGGATATCGTATACTGATGTAGTGCAGTTTATAGTGGGTATGTAGTGTAGTGATTTAATGCTGCGTAAAGAGTTAGTGAGGTAGTGCGACATTTACAAGAGATTGTGGGGGTCATTCCGAGTTGATCGCTCGCTAGCAGTTTTTAGCAGCTATGTAAACGTATTGTCGCCGCCCACGGCGGAAGTGTATTTTCACTTTGCAGGAGTGTGAACGCCTGTGCAGCAGAGCGCCTGCAAACACATTTTGTGAAAACAAGACCAGCCCTGTTGTTACTTATCCTGTGCGATGATTGCTGCGATGAGTGACATGGTAATGATGTCAGATAGCCACCCAGCAAACGCCCGGCCACGCCTGCATTTTTCCAAACACTCCAAGAAAACGGTCAATTGACACCCATAAACGCCCTCTTTCTGTCAATCTCCTTGCGTTCGGCTGTGCGATATGAATCGTCGCTAGAACCAGTGCAAAACCACAATGGACTTAGTACCGGTACGATGCGTGTGCGCATTACGGTGCATACGCATGCGCAGATTAGCCGTTTTTTTCACTGATCGCTACGCAGCGAACAGCGGCAGCAGGCGATCAACTCGGAATGACACCCTTAGTGCAGTGATGTGATGTGTAGTGGGGATGTGGGGAACACGCTGTTGAAATGGGATGTCAGGGCGACACTGGGGGCATTTAGGACACACAAGGAAGGAAGCATGTGGTGGAAGCGCTGTTGTGGATTAAGCACGTTCACTGATAGCAACCTGTTATTAAGTGCCTTGTATTTCTCTAGTGGGGGAGGGGATATATATTTTTGCACCTGGGTCCACCACTTGCTAGACCCACCAGGTTCTGCTTCAGGCTGGCTACCGTGATCAGAGCTCTCAGCTTCAATCAGGCAGCTCAGCTGGGAGCCTGCAGCAGCGGGAGCTATGAGCCAGGACTCCAAGAGCAGTAAGTGAGGGCAGTGAGGAGCATAAAATATGCCCACGGGAGTAGGGTAGCTGTGCATGACCAGCAGCACTCCTCCCATGTGCCTTTCTGGAAACAGTGATACTGTCTCCCTGCAGCCATTGTGCCATCCCACAAATCGCACTAGCATTACTAATGTGGGGCATTACTGAGTGGCATGATGTGCATTATGTCATTACTAATGTGGGGTATTATGTGTACAGTGGGCGCTAATACTGTGTGGCATAATGTGTATCATGGGCACTACTATGTGGTGTAATGTGAATAATGAGCAGTACTGTGTGGTGTAATGTGTATAATGGGCACTACTGTGTGGTGTAATGTGTATAATGGGCACTACTGTGTGGCGTAATGTGTATAATGGGCACTACTGTGTGGCGTAATGTGTATAATGGGCACTACTGTGTGGCGTAATGTGTATAATGGGCACTACTGTGTGGTGTAATGTGAATAATGAACGATACGGTATGTGTAATATCAACAAGGATTGTTACGATATGGTATAATGTCAACCAGGAGCGTTACAGTATGGTGTAATGACAACAAGGATTGTCACGGTATGGTGTAATGTCAACCAGGAGCGTTACGGTATGGTGTAATGACAACAAGGATTGTCACGGTATGGTGTAATGTCAACCAGGAGCGTTACGGTATAGTGTAAATGTCAACAAAGAGGATACGGTATGTGTAATGTCAACAAAGAGCGTTACCAGTATGGTGTATTGTCACCAGTTTTTGGCCCGCGGAGCGCACTGTCCCTATTTTAAATATGGGGTCACCAATGCTCTTGATGTCATAGGGCACTAAAATGAGGGTCGCTATGGGTGAAGGGTGATTGGTGTTGCTGGCTGCTGCTGTGACCTGTGCTGCTTTGCTGGGAGAGGGCTGCTGGGTCAGAGGCGGAACTAGCAGCAGTGCTAGGGGGCACCAGCCAAAATCTTGCCTAGGGCATCAAATTGGTTAGGGCCGGTTCTGCGTACAAGGCTGTGTAAGGCGCGGGCGCCACATTTAGGAGGGTGCCTGATTATAGAGTTGTTTGCACCCTATCCAGATCCTCTCTGTAAACTGCACCACCGACGGGTGTCCAGGTGAGCCGGGAGTGTCATGGAGGGGAGGTTCATGGATCCATGGGCGGACTCTGTGACAGGGGGGATCTCTACAGGTGCTGGGAGCCCCACAGGGTGAGAGGGCTCTCTTGCAAGGAGGGGCCGCTGCTGAGTCTGCCTGTCAGCATGAGAAAGGTTCTATGTGAGGAAGGGGGCATGTCTACAGCTACGATGACACCCCCCCACCACCACCCTAGAACCGGCCCCTAGCAATTGCCTGGCGCATCTGGGACAGTGTTGGATCCAAGGTAATCTGTAGCACTATGTGCCTGTGACATTGGGCGCCAAGCTAGTCCTCCCCAGGTCGGTTCCATGCCCCCCTTCTGCTGGGCTGGTTCACACTGTGCGCAGGGCCAGATGGCCGCTACTGCGATCGGTGCTCTGATTGGGTAGTGGTCACTGGTCCTTTAGTCGCAAGCTACAGTAAAATCTTTTTCCACCATCCTCTCACATCCTCTGTCTGTCTCTTTCCTCTATTTGTCTCTTTCCACCATCCTCTCACATCCTCTGTCTGTCTGTCTGCCTGTCTCTTTCCTCTATGTGTCTCTTTCCACCATCCTCTCACATCCTCTGTCTGTCTGTCTGTCTGCCTGTATGTCTGTCTCTTTCCTCTGTGTGTCTCTTTCCACCATCCTCTCACATCCTCTGCCTGTCTGTCTGCCTGTCTCTTTCCTCTATGTGTCTCTTTCCACCATCCTCTCACATCCTCTGTCTGCCTGTCTCTTTCCTCTATGTGTCTCTTTCCACCATCCTCTCACATCCTCTGTCTGTCTGCCTGTCTCTTTCCTCTATGTGTCTCTTTCCACCATCCTCTCACATCCTCTGTCTGCCTGTCTCTTTCCTCTATGTGTCTCTTTCCACCATCCTCTCACATCCTCTGTCTGTCTGTCTGTCTGCCTGTCTGTCTCTTTCCTCTGTGTGTCTCTTTCCACCATCCTCTCACATCCTCTGTCTGTCTGTCTGTCTGTCTGTCTGCCTGTCTGTCTCTTTCCTCTGTGTGTCTCTTTCCACCATCCTCTCATATTCTCTGCCTGTCTGTCTGCCTGTCTCTTTCCTCTATGTGTCTCTTTCCACCATCCTCTCACATCCTCTGTCTGCCTGTCTCTTTCCTCTATGTGTCTCTTTCCACCATCCTCTCACATCCTCTGTCTGCCTGTCTGCCTGTCTCTTTCCTCTATGTGTCTCTTTCCACCATCCTCTCACATCCTCTGTCTGTCTGTCTGTCTGTCTGTCTGTCTCTTTCCTCTGTGTGTCTCTTTCCACCATCCTCTTACATCCTCTGCCTGCCCGTCTGTCTCTTTCCTCTATGTGTCTCTTTCCACCATCCTCTTACATCCTCTATCTGCCCGTCTGTCTCTTTCCTCTATGTGTCTCTTTCCACCATGCTCTCACATCCTCTGTTTGCCTGTCTGTCTCTTTCCTCTATGTGTCTCTTTCCACCATCCTCTCACATCCTCTGTCTGCCTGTCTGCCTGTCTCTTTCCTCTATGTGTCTCTTTCCACCATCCTCTCACATCCTCTGTCTGTCTGTCTGTCTGCCTGTCTGTCTCTTTCCTCTGTGTGTCTCTTTCCACCATCCTCTTACATCCTCTGTCTGCCCGTCTGTCTCTTTCCTCTATGTGTCTCTTTCCACCATCCTCTTACATCCTCTATCTGCCCGTCTGTCTCTTTCCTCTGTGTGTCTCTTTCCACCATACTCTCACATCCTCTGTTTGCCTGTCTGTCTCTTTCCTCTATGTGTCTCTTTCCACCATCCTCTTACATCCTCTGTCTGCCCATCTGTCTCTTTCCTCTATGTGTCTCTTTCCACCATTCTCTTACATCCTCTGTCTGCCTGTCTGTCTCTTTCCTCTATGTGTCTCTTTCCACCATCCTCTTACATCCTCTGTCTGCCTGTCTGTCTCTTTCCTCTATGTGTCTCTTTCCACCATCCTCTTACATCCTCTATCTGCCCGTCTGTCTCTTTCCTCTGTGTGTCTCTTTCCACCATCCTCTCACATCCTCTATCTGCCCGTCTGTCTCTTTCCTCTGTGTGTCTCTTTCCACCATACTCTCACATCCTCTGTTTGCCTGTCTGTCTCTTTCCTCTATGTGTCTCTTTCCACCATCCTCTTACATCCTCTGTCTGCCCATCTGTCTCTTTCCTCTATGTGTCTCTTTCCACCATTCTCTTACATCCTCTGTCTGCCTGTCTGTCTCTTTCCTCTATGTGTCTCTTTCCACCATCCTCTTACATCCTCTGTCTGCCTGTCTGTCTCTTTCCTCTATGTGTCTCTTTCCACCATCCTCTTACATCCTCTGTCTGCCTGTCTGTCTCTTTCCTCTATGTGTCTCTTTCCACCATCCTTTTACATCCTCTGTCTGCCCGTCTGTCTCTTTCCTCTATGTGTCTCTTTCCACCATTCTCTTACATCCTCTGTCTGCCTGTTTGTGTCTTTCCTCTATGTGTCTCTTTCCACCATCCTCTTACATCCTCTGTCTGCCTGTCTGTCTCTTTCCTCTATGTGTCTCTTTCCACCATGCTCTCACATCCTCTGTCTGTCTGCCTATCTGTCTCTGACAGCGGGGAGGGATCTGAAAATATCCCTCACCTGCACAAGCTGACCCATCGGGGACGTCGGCTGTAACTGGCATCGGCTTGGGGGTGGTAGCGGGTATCAGCTGAGCAGCGGTAGGGGTCATCAGCGGGACTCAGCGAACATTATGGCTGCAGTGCCTCACCAGCCACTGACCTCACTGCACGCCACTGGTTGCTACATATAATTTTATAGAATGCCATGACTAAATGTTACTTCCATGCTGTATGGTTGCCATGGGCAACTGCTCCACTGGCTCACTTCTCAACACTTTTCAATGCTTCATGAATAGGCCCCCAAGGCACCGTGAGGAGGGGAGAGGCTAAAAGCCGGAACGATCTGTACCCTGGAATGCTTGATTGGGACACCTTCCTGCAGCGACCTCTGCCTCTGTGTGTCCTTTCCCTGGGGAGGTTGGTGCCTGTGACAGCTGTAACCGGGGAGATTGGGAGAGAGAGAGCTTACATATGGTCCGAGGTTAGGGTGAAAACTGGAATGTTCTGGACCATGCAGTGAGGCTGTAATCTCTCTTTCCCTGACTCCCCAGTGATAGCTATCATGGACACTCTCAGGATGGGACCCCCTTGGATGGGTACGCGCACTACAAGATCACCAGTGACCTGCAACGGACTGGGGCCTTAATTCGGCCCTGGCATTCGTTAACGCGCGCTCGCCTAATGCGCGGGCATGTGCATTACGGGGGGTGCAGGGGGCATGTTGCACGACGTATGGGAGCATGCCGCGAGTCATGGGGTCGTGGACTTGTATCATGCCCACATTTCCACGGAGACCATGGAACCAGAGAGTCAGAGGCTGCGCTGCACGCGGCCTTCCCGGCTCTCTGAGTGACCGGTTCGGCCCACCTGCCCATCGGCCCTTCTGGCATGTGCCATATGGCCAGTCCGGCCATGCCAGTGACAATGGTCACTGCAGGGAACCAGTCCAGCGTTCTTTGGTCCGGACTGTTTCTGTTTTTACCCAATCCCCATGGTGAGGGAGCAGCTGACTTTTCCATTTGACGGCAAGTGCCCGGTGGCTCCTTCACAGTGCAGGACCAGGGATGTGGTAGGTAATACCCAGCCATTGCAGTGGTGGATCCAGGGGAGGAGGAGGACTGAGTCAAGTGAGCTCATCCTCAGCCCGAGGCACCCAGCGGAGGCAGGAGCCAGCCGCTGGGGACACCTCCCATCACAATTCCTCTGAGTCCTATGTTCTAGCAAATCTCAGGCTGCATGCATGATGTGCTCCATGCCCATCGAGACCTGCCAACCCCATCCCGTCTGTCAGCTCAGCAGTGAGTGGAGAGAGGAGCATGAAAAAGCACATTAAGATGAAACCAGAGGAAGGTGACCCGGCCAAAGCAGCTGCCCCAGTCCACTCCTGCTCCACTTGCTGGTACCCTGAAGATCCCCCCTTTCCCCCAGTGTTCCTATAAATCAGCCACCCCATCACCCCAACCCTCTCTGCTAGTGCACCTGGATATATCAACCCCCTCCACCCTGAAGTGCCCCAATCAGTTCCCAATTAGCAGCAATGAAGGGCCATTTAGAAACAGTTTCCTGACTACAAAGGAATCACATTCTAAAGGAGTATGTTTATTTGTTTTACCATAGAAAACATATACTGAAACTTCAAGTTTATGATCAGATTTAAATGCAAATGGCAGTACTACTATGGGCCAGTTGTGGAACTTGAGAGTGGTGGGCACAGGAGCAAAATTATGCCCTGCCCCTGACCCTCCCTCCCCCCTCCACTCTACAGGAAGAAGCAGTGGGTGACTGGGGAGAAGCAGTGGGTGACAGCGGCAGAGGCTGTTGGTGAAAGCGGTAGAGGATGTGGGTGATTGAGAGGCAGGTGGTGACTGAGGAGTCAGTGGGTGACAGATAGAGGTGGCTAGGAGTGACAGAGGGTAACAAGGAGAGGCAGGTGGTGGCAGGAAGCCATAGATGGGTGATTGAGGAAGCAACAGGTGATGGGGAGAGGCAGGGGGTGGTAGGTGGCGACTGGGGAGTCAGTGTGTGAAAGGTAGAGGGTGACAGGGAGAAGTGGGTGGCAGAGGAGAGGCAGTGGGTGACTGGAAAATCATTGGGTGACAGAGGCAGATAGGGAGAGGCAGGGAGTGATGGGGAGAGGCAGAGGGTAGCTGGTGGTGACAGGGGAGTTAATGAGTGACAGAGATAGCGGCTGACAGGGAGAAGCAGTGGTTAATTGGGGAGTCAGTGGGTGAGAGGAGGAGGCAGATGAGTGACAGAGGAAGGCAGAGGGAGACAGCAAGAGAGGCTGTGGGTGACAGTGAGAAAAGCTGTGGGTGACTGCGACAGAAGCAGTGGGTGACAGCAAAAGAGGCAGTGGGTGACGGAGATGCAGGTATTCAAAGGTAGAGGTAGCTGGGAGAGGTAGGGGGTAAAAGTAAGAGACAGTCGGTGACAAGGGGGTAGTTGGTGACATAGGGAAGACAGAGAGTGACAAGGAGAGAGTGGGTGATGGGAAGAGGCATAGGTTGACAGGGGAAGGCAGATGGTGAAAGCGGAAGGTAGAGGGTGAAAGTGGAAGGCAGAGAGTGACAGGGAGATGCAGTGGTCGAAGAAGAGGCTATGGGTAACAACAACAGTGTTCTCCTTAGAAATTGGCTGGCTGGCTGGCATTATGAGGTCGATGGGAAGGGAAGCGGGGTGGGGGTGTTAAAGTGTGGACTCTGGAGTAGGGGTGAACCTGATATCTGTGTTGGCATCATGCCTCAGGTGTCCCTGGGGGCCACCTTTATAAATGTGATTGGGGTCTCAGGGGAGCAGCATGTCTCTTCATTAGCCAGCCCCGGTCACACACTGTGTGTGCGGCTGCATATGTGAGAGTGAGAACTGGAACACAGTTTAGCTAGCACAGAGTAGGACTTCCTCCCAGGGCTGCATTGGCAGAGAGGCTGCGGTTGAAGGATGATTTACTTACTACTTCTGGGGCCACTTCCTCTGGCTCTGCAAGCAGGGCTGTTCCTTCTATCACCCTGGCCATGGTCGTCATCACTCCGGCACCGAATCCTCCTTAGTGCTCATGAAGTCCATGTCACTCATGAGGCATAGACGAGGAGCTGACAGAGATGACACGCGGAAGCCCTCATTACCCCTCCTCCTGACCTCCTTCCATCCCTACTCCTCTACATTATGGGCAGCCCACGGAGCAGCATGGTGGCTTTAGGAGCCTGTTTGAATCATTATAAACCTGCCGGCTGTGGGCCGCCTAATAGCAGTGGGCCTCGATGCAATGCACCAGCTGCACCGGTGCTAGTTCCAATACTACTGTGGGCATTATGTGTGTAAGCAGCACTACTACTGTAGGATTTATGTGTATAAGGGGCACTACTGTGGTCATTATGTGTATAAATGACACTACTACTGTTGTTGTTTTGTGCAAGCAGTGCTACTACTGTGGGCACTATGTGTGTAAGTGGCACTACTACTGTGGACATTATCTCTAAGTTGCACTACTACTGTGGTAATATGTGTATAAGCAACACTAATACTGTGGTCATTATTTGTGTAAGTGGCACTACTACTGTTTGCATTATGTGTAAGTGGTACTGCTACTGTGGGCATTGTGTTTAAGGGGCACTACTGTGTGGCATTACATATATAAGGGATACTACTGTGCAGTGTAATGTGAATAAGATTGCATTACTATGTGGTGTAATTTTTATTGGGGGTAGTTCTGTGTAGTCACACCCTTTCCTTGTGAGACCACACACCTTCTTTGCGGCGCAACTTCTGTGCGCGCTGTCCCTTTTGCATTATGAGAGGGACAACCATAAGGGTTTATCTCATCAAGGGGCGCCAAAATCTAAATTTGCTTACCAAGAAATTGACATTGGGCCAGCCCTGGCTATATGCCACCTTACAGTACTACCAGACTCACAGATTTTTTTATTGCAACACCTTAGGAATGTGTGCAAAAATCCAGGAGTCTGGGGCAAGATCGGGCCACAAAGGGGGTGACTTTTGGGATTGTCTTATTAAGTCAGGGATGGATCTAGACTTTTCTTTAGGGGGGGCGGTTTACTGTTTAATCTTGACTCCTCCCTCTACAGTCCCAACTCCTCCCATCTGCAATCCTAACTCCTCCTCTCTCAATTCTGACTAAACTTTTTGAGTGAGACTGAGATAGAGCTTTCTGATTGTTCTATGTACATGTGACTGTGCTATGGGGTAATTGTATTTATTAGCCCTAGTACCCACACACCAGCAAGTGAGGGGCAAATGCTCTGTAACCCTTGCTCTCCTGGCTCCTCTGTGCTGCTGTGGTATAAGCCCGGAGAGCTCTCTTCTGCTCAAAAGTGGGTGTGGCAATGACTGTGTTAGGGGGGGCGGTCGCCCCCTTCGCCCCCCCCCTAGATCCGGCCCTGTATTAAGTTGACACTTAAGAACTAATAGAAGCAAATTAATTTAGCCTAACAGTCAAAAATTATTTATTATTATTATTATTATTACACAGTATATGCCAAACACGTGTTCATCTAACTTGAAAGTCTACGGTTTATTAGTCAAAATCATAAATAGCGTTTTTATAAAGCGACAAAACTCTACTCATGACTTTTCATTTCAGTTTAACAAGTCTATGATAAAAAATTGATAAATTGTACATTTTGGGGTCTATTCATGTGAGAATGCAATGTTTTGGCTTTACTTATCACAAAACATCACATTCTTATGACAGCGTTTTTTTTTCATATACTTACCGCAATTCATTAAGGCTGGCATGGGTCCCGGTGCTATCCAGTATTTTGACCTCTCACGATGCCACCTTCCTTGGTGTTACCGCGGAATGTTGGTGCAGTTCATCCCACACATGCTTACTTTGATCCCGTGCTTGATTTTTTAGGTATCTGTGCATGCGCCGGCATCTTCCGTGTTGTTATGACATTTCAGCGGTGGCGGTAGTAGCAGCGGGCAGTAAGGAAGAGATGAAACGGAAAGCAAAACAGGGATTTTGTCTGCTCTATGAATAGACCACCTTTATCACGAATGCTGTTTTTTACCTGACAGTTTTGGGGAGTAAAGTAAGGGGGGTATCCAATTACCCGCGGTCAATGACTATGGCTATCCAATTATCCCCGATGTGGCGAGCTCCTCTCCCTCTATGTAGGCACCAGAAGAATAATCCGCATAAGTATTCTGCAGGAGCCACGAAAACACATGGTATAGGGGCTTATCCCCGTTCCCATGTGTTATCACGTGATCGCGGGTCCAATTTGGGCAGATAAAAATGGCCTCTGATTGGATATTCCCCCAATACAGAATTGTTTTTCATTATTATTATTATTATTATTATTATTATTATTATTATTATTATTATCATTAATTTGTTTATTTCATAAAAAAAATTTGCCTAACCATTTTTTGTGCTAAAGAACGTAGCTAGTCTAGTGTGTGGGAGTAAAGCACACAGAAAGGAAATAGCATTTTCTGGAAGCAAGTGTATAAATAAAATGCTTTGCTTCTCGGCCAAATGGTTGTTTTTCTTTCTTTTTCTTTTTTTTTTTTTCCTTTTTACTTTCTACCTTTTACAGCCCAGCAGAGTAATTTTATGTATATTTAACCACCAAAACGATTGCTGAATAGGGTAAAATATACTGTATGTAAAGCAACGTACCACAGAACATTCTTCTAGAGAGACTTGTTTGTACTGTCTTCGTGTAATAAATGTTTTATATCTCTTTAATCAGGTTATAAAACATATAAGTATAACAAACCAGTTTTATTTTAAATAATGCTGTTTTCTGGAAATAAATAATATGCAGAATGTAGTGTAAATGACTTCATGGTATGATTTACATTTGGTAGGAATCCCCAGTCCCCCTTAACATGTAAATAAAGGTGCATAATTCATGTGAAATGTAAAATGTAGTGTAAGTTATGAATCTTAAGAAATTAATGTTCAACATATAACAGTAACGACAGCATAAGAAACTCTTGAATGTTTTTTTTTTTTAGCAAAACGGGAAATGTTTCTCATTAGTCATTTTGGCCAAACTGAATGACAATCTGTATTTAAAGATTAACACATATTTGTATTTCTTTCTGGAATGCAGAACGTGCGCTTCGTTTTTCTTTAATTAGATACTGTACATGCTTTTTAAAAATAATGATTTCAAAAAGGGACATACAACAATTTTTTGTCACTTATGTTTCACAGTGCAGTCCACAGAGAAGGGGGCCCTACAGGGTACAGTGTCGGACTGGCCCACAGGAGGAACAGGGGAAATCCCCGGTGGGCTCTGCTGTCCGAGGGCCACTTCCAGTCCTTACGGGTCAGGTTCCAGGCTGTGCACTCTATAAAAACGTTGGTACTTTATTAGAGGGTCAGTAATTTGGTGGGGCAGGTCCATGATGCTAACCATAACCATTAAGCATGTGCCGTTACTTCTGCATGCTTCTGGTGGGCCCAGCCCAGTCCCTTCCAAGGAAAGCAGCCAGAAGGTCACTGCTCAAACTGTGGGCAATTCCAGTAGGGTTAGGGTCACTGTCGGGGATTAGACTGCACTAGAACTAGAGATGTGCGGCGGGCACTTTTCGTGTTTTGTGTTTTGGTTTTAGTTCTAATTCCACTTTCGTGTTTTGGTTTTGGCTTGGTTTTGCCAAAACCACCCTTTCGTGTTTTGGTTTTGGATCTGGATGATTTTTGAAAAAAACATAAAAACAGCTAAAATCACCGAATTTGGGGGTAATTTTGCTCCTACGGTATTATTAACCTCAATAACATTAATTTCCACTCATTTCCAGTCTATTCTGAACACCTCACAATATTGTTTTTAGGCCAAAAGGTTGCACCGAGGTGGCTGTATGACTAAGCTAAGCGACACAAGTGGACAACACAAACACCTGGCCCATCTAGGAGTGGCACTGCAGTGTCTGACAGGAGGGCAGATATAGAAAAGGCCCCAAACAGCACCTCATGCAAAGAAGAAAAAGAATTGCACTGGAATTAATTGGCAAAATCACTGGACTTAAATGGGAAAATCTTGGTATCATCTGCCTAGTGAAGTGGAATCTAGATGGGATTTGGGGGACACAATACCTTCCTCAATTGTCTAAATCCCACTGCACTAAGGGCAGACACTGGACGCACGTCTAACATCAACATAAGTGTCAAGGCCTCAGTTATGAGGGCTTCCATCGTCATGTGAAGCTGAACCACCAGCCATGAACATAGGCCAGGGCCTCAGCCGTTCCTTGCCACTCTGTGTCGTAAATGGCATATTGGCAAGTTTACGTCTCTCCTCAGACCATTTACATTTCTTATTTTGGGTCTTTTTTACTGAACTTTGGCATTTGGATTTTACATGCCCTCTACTATCACATTGGGCATCGGCCTTGGCAGATGACGTTGATGGCATTTCATCGTCTATGTTATGGCTAGTGGCAGCAGCAGTAGGAGGAAGTGGTTCTTGATCTTTCCCTATTTTATCCTCCAAATTTTTGTTCTCCATTTTTTTTTGGGAGTTATATAAGACAATATGCGGCACAGGAATGACTGGAATGACTGATGGACAGGACACTACCACTGGTCTGATGCAACACAACACAACAATACTGTAAGAGACTTGTGGTGGTTGTTGTTATAATTATTATAATACTGTAGCAGTGGACATATAGCAGCAGCATATACCACTGTGACTGCCTCCTCACTAGAATGACTGATGGACAGGACACTACCACTGGCCTGATGCAGCACAACACAACAACACTGTAAGGGATTTGTGGTGGTTGTTGTTATTATTATTATTATTATAACACTGTAGCAGTGGACATTTAGCAGCAGCGTATATCATCACTGGAATGACTGATGAGACTGGACACTACCACTGGTCTGCACAACACGGCACCACTTTATACAGCTACACTGGATATATGGCAGCAGAGGACACCAACACTATGACTGGCTGGACTGATGCAGCATAAGACACTGACTACTCTGGACTGAACTGAGCAGCACAACACAGCACAAGACTCGCCCCCCCACTTTCCCGCCCCCTCACAGACACTGAACACTGAGGACACGTCCTCTCAATACACTCTCCAAGACTGGAGTGAAAATGGCCACGACGCGCGGCTCCTTATATGGAATCCAAATCCCGCGAGAATCACACAGCGGGATGATGACATTTTGCCACGTTCGGGTTTCCGAGTCAGGCGGGAAAACCGAACTCGGAAAGGCAAAGTCCGGTAGGGTTCGGTTTCTGAGAACCGAACCCGCTCATCTCTAACTATAACTACTACCACTGGGCATGTGCAGCAGTTCCGCTCCGTCCCTTAAACTGCATGTTGTGGCAGCAGTTCTAGTAATCGTATTATATTCTGTTGCTATTGTTGTCATAATCTGAGTAGCTGGCCACGAGGAGGGGAAGGGGGGGGGTTCCAAGCAACCGGAAACTCCCTCGACGTTTGCCTATGACTGAAAGGGCCAGTATAGAATGAGAAGAAGGATCCACCAAACCGGAGACCAATAGCCTTCAGAACAATTGGAAACCCACCTATTGATGAAGAGCCTGGCCTTTCAGTGACGAGGGAGGTGGCATACCCCTGCAGATCAGGCTTAGCCTATAATTCATTTATTCATAAGATATTGTGAACATTTAACGAAACACTAAAAATACGTACAAATCAAACTAAGCTTGACGAACTCTACATTTAGGGCGTGATTCATTTTTCTTTATGTCAACTTTAAAATACAGTATTTCCCCTCCAGAGATTTTGCCCACCGGGAAGAGCTGCAGAGGAAATGGCGCTAGCTGGGCCACCTGGAAATCATCCGCCGCCAGATGGGTGACATCTGGTTTGCCCTGGGCCAGACTGTAGAGTTCATAGCCTTATGTATTCTTTTATTTTAGTTTTATTGTGCTAATAATGGTTACATTTTTAATTAACTTTAAATTAAGACACTTTGTAAACTGAAAGTTTTAGTCATTTGAAATATTAAAGTTTATGTTGTTGTTTAGATATGATAGTTTAATTGGTCATAGGTTACATCAATGTGCTCTATTGCGGAGAGGGGACCTGGAATGCACCCCCTAGCTTCTTATTATGGGACGTGCTACCTTGCTGGGACTGCAATAAAGGAACAAGAGGGAATGCGTTCAATATCCCGGCTGTTGGAATCCCGCGCTCAGCATACCGGCGCCGGGATCCCGACCGCAGGGATACCAACATCTATTCCCCCTCTTGGTCCACGACACCCCTGAAGGGAGAATAAACAGCTTGTGCATCACCATGCCTGCAGCGTGGTGGGTGCAGCGAGCCCACAAAGGGCTCTTTTGCGCTTGCACCCCCTGCTGCCATTCCGGCGCCTGACATACCATGGTCGGCATTCTAACTGCCGGGATGACGGGCGCCGGTATATAGAT
Source organism: Pseudophryne corroboree (assembly GCF_028390025.1). Lineage (NCBI taxonomy): Eukaryota > Metazoa > Chordata > Amphibia > Anura > Myobatrachidae > Pseudophryne > Pseudophryne corroboree. The sequence goes on along the minus strand of NC_086444.1, from coordinate 35,718,877 downwards.
ACCAACCTGAACAAGAGTGCAGGTGCACCATACACCATTAAAATTATAACAACCATCCTATCCGAGGTTCTTGGCATATATCGGCCAATGTGCTCTAGTAAAGTGTATTAAATATTATCTCTAAAAGTAACAGTGTGATCACTTTGAGCTGTTACTGGTACATTACAAATGCAATTCATAGGAAGTTGCTTTTACTGTAGTTATGAAAAGAGAAATGTCAATTCTTTGTAAATGGGACTATTGCTAAATATTTGCAGGGCAGAAGACATAGGCAATGAGGTGTATGTCTCTGCTAATGGGGGTGTCGCTGCAGAGCCGGCCCTAAACAATATGATGCCCTAGGCAAGATTTTGGCTGGTGCCCCCTAGCACCACCGCTGGTTCTGCCTCTGACCTTGCACACTTTTCTCAGCACCATCACCCCTCACCCATAGCAGTCCTTGTACCCCCTATATTTTAAATAGGAATAGTTCGCACATTTGACGCACAGCCCAAAAAGGGGCATCTTCATGCTGGGAAGGGATATGGACACACAATAGTAACCCCAATTCCAATTACGCCACACAGTACTGCAACTTTATTCACATTTTATCTTGCGATAGTGTCCATAATTCATATTACATCCCACAGTAGTATCACTTTACCTTATAAACGTTACTCCTAACAGTAGAGCCCCTTATTCACATTACATCGCACTGAATTGTATCTTATTCACATTACACCACATCCTATTGCTCTTTATTCACATTAGACGACACAGTAGTGCCCTTTCTATACGCAACACCACATAGTAGAGCACCTTATACACATAATGCCACAGAGTAATGCCACATCCACATATGAGACATATTATTAATGTCCTTATAAACATAATGCACCTTACACATTATGACAACCTATATTAATGTCCTTTTACACATAATGTCCCCTACACATATGCCGCACATTATTAATGCCCTTATACACATAATGACACACATAGTGGCCCTTTACACATATGTTGCACATTATTAATGCATTTTATACATGACATAATGCTCCTTACACATATTCTGAACACTACTGCACAACCAACCCACTCACATGCACACAGCACTCACACTTCCACTAACACTGTGACCTCTGCCTCTGCTTGAATACAGATGTGTCCTTACAAATCTTGCATCAATGTTAACGTCGGGCACTTTTTTTTTATAAAAATGCATCTAATTTGCATTGCTATGTGGCTAGGATGAACAAGCAGCTTCTGCTGATTAAACTGATATGAAGCATGCCTATATACTGTGTGAGACTGTGGCTGTATCTGCATATGAAATACTACATACAGAATATAGGCATGTCGCATATCATTTTAATCAGCAGAAGCGGATGATGCCCCATGGCATATCAAATGCCCTAGGCAATTGCCAAGTTTGCCTATGCCTATGGCCGGATCTGTGTCGCAGTACGCCAGACATAGGTGGTCATTCCGAGTTGATCACAGCCAGCAACTTGTTGCTGCTGCTGCGATCAACTAGTCCACGCCTATGGGGGAGTGTATTTTAGCTTAGCAGGGCTGCAATCACTTGTGCAGCCCTGCTAAGCAAAAAAAATTTCAAGCAGAACAAGACCAGCCCCGGACATACTTACCCTGTGCGACGATCCCTGCGATGCTGGGCCCGGCTTTGACATCAGACATCCGCCCTCCGTTCTCCTGGACACGCCTGCGTTTTCTTCACCACTCCCCTAAAACGGTCTCCAACGGTCTGGATCTGCCTAGGAACGCCTTCTTTCTGTCAATCTTCTTGCAGTCGGCTCTGTGACCGCTTTCTTCGTTGGCCGCGACGTAACCCGGCGACCCCTGTCGCTGGCCAATGAAGTGCATGTGCAGTGCGGCCGCCACGCATGCGCATTCAAGACCCGTTCGCACCGCAGCCACAAACCGCTGCATGCGAACGGGTCAGAATGACCCCCATAATGTAGGCACTTTTGTTGTAGAAATAATGAATATTAATTGGGCGCTACTTCGCAATAAAAAGTTTTTTGATCACAAACAAGCAGGGTCGGACTGGCCTACAGGGTTACAGGGGAAACCACTGGTGGGACCCACGGCACCGGGTTCCACATCCTCCTCTAGGTAGCAGGTTCCAGACTGTGCACTTGAGTTATAAACTATACATGTGTTACATTATACTGCACGGGACTATGGTGTATTCTCTATAGCACAGGTTCTCAAACTCGGTCCTCAGGACCCCACACAGTGCATGTTTTGCAGGTCTCCTCACAATATCACAAGTGAAATAATTAGCTCCACCTGTGGACCTTTTAAAATGTGCCAGTGAGTAATTAATACACCTGTGCACCTGCTGGGTTACCTGCAAAACATGCACTGTGTGGGGTCCTGAGGACCGAGTTTGAGAACCACTGCTCTATAGTGTATTCCTGTTATTACTTTGGTGCATTATAATGCATGCACTAGCAGTATTTACTGTGTTTATTTTTTAAGGGGCCCAGACCATACAGTGGTTAGACAAATCTCTGTGGTGGCTGGCCAAAGCCCTAAGCATGGGCCCCTACAAACTGCATCCCCCCGGAGGGCCCTTCATGTCCCAGTCCAACACTGCAAACAAGAGCACTAATATATCAATGCCACAGTATCATATGCAGCTCCCAATAGGTGATCTGGATTACCACCACAATATAAGAACAATGTAGTGGATAAAATGAGAGCGCATATAAGGTGGAAATATTTAACAATTTCACACAAAAATATATTACATAAATAATAAAATTAAAACTGCTAAACACCTCTTGTGGAGCAATGAAGCACAATTAATATTGAACTATGGGGGTAATTCCAAGTTGATCGCAGCAGGATTTTTTTAGCAGTTGGGCAAAACCATGTGCACTGCAGGGGAGGCAAATGTAACATGTGCAGAGAGAGTTAGACTTGGGTGGGTTATTTTGTTTCTGTGCAGGGTAAATACCGGCTGCTTTATTTTTACACTGCAAATTAGATTGCAGATTGAACACACCCCACCCAAATCTAACTCTCTCTGCACATGTTATATCTGCCCCCCCTGCAGTGCACATGATTTTGCCCAATTGCTAAAAATTTTTTCCTGCTGTGATCAATTTGGAATTACCCTCTATGTATCATCCGAAGTGTCAGAGTTCAAAGGATTAGTATCCAGTCAAGGTAAATAGTGCCACAGATTATAGAGTGATAAATAATGAAACAGTGTGGCTACATAAGCGTTGTAACAAGGGGCCTAATTCAGACTTGTTCACCCGCTAGGTTTTTTTTGCAGTTTTGCGTTCGCATACTCGCTGCCCATAGGGGAGTGTACTTTCGCTTTGCAAGTGTGTAATCACATGTGTAGCAGAGCTGTACAAACAGATTTTGTGCAGTCTCTGCGCAGCCCAGGACTTACTCAGCCGCTGCGATCACATCAGCCTGTCCGGGACCGGAATTGACGTCAGACACCCGCCCTGCAAATGCTTGGACACGCCTGCGTTTTTCCAAACACTCTCAGAAAACGGTCAGTTGCCACCCGCAAACGCCCTCTTCCTGTCAATCTCCTTACGAACGCCCGTGCGAATGGATTCTTTGCAAAAACCCATCGCTGAGCGGCGATCCGCTTTGTACCCGTGCGACGCGCCTGCGCATTGCGGTGCATACGTATGCGCAGTTTAGACCTGATTGCTCGCTGTGCGAAAACGCAGCAGAGCGATCAGGTCTGAATTAGGCCCAATGTTCACCGCATAGTATGAATTCAGTGCTCAACGCTTTAGGGGTCCTTTTCTGGAACTCCCAATATGCAAGTCAGCGGTGATGTAGAGAACAAGCTGCTACTGACACAGTGTAGCAATGGAGACACAGGTGAGTTAGCAATAGCCCCGTGAAGTAACTCCAATGATGGAACAGATGTCAAAGTGCGAGCACCAGGATTTCCCCTTTGTCCTCCATATAATCTGATTCAGGTCACATTGTACATCAGCTCCTCAGTTGTTCTGAAAAGTAATTTCTTCTATTCATATCCAAGCTTTAATCACTCAGATAATTGTCATCAGCACAGGTGTGCGAATCCTCCAGGAATTTCCACAAATCACTCCATAGGTGGATATCTTCATAAATTTGAATATAAAAGAGGGCACTCACCAAACCTGAGAGTATCCAGACAGCGCCAGTCTAATTACCACAAGGGAATGTCCAACAAAGCCATAAGGTAACAATCCAGTAGCTGGTCGATGTATATATTATTTTCTGAAACAAGAGCCATCCAACTGTCACTTTGTGGATATGTGCTGATGCATCTTGAAAATGGTTCTGGAAAGAATTGAACCATTGACCTATATATGTGAAGCACACAGGGGGCGCAGATAGTGCTGTAAGTTTTAAAATGAAAGTGTTCTCAAATATTGCATGTACATATAGAAGTGAGAACTAACTTATCAGGGCAATCATAGGGTAATCTACAACAGAGTCCGTGTGTGTCTTCCAACACACTTACAGCTCTTTTTCCAGCTTTCACTCCAATCTGTGCCCAATTGGTGATGTCAAAATGACAACATCTCCGTCAGCATCTCTGCAGTTCTTCTCCAGCCGCGTTTCGTCATGTAACTTCATCAGTGGGCGCGTGACAAAAGGCGTTTGTGATGAGCAGTATAGATGCTGACAGATATGTGGCCATTGTTGAACGGAGATACAGTTGGGAGATGGGAGCGAGTCTGGAGTGGAAGCTGAGTGAAGAGCCGGACTTTTGTTGGAAGACACACACAGACACTGAGACCATTGTTGAAGCTAGACGTCAGAGCATTCTGTTGCAGATGACCCCGTGATCACCCTGATAAGCCAGTTTTTACTTTTAACATGTGCCGGGAATATTTGAGTAAAGCACTTTCTTTTTAATACTTACTGCACTGTCTGCTCCCCCAGTGTGCTTCATTTCAGATTTATCTGCTGCCCTTGAGGAAGGACAAAGAGGGGCGTGGTATCAGGTAAAGGGAAAGAGCTCGACTTGTTTTAAAAGTCTTTAATAGTATTTACTAATACTGTGATTTGCGCAATTAATGGAATTAATGGAGTGATCGCCGAATGTGAATCGTCCCTGCCCAGCGCGTCATGCAACTTGCCGCATCGATGAACATGGCTATATCTGTAAATATATATATATATATTCATCAGTAAGGTGCCTGCTTCCAGTGTAATAGGTTGTGGGTTCTAATCCTGGGGAATCCGCTTGCGATGTGCATATCTATAATAAATAGGGTGTGACTTGTAAGGTGCAGGGACTTAGTGGGGGGAGTCAGCCACAGAAGAGATAGCGGGTGTCTGTCTATTAACTTAATTGAATGGTGTCACTGAACACACGGAACAGGAGGACAGGTGCCCGCCTTCAGAGCAGGAGGCCGGCGGCAGCCGAATCCATTGCCTCCCAAATTTACGCCTCTGACTATATACTCTATGTCTATCTCTGTAGCCCACCACCATAGACCTTGATAAAGACCTGATGTCAAAATGCGGTGGTGGAGAAAGAGAGACTGCTACCTACTAGCACTTTGTGAAGGATGCCATCTGTTCAGGGTGAAGGTGATTTTATCTGGGACTTGCCATCTATCCTTCCAAACTTGAAGTGTGCCTTTCCTAAAGTCCATTGCAGTACGCAGTAATCTTATGGTGGCTGATGCTTATTGTGTTTTATTCGGTTTTATAATAATTGATTAAACGTTTTATGCTGTGAGAACTAAGGATCAATATTTTATGATTGTTTAGGAGGCATTGCCTACACACTTGGATTTATGGGGGTCATTCCGAGTTGATCGCTAGCTGCCGTTGTTCACTGCATAGCAATCAGGGAGAAAAACAGCTAATCTGCGCATGCGTATGCTCCGCAATTCGCACGCGCCTCGTACGGGTACAAAGTCCATTGTGGTTTTGCACTGGTTTTAGCGACGATTCCAATCGCACAGCCGATTCACAGAATTTGGGGGTAATTTTGCTCCTACGGTATTATTAACCTCAATAACATTAATTTCCACTTATTTCCAGTCTATTTTGAACACATCACACCTTGCAATATTGTTTTTAGGCCTAAAAGTTGCACCGAGGTCGCTGTATGACTAAGCTGAGCGACACAAGTGTGCGGCACAAACACCTGGCCCATCTAGAAGTAGCACTGCAGTATCAGACAGGATGGGACTATTCAAAAACTAGTCCCCAAACAGCACATGATACACAGAAGAAAAAGAGGTGCAATGAGGTAGCTGGATGGCCAAGCTAAGTGACACAAATGTGTGGAACAAACACCTGGCCCATCTAGTAGTGGCACTGCAGTTACAGACATGATGGCACACAAAAAAACTAGTCCCCAAACAGCACATGATGCAAAGAAGAAAAAGAGGTGCAAGATGGAATTGTCCTTGGGCCCTCCCACCAACCCTTATGTTGTTTAAACTGGACATGCACACTTTAACAAACCAATCATTTCAGTAACAGGGTCTGCCACACGACTGTGGCTGGAATGACTGGTTTGTTTGGGCACCCACCAAAAAAGAAGCAATCAATCTCTTCTTACACAAACTGGCTCTACAGAGGCAAGATGTCCACCTCATCCTCATCGTTTGATTCCTCACCCCTTTCACTGTGTACATCCTCTTCCTCACAGAGTATTAATTCGTCCCCACTGGAAACCACCATCACAGGTTCCTGTGTACTTTCTGGAGGCAATTGCTGGTATAGGTCTTCCCGGAGGAATTTATAATTCATTTTGATGAACATCATCTTCTCCACATTTAGTGGAAGTAACCTCTTACGGCGATCGCTGACAAGGTTACCGTCTGCACTAAACACTCTTTTGGAGTACACACTGGAGGGGGGGACAACTTAGGTAAAATAAGCCAGTTTGTGCAAGGGCATCCAAATTTCCTCTTTTTCCTGCGAGTATACATACTGACTGTCTGACATGCCTACTTGGATGCTGTCACTCATATAATCCTCCACCATTCTTTCAATGGTGACAGAATCATATGCAGTGACAGTAGACAACATGTCAGTATCCGTTGGCAGGTCCTTCATTCCGGACCAGATGTCAGTTTTCGCTCCTGACTGCCCTGCATCACCGCCAGCGGTGGTTTTGGAAAACTGATCCTTTTCTTGGCAGCTCCAGTGGTGGAAGAAAATGAAGGAGAAGCTGTTGGCGGGTCACGTTCTACTTGACTTGACAATTGTCTCACCAGCAGGTCTTTGAACATGTGCAGACTTGTGTCTGCCGGAAAGAGAGATACAACGTAGGCTTTAAACCTAGGATCGAGCACGGTGGCCAAAATGTAGTGCTCTGATTTTAACAGATTGACCACCCGTGAATCCTGGTTAAGCAAATGAAGGGCTCCATCCACAAGTCCTACATGCCTAGCAGAATCGCTCCGTTTTAGCTCATCCAATTTATCCAGCTACTTCTGCAAAAGCCTGATGAGGGAATGACCTGACTCAAGCTAGCAGTGTCTGAACTGACTTCACGTGTGGCTAGTTCGAAGTGTTGGAGAACCTTGCACAAGACGGAAATCATTCTCCACTGAGCTTGAGTCAGGTGCATTACCCCTCCTTTGCCTATATCGTAGGTGGATGTATAGGCTTTAATGGCCTTTTGCTGCTCCTCCATCCTCTGAAGCATATAGAGTGTTGAATTCCACCTCGTTACCACCTCTTGCTTCAGATGATGGCAGGCAGGTTCAGGAGTGTTTGCTGGTGCTCCAGTCTTCGGCACGCAGTGACAGAATGCCAAAAGTGTCCCGCATTATTTCGGGCCACCGACAGCAACTCCTGTACACCCCAGTCATTTTAAAAAAAAATTCTGCATCACTAAATTAATTGTATGTGCAAAACATGGGACTTGCTGTAATTTGCCCATATGTAAGGCACGCACAATTTTGGTGGAGTTATCAGATATCACAATACCCCAGGAGAGTCCAATTGGGGTAAACCATTCTGCGATGATGTTCCTCAGTTTCCGTAAGAGGTTGTCAGCTGTGTGCCTCTTAATGAATGTGGTGACACATAGCGTAGCCTGCCTAGGAACGAGTTGGCGTTTGCGAGATGCTGCTACTGGTGACGCTGCTGTTGTTGCTGCGGGAGGCAAAACATCTACCCAGTGGGCTGTTGCAGTCATATAGTCCTTAGTCTGTCCTGTTCCACTTGTCCACATGTCCGTGATTAAGTGGACACTGGATACAACCGCATTTTTTAGGACACTGGTGACTCTTTTTCTGACGTCTGTGTACATTTTCGGTATTGCCTGCCTAGAGGAGTGGAACCTAGATGGTTTTTGGTATTGGGGACACAGTAACGCAAACAGTTCTCTAAGTCCCACTGAACTAATGGTGGATACCTGACGCACATCTAACACCAACACAGCTGCCAAGTCCTCAGTTATCCACTTTGCAAAAGGATGACTGCTGTCATATTCCATCTTCCTCACAAAGGACTGTTGGACAGTCAATTGCTTACTGGAAGTAGTACAAGTGGTCTTCCGACTTCCCCTCTGGGATGACGATCGACTCCCAGCAGCAACAGCAGCAGCGCCAGCAGCAGTAGGCGTACCACTCAAGGATGCTACGAGGGAATCCTGGTAAGGAGAGGACTCCTCAGTTTTGACAGTGACTTGGCCTGCAGGACTATGAACGTTACTAACTGAGGAGGAAGTTGACATTGAGTGAGTTGGTGGCGTTGCTTGCAGGAGCTTGGGTACAAGAGGAAGAAGGGATTTAGGTGTCAGTGGACTGCTTACACTCTTACCCAAAGTTTCAATACTTGACACTGACTTCTGATGAATGTGCAGCAGGTGACGTATAAGGGAGGATGTTCCTAGGTGGTTAACATCCTTACCCCTACTTATTACGGATTGACAGAGGCAACAGATTGCTTGACACCTGTTGTCCGGATTTGTAAAGAAATTATTCCATACTGAAGAGGTGGCTTTTTTGGTAGTTTTCCCAGGCATCACAATGGGCTTCTTCGTCCCACGGACAACAGGTGTCTGCTCCGGTGCCTGACTTAAACAAACCACATCACCATCAGAATACTCATCGTCTACTTCCTCCAGCATCACCCATATCCTCATCCTAGTGTACTTCAACAGTGACATCTTCAATTTGAATATCAGAAACTGGACTATAGAGGTGCTCCTTCCAGCACTTGCAGGGGACGTGCAAATGGTGGAATGAGCCACCTCTTCCCATCCATTGTTGGGAAGGTCACGCATCACAACTGCCGACACACTTGGACTCTCCTTAGGGATTTGTGATACCATCTCTTTTCTGTGCTCTTTCCAGCTTAACTCTTAATTTTTCTAGCGGGAGGATGTGGGCTTCCATCGTCATGTGAAGCTGAACCACTAGCCATGAACAGAGGCCAGGGCCTCAGCCGTTCCTTGCCACTCTGTGTCGTAAATAGCATATTGGCAAGTTAACGTTTCTCCTCAGACGATTAAAAACATGTTTTTGTTCTTTTTACTGAACTTTGGCATTTTGGATTTTGCATGCCCTCTACTATCACATTGGGCATCGGCCTTGGCAGACGACGTTGATGGCATTTCATCGTCTATGTCATGGCTAGTGGCAGCAGCTTCAGCATTAGGAGGAAGTGGTTCTTCTTGATCTTTACCTATTTTATCCTCAAAATTTTTGTTCTCCATTATTTTTTGGGAGTTATATGAGACAATATGCGGCACAGGAATGACTGATGGTCAGGAAACTACCACTGGTCTGATGCAGCACAACACAACAACACTGTAAGGGACTTGTGGTTGTTGTTATTATTATTATTATACGTCAGCAGTGGACATATATCAGCAGTGTATATCGTCACTGGAATGACTGATGAGACAGGACACTACCACTGGTCTGATGCAGCACAACACAGCAACACTGTAAGGGACTTGTGGTTGTTGTTATAATTATTATACGGCAGCAGTGGACATATAGCAGCAGTGTATATCGTCACTGGAATGACTGATTATACAGGACACTACCACTGGTCTGATGCAGAACAACACAACAACACTTTATACAGCTACACTGGATATATGCCAGGAGAGGACACCAACACTGTGACTGGCTGGACTGATGCAGCACAATACACTGACGACACTGGACTGTGCACAACACAGCACTACTTTATACAGCTACACTGGCAGGAGAGGACACCAACACTGTGACTGGCTGGACTGATGCAGCACAATACACTGACTACACTGGACTGGACTGAGCAGCACAACACAGCACAATACTTGCCACCCCACTTTGCTGCCCCCACACAGACACTGGAGGACGGAGGCACGTCCTCTCACTACACTATCTGATACTGGAGTGAAAATGGCCGCGATGCGCGGCTCCTTATATGGAATCCAAATCCCGCGAGAATCCAACAGCGGGATGATTACTTTTGCCGCGTTCGGGTTTCCGAGTCTGGCAGGAAATCCGAGCCGGGCTCGGAACTGCACTCGGAAAGTAAAGTCTGGTAGGGTTCGGTTCTCTGAGAACCGAACCCGCTCATTTCTAGTCTATACACAAAAAGTCTTTCTGTCTTTTTGAAATGACTGGACATCTGAAAAAGACACTTACAGTATATGGAACAATCCGGAATGGATCTTTTTTCTTCTGTGTAATATCCTGTGGATGCATGGATACTTATTTCTACTTGGTCAACAGTGGTGGATTAGATTGACAGCAGAATACAGGCGGTAGCATTCAGACATGGTGACAATGCTTTTTTAAGCATTTTTACCTTGTGGGCATTATAATTGTAAGTAGAGATGTGCGGCGTGCACTTTTCGTGTTTTGGTGGTCATTCCAAGTTGATCGCAGCCAACAACTTTTTGCTGCTGTTGCAATCAACTAGTACACGCCTATGGGGTAGTGTATTTTAGCTTAGCAGGAATGCGATCATTTGTGCAGCCCAGCTAAGCAAAAAATTTTTCAAGCAGAAGTAGACTAGGCCTATACCTACTTACCCTGTTCGTTACACTCACCACTCCCCGAAAACGGCTCCGAACGGTCCGGATCCGCCCTGGCACGCCTCCTTCCTGTCAATCTTCTTTGCGGTCGGCTCTGCGACCGCTTCCTTTGTAAATCGCGATGTAACCCGGTGACCCCTGTCACCAGGCAACGTCGCACATGCGCACTGCGCCCACCACACATGCGCATTCCGCACCCGTTCGCACCTCAGCGATAAACCGCTGCGTGCGAACGGGTCGGAATGACCCCCTTTTTGTTTTGGTTTTGGTTCTAGTTCCATCCTCGTGTTTTGGATATGGATCGGTTTTGCCAAAACTGCCCTTTCGTGTTTTGGTTTTGGATTTGGCCGATTTAAAAAAAAAAAAAAACAGCTAAAATCACAGAATTTGGGTGTATTATTAACCTCAATAACATTAATTTCCACTAATTTTCAGTCTATTCTGAACACATCACACCTCACAATACTGTTTTAGGCCTAAAAGTTGCACCGAGGTGGCTGTATGACTAAGCTAAGCGACACAAGTGTGCGGCACAAACACCTGGCCCATCTAGGAGTGGCACTGCAGTGGTAGACAGGATGGCAGATTTAAAAAATAGGCCCCAAACAGCACATGATGCAAAGAAGTAAAAGAGGTGCAATGAGGTGGCTGTATGACTAAGCAGAGTGACACAAGTGTGCAGCACAAACAACATGGGAGATACTGGAATTTGCCCAGATGTAATACACGCATAATATTGGTGGCACAGGAGAGCGCACTCCTAAACCACACACACACACGGCATTGCCTGTAAAATTAATTTGGATAATAATAACCCTTTTATTTGGAGCTATTATAATAATATGCAGCACAGGTGAGCGTACCTCTACACCACACAGGGCAAACCCTGTAATATTATTTGGATAATAATATAAGTAATGTTTCTAACTCTTTTATTTGGAGAAAATAATATACAGCACAGGACACCACCAGTGGACGGATGCAGCACAAGACAGCACCACTGGACTGGACTTATACTACAGTACCCCTGGAGTGGCACTGCAGTGTCAGACAGGATGGCACTTTAAAAAACTAGTCGCCAAACAGCACATGATGCAAAGAAGAAAAAGAGGTGCAAGATGGAATTGTCCTTGGGCCCTCCCACCCACCCTTATGTTGTATAAACAGGACATGCAAACTTTAACCAACCCATCATTTTAGCGACAGGGTCTGCCACATCACTGTGGCTGAAATGACTGGTTTGGGCCCACACCAAAAAAGAAGCAATCAAACCCCTACACCACACTGGGCAAACCCTGTAAAAATTATATGGATAATAATATAAGTAATGTATATAAGCCTTTTATTTGGAGTAAATAATATACAGCACAGGACACCATCACTGGACTGGACTTATACTGCAGTATCACTGGACTGGACTAATACGCCAGTACCACTGGAATTATACGTCAGTACCACTGGGATTATACGGCAGGATCACTGGATTTATACGCCAGTACCACTGGAATTATACGGCAGTACCACTGGACATATAAGGCAGTACCACTGGACATATAAGGCAGTACCACTGGACATATATGCAGGGCCGGCTCTACCATTAGGCAGCTTTAGGCGGCTGCCTAGGGGCGCCGGCCACTGGGGGGCACCACCTAATTCATCTAGCAAAAAACTGAAGGATGTCTCTTTATGCGGGTTAGTAATGAACTTATAGATGGGGGGATGGAACAAAATAAAATGTAATTGTATGTATATACATCGATGTATATATGTATGCATATACATACAGTTATTGGGATGTAATCCGGCTGACGGGATGTTGGCATTCGGAATACGCCAAAATGCCTACACCTATCAGAATACAGACACTGGAATTCCAACAGCCGGCATACTGATTGTTAGTATGTCGGGGAGGGTTAGTGTAAGGTTCATTAATTTCATTCAAAATGCAGTATTATGGTGGTCGGGATGGTGCTGTCAGTATTCTGAAAGTGGCAACCTGTACCCAACCCCAATTAAATATCCCCACTAGACCCCATATACAGTATTTTACAGTATATAAAGAATTGACAGCACTCAAGGACCTTTAAAGTGAAAGTATATTGTGCTGTCCCTTTTCTCTGTATATGTATAATGATGCAATTCATTGGAAGTGATGGGGTGCTAGACTGAAGCTTTGCCTAAGGTGCAGAGAGACCTTGCACCGGCCCTACATATATGGCAGTATCACTGGACTGGAATTATATGGCAGTACCACTGGACACATACGGCAGTACCACTGGACACATACAGCAGAACAGGAACACCACCGCTGGACTGATGCAGAATAACACAGCACCAATGCAATGGACTGGACTAAGGGGCCCTACAGACATGCCGATCCGCCGCCGAGCTGCCCCCCGTCACCCGGCTATATTGAAGTGCAGGCAAATATGGACGAGATCGTCTATATTGGCCTGCATGCACAGCTGACTGGGGACCAGCGATGAACGAGCACGGGGACGCGCATCGTTCATTGCTGGAGCCTCCACACTGAAAGATATGAACGAGTTCTCGTTCATTTATGAACGAGATCGTTCATATCTTTCAAAAAATCGGCCAGTGTGTAAGGCCTATTATACAGCAGCACTGGACATATGGCAGCAGAGGACACCACCACTGTGAATGGATTGATGCAGCACAAGACACTACCACTGGACTGATGCAGTACAACACAGCACCACTGGACTGGACTTATACAGCAGCACTGGACATATGGCAGCAGAGGACACCACCACTGTGACTGGACCGATGCAGCACAATACACCACCACTGAACTGATGCAGCACAATACACCACCACTGGATTGATGCAGCACAATACACCACCACTGGATTGATGCAGGACACTGAGGACGGAGACACGTCCTCTCATTACACTCTCCAATGCCGGCGTGAAAATGGCAGCGACTTGCGGCTCCTTATATGGAATCCAAACCCCGTGAGAATCCGACAGTGGAATGATGACGTTTTGCCTTGTTCTGGTTTCCAGAAAGTATTCACTGCCCTTTACTATTTCCACATTTTGTTATGTTACAATCTTATTCCAAAATGGAATAAATACATTTTTCCATCAAAATTCTACACACAGTACCCCATAATGACAATGTGAAAAAAGTTTTTTTTTTTTTTTTTGCAAATTTATTAAAAATAAAGAAATAAGAAATCACATGTACATAAGTATTCACAGCCTTTGCCTTGAAGCTCAAATTTGAGCTCAGGTGCATCCTGTTTCCACTGATCATGCTTGAGATGTTCCTACAGCTTAACTGGGGTCCACCTGTGGTAAATACAGTTGATTGGACATGATTTGGAAAGGCACACACCTGTCTATATAAGGCCCCACACTTGACAGTTCATGTCTGAGCACCAACCAAGCATGAAGTCAAAGGAACTGTCTGTAGACCTCCGAGACAGGATTGCCTTGAGGCACAAATCTGGGGAAGGGTACAGAATAATATCTGCTGCTTTGATGGTCTCAATGAGCACAGTGGCCTCCATCATCCGTAAATGGAAGACGTTCTTCCTAGAGCTGGCCGGCCATCTAAACTGAGCGATCGGGGTAGAAAGTCCTAGTAAGGGAGGTGACCAAGAACCCAATGGTCACTCTGTCAGAGCTACAGCATTCATCTGTGGAGAGAGGAGAACCTTCCAGAAGAGCAACCATCTCTGCAGCAATCCACCAATCAGGCCTGTATGGTAGAGTGTCCAGACGGAAGCCACTCCTTAGTAAAAATCACGACAGCCCACCTGGAGTTTGCCAAAATGCACCTGACGGATTCTCAGGCCATGAGAAACTAAATTTTCTGGTCTGATGAGACAAAGATTGAACTCTTTGGAATGAATGAAAGGCGTCATGTTTGAAGGAAACCAGGCATCGCTCATCACCAGGTCAATACCATCTCTACAGTGAAGCATGGTGGTGGAAGCATCATGCTGTGGAGATGTTTTTCAGCGACAGGAAGTGGAAGACTAGTCAGGATAGAGGGAAAGATGAATGCAGCAATGTATAGACACATCCTAGATGAAAACCTGCTCCAGAGCACTCTTGACCTCAGACTGGGGTGACGGTTCATCTTTCAGTAAGACAATGACCCTAAGCACGCAGTCAAGATAGCAAAGGAGTGGCTTCAGGACAGCTCTGTGTCCTTGAGTGGCCCAGCCAGAGCCCAAACTTGAATCCGATTAAACATCTCTAGAGACATCTGAAAATAGCTGTGCACCAACACTTCCCATCCAACCTGATGAAGCGCGAGAATGCTGCAAAAAGGAATTGGCGAAACTGCTTAAAGATAGGTGTGCTAAGCTTGTGGCATCATATTCAAAAAGACTTGAGGCTGTAATAGCTGCCAAAGGTGCATCAACAAAGTATTGAGCAAAGGCTGTGAATACTTATGCACATGTGATTTCTTAGTTTTTTTATTTTTAATAAATGTGCAAAAATCTCAAAAACACTTTTTTCACATTGTCAATATGGGGTATTGTGTGTAGAATTTTGAGGGGAAAAATGTATTTATTCCATTTTTGAATAAGGCTGTAACATAACAAAATGCGGAAAAAGTGCAGCGTTGTGAATACTTTCTGGATGCACTGTATTTCCATTCTAATATGTATGTGCAGTGCTGTATATATAGCCTTATTAATCATCAAATGATTATTATTATTATTATTATTATTATTATTATTATTATTATTATTATCCTTTATTTATATGGCACCACAAGGGTTCTGCAGCACACAATTACAGAGTACATAAACGAATAATCAAAAACAGAAAAACAGCAACTTACAGTTGATGACAGTATAGGACAAGTACAGGGTAAATAAACATAGCTACATCAGCATATGACACTGAAATAAGTATCAGGTGGCAGAAGACTGCTGGATTTGGTGCAGTTGAAGATCATTAAAATAAGAAAAAGGATAAGCACATGAGGGAAAGAAGGCCCTACGCGTGAGAGCATACATTCTAATGGGGAGGGGTAGACAGACGGTGGTGACACAGACGGGGTACATAGAGAGTGTGGAACAGAGGGTTAAGTTGAGATTTGGCTGGGTTTGGTGAAGAAGTGGGTCTTGAGAGCCCGTTTGAAGTTTTGTAGAGAGGTGGAGAGTCTGAGGGGGAGAGGTAGGGAATACCAGATAAATGGAGCAGCACATGAGAAATCTTGGCGGTAGGAGTGGGAGGAAGTAATCCGGCAGGAGAGCTGGCGTGCATTAGCAGAGCGAAGAGGACGGGTGGGAGTGTAAAGGGAGATAAGATCAGAGATATAGATGGGAGAGGAGTGGGTGAGGGCTTTGTAAGCGAGTGTGAGAAGCTTGAAATGGATTCTGAAAGGAAAGGGGAGCCAGTGAAGGTCTTGTAAGAAAGGAGAGGTGGACTTAGTACTTATGGTGAGGAAAATGAGCTGGGCAGCAGCACTGAGGATAGATTGGAGTGGAGAGAGATATTTGTCAGGAATGCCAGTCAGGAGGAGATTACAGTAGTCCAGTCTGGAGATGACCAGTGAGTGGATAAGAGTCTTAGTAGCATCCTGGGTCAGATAGGGTCTGATCCCGGAAATATTTTATAGATGAAAATGGCAGGTTTGCGAGAGGAGCTGTGTGGTTTGAAGGAGAGGGAGGAGTCAAGGATTACTCCAAGACAGCGCACTTGGGGGCTAGAGGAGTTAGTAGTGCCATCAATAGATAATGAGATTGTAGGAGGTGAGGTTATGCGGGAAGGAGGGAAGATGATCAGCTCGGTCTTAGACATGTTAAGTTTAAGAAAGCGCTGGGACATCCAGGAAGAGGTAGCAGAGAGACAGTTGGAGAAACGAGTGAGGAGAGCAGGGGAGAGGTCTGGAGAGGAAAGATAGATTTGAATGTCATCAGCATAGAGATGATATTGGAAACCAAAAGAACTAATGAGCTTACCTAGTGAGGATGTATAGAGAGAGAAGAGAAGAGGACCAAGGACAGAACCTTGGGGTACCCCTACAGTTAGTGGAAGTGAGGGGGAGGTGGAGTCATGAGAGGAGACAGAGAATGAACGGTCAGAAAGTTAGGAAGACAGCCAAGAGAGGGCAGTGTCATGCAGACCAATGGATTATCAGTAACACTAGTGCAGCCTGTATCATCGATTGACACAGATGATGGGGTGGGCTTTTTTGTTGCAATTACTGTGCAGGTGGCGGAACTCAGTTTCACCTCGTTCCCCCCCCCCACACATTAACCTCTGCCGACATCCCCCTCTAAAGTCCCCTAACCCTACTCTGCCACCTACCCTAACCCTCCCTTATGGGTGCCTAAATCTATCACTCCCGGGTGCTGCCCAACCCTAACCCTCCTTTCCCCGTAGCCTAAACCTAACCTCCCATTCTATGTGCCTAAACTAGTGATGAGCGGGTCCGGTTCCTCGGAATCCGACCCCCCCCCCCCCGTACTTCACCCATTTTACACGGCTCCAAGGCAGACTCGGATCCTCCCACGTTGCTCGGTTAACCCGAGCGCGTCTGAACGTCATCATCCCGCTGTCGGATTCTCGGGAGATTCGTATTCTATATAAGGAGCCGTGCGTCGCCACCATTTTCACTCGTGCATTGGAGATGATAGGGAGAGGACGTGTGCAGCGTTCTCTCAGTTGTGTTCAGTGTGCTGCAAATATCTGTGCTCAGTGTGATGAAAATATCTACGTACTATGCCTGAAAAACGCTCCATATCTGTGTTGCATTGTAGTATATAGTAGGAAGACAGTGCAGAATTTTGCTGACCAATGACCACCAGTATTATATCAGTACAGAACAGTATTCCACTGCTCTACCTAACTCTGTGTCGTCAAGTATACTATCAATCCATACCTGTGGGGCATTTAAGTTTTGCGCAGTATATATATAGTAGGAGGACGGTGCATAATTTTGCTGACCACCAGTATATAATATATAGCAGTACGGTACAGTAGTCCACAGCTCTACCTACCTCTGTGTCGTCAAGTATACTATACATCCATACCTGTGATGCATTTAAGTTTTGCACAGTATATATATAGTAGGAGGACAGTGCATAATTTTGCTAACCACCAGTATATAATATATAGCAGTATGGTACAGTATTCCACTGCTCTACCTACCTCTGTGTTGTCAAGTATACTATCCATCCATACCTGTGGTGCATTTAAGTTTTGCGCAGTATATATATGGGAGGACAGTGCATATTTTTGCTGACCACCAGTATATAATATATAGCAGTATGGTACAGTAGTCCACTGCTCTACCTACCTCTGTGTCGTCAAGTATACTATCCATCCATACCTGTGGTGCATTTAAGTTTTGCACAGTATATATAGTAGTAGGACAGTGCATAATTTTGCTGACCACCAGTATATAATATATAGCAGTACGGTACAGTAGTCCATTGCTCTAACTCTGTGTCGTCAAGTATACTATCCACCCATACCTGTGGTGCATTTTAGTTGTGTGCAGTATATATATAGTAGGAGGACAGTGCATCATTTTGCTGACCACCAGTATATAATATATAGCATTACGGTACAGTAGTCCACTGCTCAACCTACCTCTGTATTGTCCAGTATACTATCCATCCATACCTGTGGTGCATTTAAGTTGTGCGCAGTATATATATAGGAGGACAGTGCATAATTTTGCTGACCACCAGTATATAATATATAGCAGTAATGTACAATAGTCCACTGCTCAACCTACCTTTGTGTCGTTAAGTATACTATCCATCCATACCCGTGGTGCATTTAAGTTTTGCACAGTATATATATAGTAGTAGGACAGTGCATAATTTTGCTGACCACCAGTATATAATATATAGCAGTACGGCACAGTAGTCCACTGCTCTACCTACCTCTGTGTCATCAAGTATACTATCCATCCATACCTGAGGTGCATTTAATTTTTGCACAGTATATATATAGTAGGAAGACAGTGCATAATTTTGCTGACCACCAGTATATAATATATAGCAGTACGGTACAGTATTCCACTGCTCTACCTACCTCTGTGTTGTCAAGTATACTATCCATCCATACCTGTGGTGCATTTAAGTTTTGCGCAGTATATATATGTGAGGACAGTGCATATTTTTGCTGACCACCAGTATATAATATATAGCAGTATGGTACAGTAGTCCACTGCTCTACCTACCTCTGTGTCGTCAAGTATACTATCCATCCATACCTGTGGTGCATTAAAGTTTTGCACAGTATATATATAGTAGTAGGACAATGCATAATTTTGCTGACCACCAGTATATAATATATAGCAGTACGGTACAGTAGTCCATTGCTCTACCTCTGTGTCGTCAAGTATACTATCCACCCATACCTGTGGTGCATTTAAGTTTTGCGCAGTATATATATAGTAGGAGGACAGTGCAGAATTTTGCTGACCAATGACCACCAGTATTATATCAGTACAGTACAGTATTCCACTGCTCTACCTAACTTTGTGTCGTCAAGTATACTATCCATCCATACCTGTGGTGCATTTAAGTTTTGCACAGTATATATATATATATATATAGTAGGAGGACAGTGCATAATTTTGCTTACCACCAGTATATAATATATAGCAGTACGGTACAGTAGTTCATTGCTCTACCTCTGTGTCGTCAAGTATACTATCCACCCATACCTGTGGTGCATTTTAGTTGTGCGCAGTATATATATAGTAGGAGGACAGTGCATCATTTTGCTGACCACCATTATATAATATATAGCATTACGGTACAGTAGTCCACTGCTCAACCTACCTCTGTGTTGTCCAGTATACTATCCATCCATACCTGTGGTGCATTTAAGTTGTGCGCAGTATATATATAGGAGGACAGTGCATAATTTTGCTGACCACCAGTATATAATATATAGCAGTACGGTTCAGTAGTCCACTGCTCTACATACCTCTGTGTCATCAAGTATACTATCCATTCATACCTGTGGTGCATTTAAGTTTTGCACAGTATATATAGTAGTAGGACAGTGCATTATTTTGCTGACCACCAGTATATAATATATAGCAGTACGGTACAGTATCCATTGCTCTACCTCTGTGTCGTCAAGTATACTATCCACCCATACCTGTGGGGCATTTTAGTTGTGCGCAGTATATATATAGTAGGAGGACAGTGCATAATTTTGCTGACCACCAGTATATAATATATAGCATTACGGTACAGTAGTCCACTGCTCAACCTACCTCTGTGTTGTCCAGTATACTATCCATCCATACCTGTGGTGCATTTAAGTTGTGCGCAGAATATATATAGGAGGACAGTGCATAATTTTGCTGACCACCAGTATATCGTTTATAGCAGTACGGTACAGTAGTCCACTGCTCTACCTAACTCTGTGTCATAAAGTATACTATACATCCATACCTGTGGTGCATTTAAGTTTTGTGCAGTATATATATAGTAGGAGGACAGTGCATATTTTTGCTGACCACCAGTATATAATATATAGCAGTAATGTACAATAGTCCACTGCTCTACCTACCTTTGTGTCGTTAAGTATACTATCCATCCATACCTGTGGTGCATTTAAGTTTTGCACAGTATATATATAGTAATAGGACAGTGCATAATTTTGCTGACCACCAGTATATAATATATAGCAGTACGGCACAGTAGTCCACTGCTCTACCTACCTCTGTGTCATCAAGTATACTATCCATCCATACCTGAGGTGCATTTAATTTTTGCACAGTATATATATAGTAGGAGGACAGTGCATTATTTTGCTGACCACCAGTATATAATATATAGCAGTACGGTACAGTATTCCACTGCTCTACCTACCTCTGTGTTGTCAAGTATACTATCCATCCATACCTGTGGTGCATTTAAGTTTTGCGCAGTATATATATGTGAGGACAGTGCATTTTTTTGCTGACCACCAGTATATAATATATAGCAGTATGGTACAGTAGTCCACTGCTCTACCTACCTCTGTGTCGTCAAGTATACTATCCATCCATACCTGTGGTGCATTTAAGTTTTGCACAGTATATATATATAGTAGTAGGACAGTGCATAATTTTGCTGACCACCAGTATATAATATATAGCAGTACGGTACAGTAGTCCATTGCTCTACCTCTGTGTCGTCAAGTATACTATCCACCCATACCTGTGGTGCATTTAAGTTTTGCGCAGTATATATATAGTAGGAGGACAGTGCAGAATTTTGCTGACCAATGACCACCAGTATTATATCAGTACAGTACAGTAGTCCACTGCTCTACCTACCTCTGTGTCGTCAAGTATACTATCCATCCATACCTGTGGTGCATTTAAGTTTTGCGCAGTATATATATATAGTAGGAGGACAGTGCATAATTTTGCTGACCACCAGTATATAATATATAGCAGTACGGTACAGTAGTTCATTGCTCTACCTCTGTGTCATCAAGTATACTATCCACCCATACCTGTGGTGCATTTTAGATGTGCGCAGTATATATATAGTAGGAGGACAGTGCATAATTTTGCTGACCACCATTATATAATATATAGCATTACGGTACAGTAGTCCACTGCTCAACCTACCTCTGTGTTGTCAAGTATACTATCCAGCCATACCTGTGGTGCATTTAAGTTGTGCGCAGTATATATATAGGAGGACAGTGCATCATTTTGCTGACCACCTGTATATAATATATAGCAGTACGGTTCAGTAGTCCACTGCTCTACCTAGCTCTGTGTCATCAAGTATACTATCCATCCATACCTGTGGTGCATTTAAGTTTTGCGCAGTATATATATAGTAGGAGGACAGTGCATATTTTTGCTGACCACCAGTATATAATATATAACAGTACGGTACAGTAGGCCACTGCTCTACCTACCTTTGTGTCGTCAAGTATACTATCCATCCATACCTGTGGTGCATTTAAGTTTTGCACAGTATATATATATATATATATATAGTAGTAGGACAGTGCATAATTTTGCTGACCACCAGTATATAATATATAACAGTATGGTACAGTAGTCCACTGCTCTACCTACCTCTGTGTCATCAACTATACTGTCCATCCATACCTGAGGTGCATTTAATTTTTGCGCAGTATATATATAGTAGGAGGACAGTGCATAATTTTGCTGACCAACAGTATATAATATATAGCAGTACGGTACAGTAGTCTACTGCTCAACCTACCTCTGTGTTGTCAAGTATACTATCCATCCATACCTGTGGTGCATTTAAGTTGTGCGCAGTATATATATAGGAGGACAGTGCATCATTTTGCTGACCACCAGTATATAATATATAGCAGTACGGTACAGTAGTCCACTGCTCTACCTACCTCTGTGTCATCAAGTATACTATCCATCCATACCTGTGGTGCATTTAAGTTTTGCGCAGTATACATATAGTAGGAGGACAGTGCATAATTTTGCTGACCACCAGTATATAATATATAACAGTATGGCACAGTAGTCCACTGCTCTACCTACCTCTGTGTCATCAACTATACTGTCCATCCATACCTGAGGTGCATTTAATTTTTGCGCAGTATATATATAGTAGGAGGACAGTGCATAATTTTGCTGACCAACAGTATATAATATATAGCAGTACGGTACAGTAGTCTACTGCTCAACCTACCTCTGTGTTGTCAAGTATACTATCCATCCATACCTGTGGTGCATTTAAGTTGTGCGCAGTATATATATAGGAGGACAGTGCATCATTTTGCTGACCACCAGTATATAATATATAGCAGTACGGTACAGTAGTCCACTGCTCTACCTACCTCTGTGTAATCAAGTATACTATCCATCCATACCTGTGGTGCATTTAAGTTTTGCGCAGTATACATATAGTAGGAGGACAGTGCATATTTTTGCTGACCACCAGTATATAATATATAGCAGTACGGTACAGTATTCCACTGCTCTACCTACCTCTGTGTTGTCAAGTATACTATCCATCCATACCTGTGGTGCATTTAAGTTTTACACAGTATATATATAGTAGTAGGACAGTGCATAATTTTGCTGACCACCAGTATATAATATATAGCAGTACGGTACAGTAGTCCACTGCTCTACCTACCTTTGTGTTGTCAAGTATACTATCCATCCATACCTGTGGTGCATTTAAGTTTTGCACAGTATATATATTGTAGTAGGACGGTGCATAATTTTGCTGACCACCAGTATATAATATATAGCAGTACGGTACAGTAGTCCACTGCTCTTCCTACCTCTGTGTCATCAAGTATACCATCCATCCATACCTGAGGTGCATTAAATTTTTGCGCAGTATATGTATAGTAGGAGGACAGTGCAGAATTTTGCTGACCACCAGTATATAATATATAGCAGTACGGAACAGTAGTCCACTGCTCTACCTACCTCTGTGTCGTCAAGTATACTATCCATCCATACCTGTGGTGCATTTAAGTTTTGCACAGTATATATATAGTAGTAGGACAGTGCATAATTTTGCTGACCACCAGTATATAATATATAGCAGTACGGTACAGTAGTCCATTGCTCTACCTCTGTGTCGTCAAGTATACTATCCCCCCAAACCTGTGGTGCATTTAAGTTTTGCGCAGTATATATATAGTAGGAGGACAGTGCAGAATTTTGCTGACCAATGACCACCAGTATTATATCAGTACAGTACAGTAGTCCACTGCTCTACCTACCTCTGTGTCGTCAAGTATACTATCCATCCATACCTGTGGTGCATTTAAGTTTTGCGCAGTATATATATATAGTAGGAGGACAGTGCATAATTTTGCTGACCACCAGTATATAATATATAGCAGTACGGTACAGTAGTTGATTGCTCTACCTCTGTGTCATCAAGTATACTATCCACCCATACCTGTGGTGCATTTTAGATGTGCGCAGTATATATATAGTAGGAGGACAGTGCATAATTTTGCTGACCACCATTATATAATATATAGCATTACGGTACAGTAGTCCACTGCTCAACCTACCTCTGTGTTGTCAAGTATACTATCCAGCCATACCTGTGGTGCATTTAAGTTGTGCGCAGTAGATATATAGGAGGACAGTGCATCATTTTGCTGACCACCTGTATATAATATATAGCAGTACGGTTCAGTAGTCCACTGCTCTACCTACCTCTGTGTCATCAAGTATACTATCCATCCATACCTGTGGTGCATTTAAGTTTTGCGCAGTATATATATAGTAGTAGGACAGTGCATAATTTTGCTGACCACCAGTATATAATATATAGCAGTACGGTACAGTAGTCCACTGCTCTACCTACCTTTGTGTTGTCAAGTATACTATCCATCCATACCTGTGGTGCATTTAAGTTTTGCACAGTATATATATTGTAGTAGGACGGTGCATAATTTTGCTGACCACCAGTATATAATATATAGCAGTACTGTACAGTAGTCCACTGCTCTTCCTACCTCTGTGTCATCAAGTATACCATCCATCCATACCTGAGGTGCATTCAATTTTTGCGCAGTATATGTATAGTAGGAGGACAGTGCAGCATTTTGCTGACCACCAGTATATAATATATAGCAGTACGGAACAGTAGTCCACTGCTCTACCTACCTCTGTGTCGTCAAGTATACTATCCATCCATACCTGTGGTGCATTTAAGTTTTGCACAGTATATATATAGTAGTAGGACAGTGCATAATTTTGCTGACCACCAGTATATAATATATAGCAGTACGGTACAGTAGTCCATTGCTCTACCTCTGTGTCGTCAAGTATACTATCCCCCCAAACCTGTGGTGCATTTAAGTTTTGCGCAGTATATATATAGTAGGAGGACAGTGCAGAATTTTGCTGACCAATGACCACCAGTATTATATCAGTACAGTACAGTAGTCCACTGCTCTACCTACCTCTGTGTCGTCAAGTATACTATCCATCCATACCTGTGGTGCATTTAAGTTTTGCGCAGTATATATATATAGTAGGAGGACAGTGCATAATTTTGCTGACCACCAGTATATAATATATAGCAGTACGGTACAGTAGTTCATTGCTCTACCTCTGTGTCGTCAAGTATACTATCCACCCATACCTGTGGTGCATTTTAGATGTGCGCAGTATATATATAGTAGGAGGACAGTGCATAATTTTGCTGACCACCATTATATAATATATAGCATTACGGTACTGTAGTCCACTGCTCAACCTACCTCTGTGTTGTCAAGTATACTATCCAGCCATACCTGTGGTGCATTTAAGTTGTGCGCAGTAGATATATAGGAGGACAGTGCATCATTTTGCTGACCACCTGTATATAATATATAGCAGTACGGTTCAGTAGTCCACTGCTCTACCTACCTCTGTGTCATCAAGTATACTATCCATCCATACCTGTGGTGCATTTAAGTTTTGCGCAGTATATATATAGTAGGAGGACAGTGCATATTTTTGCTGACCACCAGTATATAATATATAACAGTACGGTACAGTAGGCCACTGCTCTACCTACCTTTGTGTCGTCAAGTATACTATCCATCCATACCTGTGGTGCATTTAAGTTTTGCACAGTATATATATATATGTAGTAGTAGGACAGTGCATAATTTTGCTGACCACCAGTATATAATATATAACAGTATGGTACAGTAGTCCACTGCTCTACCTACCTCTGTGTCATCAACTATACTGTCCATCCATACCTGAGGTGCATTTAATTTTTGCGCAGTATATATATAGTAGGAGGACAGTGCATAATTTTGCTGACCAACAGTATATAATATATAGCAGTACGGTACAGTAGTCTACTGCTCAACCTACCTCTGTGTTGTCAAGTATACTATCCATCCATACCTGTGGTGCATTTAAGTTGTGCGCAGTATATATATAGGAGGACAGTGCATCATTTTGCTGACCACCAGTATATAATATATAGCAGTACGGTACAGTAGTCCACTGCTCTACCTACCTCTGTGTCATCAAGTATACTATCCATCCATACCTGTGGTGCATTTAAGTTTTGCGCAGTATATATATATATATATATATAGTAGGAGGACAGTGCATATTTTTGCTGACCACCAGTATATAATATATAGCAGTACGGTACAGTATTCCACTGCTCTACCTACCTCTGTGTTGTCAAGTATACTATCCATCCATACCTGTGGTGCATTTAAGTTTTACACAGTATATATATAGTAGTAGGACAGTGCATAATTTTGCTGACCACCAGTATATAATATATAGCAGTACGGTACAGTAGTCCACTGCTCTACCTACCTTTGTGTCGTCAAGTATACTATCCATCCATACCTGTGGTGCATTTAAGTTTTGCACAGTATATATATTGTAGTAGGACGGTGCATAATTTTGCTGACCACCAGTATATAATATATAGCAGTACGGTACAGTAGTCCACTGCTCTTCCTACCTCTGTGTCATCAAGTATACCATCCATCCATACCTGAGGTGCATTAAATTTTTGCGCAGTATATGTATAGTAGGAGGACAGTGCAGAATTTTGCTGACCACCAGTATACAATATATAGCAGTACGGAACAGTAGTCTACTGCTCTACCTACCTCTGTGTCGTCAAGTATACTATTCATCCATACCTGTGGTGCATTTAAGTTTTGTGCAGTATATATAGTAGGAGGACAGTGTATAATTTTGCTGACCACCAGTATATAATATATAGCAGTACGGTACAGTAGTCCATTGCTCTACCTCTGTGTCGTCAAGTATACTATCCATATGTGTGCTGCATGTGCTGTTTAGGGACTATTTTTTTAAGTGCCATCCTGTCTGACACTGCAGTGCCACTCCTAGATGGGCCAGGTGTTTGCGTCGGCCACTTGTGTCGCTTAGCTTAGTCATCCAGCGACCTTGGTGCAAATTTTAGGACTAAAAATAATATTGTGAGGTGTGAGGTGTTCAGAATAGACTGGAAATGAGTGGAAATTATGGTTATTGAGGTTAATAATACTATGGGATCAAAATGACCCCCAAATTCTATGATTTAAGCTGTTTTTGAGGGTTTTTTGTAAAAACCACCCGAATCCAAAACACACCCGAATCCGACAAAAAACGCGTCCGAATCCAAAACACGGCCACGGAACCGAATCCAAAACCAAAACACAAAACCCGAAAAATGTCCGGTGCACATCACTAGCTTAAACCGAACCCTAACTCCCCGGTTCCTAACCCTAACCTTCCCGGAACTGCAACAAACCCTAACTTCCCTTCTCCTGCCTAGACCTAACCCCCCTCCTCCCACACACACGGCAGGATACCAGTGCATCCTGCTGTCAAGACGATCGGGATCGGTATTGTGATGCCGGTATCCCACGCGGGTTCTCTATCTAGACGCCGGGATTGCCTCCACCTTTGGGATCCCAGCGTCAGAATATCAGCTGCCAGGATCCTGTCTATCGGGAAGCCAACTGCTGCTCCTTTAATGTATCAACATATTGATGTGCAGTTGGATGATCTGTAAACGTGAAGGCACACGTGATGTTAAAATCTTCTCCACATAATTCACGAAAAACTCTATATAAAAAGGATCTGAAATACGCTGTACTTTTCCTGAAAACTGCCAAATTAAAAGAAGAGTGTGGATCTAAAACCAAGCGGAAACACGATATAGATAAAAGAAATCACTTCTTCCTACTATCTAAGTACTGCAATATGAATATGGCAATATGTCCTGTACAGTATGCACCAGCAACTGTGCTAAGCTGTAAGAACACACTCAATTGGGCAAGTAAAGTTACAATGCACTACGTCAGTGATACAGATAGCAAATAAGCTCCTCTGATGTGCTTAGAAACAAGTGTAACAGTTTGTAAAAAACAAGGCAATACAGTAGCAATAAAGCCAGTACAGAGTGACAGTGCAATCGTTGTTTTATGTTAAAGATGATGTGCTGTGAAGATGATCTGGATTTACAGTACTCATGCATTTGTTTGAATTGTGGGGGTTCAGGTCATAGGCAAACACGGTCATAGGCCAAGTTTGCTGTGTGTGTGGATCTGAGTCTTCAATCAGTACACTGGACTAGAGAGTAGCTACCAGCAACAAGAGACAGGAGCCTTACCATGATGTGGGAGAATGTGTGCTTAGTAAGTGCAGTACTGGTTGTATTATGTTTGTGTATTTGTTATGGGATGTTTAATCTTTTCCTGACCACTTATTTATATGATTCAAATGTTTGATACAGCCTTTACTATAGACCAGGGGTGGCCAGACTTTTGGAGTTGGTGATCTACTTTGAAAGCTGAAAAGCTTTTGTGATCTACCTAGGTGAAATAATAGGGGCGTGGCATAACAAAAAAGTGGGCATGGTATAACAAAAAAAGGGACGTAGCCTTTCTGCACAGAGTGTAATGACTGTCTCGCATGAAATAACACATTGGCCCCCACAGGTAAAAACCTCAAACACATATGCCCCCACAGTGCCAGATACACATTTGCCCCCACAGTGCCAGATACACATTTGCCCACACAGTGCTAGATATGCCCCCACAGTGCCACGTATGACCCCACAGTGCCAGATACAGATATTCCCCCACAGTGCCATGTGCCCACAGTGCTAGATATGCCCCCACAGTGCCACGTATGACCCCACAGTGCCAGATACAGATATGCCCCCACAGTGCCATGTGCCCACAGTGCTAGATATGCCCCCACAGTGCCACGTATGACCCCACAGTGCCAGATACAGATATGCCCCCACAGTGCCATGTGCCCACAGTGCCAGATATGACCACATAGTGCTGCTCGCAGTTTTGCTGTGTGTGGAGAGTGCAGCGCCTGCCTCTCCTGCCTGCTGCCCTGCCTCTCAGTCTGGTCTGGCGGTCCGTGAGCTCTGATTGGCTAACGAACCGGCACCTGATTTGAGCTATACACTCCGCCGTCACTGCTAGACCCCAGACTGAGGGGCAGGACGGCAGGCAGGAAAGGCGCGCGTGGTTCTCTCCTCGCCTTGTGTGGATGGGCGGCGGATCGCGATCGACTGTTTGGCCACCCCTGCTATAGACCATCTATAGTGTTAAATATTAATACTGTATCCCATCCAGTGTATAAAAAGACCAATGTTTACATTAATGTCCAGGGTCGTTACTGGGATCTTCTACCATTCCCCCAGATTCATGTACTTGCTCCAATGTTCGCAGAGTGGGGTATTGTGGCCTGTATTTGGAAACCCCCCTCTACAAATCCTCCGTTTGCCACTGAAGTCGGTACTTTCTGTTCTACCAGCACAATTTTTACTCCAACCATGTACAGAAGTTTCTGAATAAAAGTCTCTACCTGAAAGAATAAAATTGAATTTTTTTTTCAATTTTGTGACTATTGCATCTATGTCGCACTGCGCATATGTGCCGCGACGGTCTTGTGACGACGATTGCAGTGAGGAGTTATTCGCAAAGTGAGTGACAGGCAGGGAGCATTTGGTGGAGGTAACATAGAGTGGTAGACAACAGGCAGATGATCATTTTGGGGATGTGTTTAAGGTTGCAATTATGGTCCTGTACAGAGCTGCGTCTTACTTTCGGTGTCCACGCAACAATAGGGCCACAGAGAACTTCAATAAACAACTTTGTATGCAAACCACTGGGTCTTACAAAGCTACCGGTGGACGTCTCAATACAAATTCAGATGGCAGTGACAGTTGCAGTGGCAAATGCAGGATTTCTAGAGGGGCAAACTTGGTAGAAGAAGATGCTACCACTGGGCATGTGCAGCAGCTCTGCTCTGTCCCTTAAACTGCATTATGTGGTGGTAGCTCTAGTTATCGTATTATATACCATTGCTATTGTTTTCATAATTTGGGTCACTTGCCAAGAGGAGGGGGGTTTCCGGACAACCGGAAACCCCCCCTGCGTTTGCCTATGACAGTTGCATGTGTTCGCTCAGCCAATGCGTACAGATTTGCAGCTGCGAATGCATTTGCGTAAATCTCTGAATCAGGCCCTCATTGAAGTAATAACTGCAGCGACAGTCCAAGTGACCAAACAGGGCCATTAGTGATCTGGAGTACCCAGGGATGGACTGTATCCCTATCTCTGCTGTTCTGAACCTCTGCAGGAGCTGGTCTTTGTGATCTAACTAATAAATGAGACAGATGTGTCCATTTACATCGTGGCTCAACGCAGAACATGAATCACCATATAACGGGTCCATTGAAGTCTATGGGAGCGGGCTAGCGATGCATATGAGGCAGCATGCCGCGCTGCGTACGCATCGCGGTCCCGCTACATAAACGCAGTTGTACGCAGAAACACTGTAGTGGGGGCACATCTGTAACGTGTCCCATGGTAGCACCCGCACATGCTAAGAAGATAAAGGGACAGATGTACTAAGTATTGGAGAGTGATAAAGTGGAGAGAGATAAAATACCAATCAATCAGCTCCTGACATTTTTCAAACACCGAGTTCGGTTTGGATCTTCCTGCAGTTCAAAGTTCGAATGATTGTATCTGTTTTTCTTTAAGATTTTTATCAATAATTATTTTTTATTACTCGGCATTAAACCTAAATCGAGATCTGAATTGGAACCAAAACACTTGAGGGTTGATTTGTAAAACCAAAACACGAGGTTGAAATTAGAACCAAAACCAAAACACGGGCATTCACGCACACCACTAATTTGGCACGATTTGCAACATTTTAGCTCTGCCCACTCTGGGTGCCCAACTTGAAGACCACGGCCCCAAGTGTGGTCATCTGCATCTCCTCTCCGGACTAGTCTTGAAGCTTAAAGGTGTGGTTTCAAAAAGTTTCTAGTCGTTCAGTAGCAGGAATGGGACAACTGTGGCTAGTTTGTGCTTAAAAGTGTCTGTTTACAGAGAACAATCACTTGCAGTCAGCTGTGCAGCAAAGTGTCACAGGGCATACTGTACCCTGGGCCCCCCTTTGTCAGGGGTTCCCTGGCCAGAGCACACTGACATCACTAGCTTTCCCTCTTAAGCAGCAGCAGAACCAGCAGCCAGAATGTGATCAGGAGAGTGTGCAGTGCAGGCAGAGACACAGGAATATCATGTGTCCTGAGCTACCAACAGAGCTTTCTGACTAGAGGAGAGATAGGAGGGTGGAGAGAGCTGTAAGTGACACAGGTATCCCAGCTTCTCCTTAATGCCTGGGTGTTTGAGTCCTGTATAAACTGCTATGCAACTAAACTATTTGGGTCTAGAAATAGAGACCTACACAGAGAGTCCTCCTGAGTCCGGTCCCAGTGTGTAAGTAGTACAGAGGCTGCTGCTATTCTTGCATGTGACAAGATAAATTATTTTATTTTGCTATGTGTATTTTAAGGTTAAGTTGTCTTTGTTCCACTATAAGAAAAGTTTATAAAATAGTTGTCTTTCAATTAGGTGGAGCTATAAACAGTACCTAGACATTGTTAAACAATAAGTTAAAACTAATATACACCATTGGTTTAAATTTAATATACACACAATCCATACCTCCCACCATGACCCATTCCAGGAGGGACAAAATGCTCTATACCTGGACTTCCCTCTTAATTTATGATTGCAATCACCTGTGTTGAAATACCTTTCTTATAAATTAAATAGTTCAACACAGGTAACACCAATCATATTAAGAGGGAAGTCCAGGTAGAGAACATTTTGTCCCTCCAGGAATGTGTTATGTTGTGAGGTATGCACAATTTAATATACATCCCCCACCTTCCATTGGGGCCCCCCTGTCTTAAATGCCCCGGGCTCCCCCAAGGCTTAATCCGGCCCTAAAAGTATGGGAAACATAATTTGGGAATGTTATTAATAGCACCTTTATACTAAGGTGGCCTCGTACAGTATGTGCCAGTCCTGTTGCTTGGCTCTAGATCTAAGTGACAGAATAAGCTTCAAAGATTGCAGGTCTGTCAGTTTTGATTATTGTCCCCAGGGCCGACGACAGGGGGAGTCAAAGGGGAAACCTGTACAGGGCCCCAAGGATCAGAGGGGCCCCAAGGATCTGCTGCTTAGTGCTCGGCAGGGATGTGAGCCGTCTGGTCTAAATAAGGCAGCGAGCTGTAGACGGTGTGGGCGCAGTCTTAGAGTGACAGGAGCCTCTCACATGCAGTGACTGTGCGGTGAGAGTGTGTGACCGCTCTACCCAGTCCAGCTGTAGGATTCGCTGGCCAGGATTCCCATGCCCTGTTCTGGCATCTTCTGGTGGGGTGTGAGGGCCACATGGTACCTGCTGCGTAGTGTTCGCAGGGCAGGTGCAAGGTCTCTGTGCACCCTAGGCAAAACTTTAGACCTAGCGCCCGCTAACCTGAAAATCCCACCATCACCACCTCTCGGAGGGGAGATGCAGGTGGCCACTAGGTGGGCTGGGGTGAATTGCATCATTATCCATATACTGTATAGAGAAAAGGGACAACACTCAAGCACTTTTAAAGTGAAAAAGAATATTGTAAACAAAGTAACAACATTTTGTGACTTTGATCAGAGCCGGCCCTAACCAATATGATGCCCTAGGCAAGATTTTGGCTGGTGCCCCCTAGCACCACCGCTGGTTCCGTCTCTGACCCTGTACCCATCACCATCACCCCACACCCATAGCAGTCCTTTTTTTTTTCCTACCCCTTGTAATTTAAATAAGAGCAGTGTGCACATTCGGCACACAGCCCAAAAAGGTATGTGTATTTGCTGGCAAGGGGCATGGCCACACAATAGTACCCTCAATTCAAATTATGCCTCACAGTAGTGCAACTTTATTCACAATTTATAATGCGATAGTGTCCCTTATTCATATTACATCACACAGTAGTACCACTTTACCTTAAATACGTTACTACTCACAGTAGGGCCCCTCATTCACATAACATCATACTGAATTGCTCCATATTCACATGACACTATACCATATTGCTTTTTAGTCACATTAGGCCACACAGTACTGCCATTTCTATATGATACACCACACAGTAGAGCTCCTTATACACATAATGCCACACATTAGTAATGCATTTATACACATAATACCACACAGTAATGGCCTTTACACATATGACACACATTATTAATGTCCTTATAAACATAATGTGTTTTACACATTATGCCAACCCTTATTAATGCCCTTATACACATAATTTCCCTTACACATATGCCACACATTGTTAATGCCCTTATACACATAATGATACACATAATGTCCCTTACACATATGCCACACATTATTAGTGTCCTTTAGTGATGTGCACCGGAAATGTTTCGGGTTTTGTGTTTTGGTTTTGGATTCGGTTACGCGGCCGTGTTTTGAATTCGGACGCGTTTTGGCAAAACCTCCCTGAAATTTTTTTGTCTGATTCGGGTGTGATTTGGATTCGGGTGTTTTTTTTACTAAAAACCCTCAAAAACAGCTTAAATCATAGAATTTGGGGGTCATTTTGATCCCATAGTATTATTAACCTCAATAACCATAATTTCCACTCATTTTCAGTCTATTCTGAATACCTCACAATATTATTTTTAGTCCTAAAATTTGCACCGAGGTCGCTGGATGACTAAGCTAAGCGACCCAAGTGGCCGACACAAACACCTGGCCCATCTAGGAGTGGCACTGCAGTGTCAGACAGGATGGCAGACTTCAAAAATAGTCCCCAAACAGCACATGATGCAAAGTAAAAAAGAGGTGCACCAAGGTCGCTGGATGGCTAAGCTAAGCGACCCAAGTGGCCGACACAAACACCTGGCCCATCTAGGAGTGGCACTGCAGTGTCAGACAGGATGGCACTTCAAAAAAATAGTCCCCAAACAGCACATGGTGCAAAGAAAAAAAGAGGCGCAATGAGGTAGCTGTGTGACTAAGCTAAGCGACCCAAGTGGCCGACACAAACACCTGGCCCATCTAGGAGTGGCACTGCAGTGTCAGACAGGATGGCACTTCAAAAAAATAGTCCCCAAACAGCACATGGTGCAAAGAAAAATGAAAGAAAAAAGAGGTGCAAGATGGAATTGTCCTTGGGCCCTCCCACCCACCCTTATGTTGTATAAACAGGACATGCACACTTTAACAAACCCATCATTTCAGCGACAGGGTCTGCCACACAACTGTGACTGAAATGACTGGTTGGTTTGGGCCCCCACCAAAAAAGAAGCAATCAATCTCTCCTTGCACAAACTGGCTCTACAGAGGCAAGATGTCCACCTCCTCCTCATCGTCCGATTCCTCACCCCTTTCACTGTGTACATCCCCCTCCTCACAGATTATTAATTCGTGCCCACTGGAATCCACCATCTCAGGTCCCTGTGTACTTTCTGGAGGCAATTGCTGGTGAATGTCTCCACGGAGGAATTGATTATAATTCATTTTGATGAACATCATCTTCTCCACATTTTCTGGATGTAACCTCGTACGCTGATTGCTGACAAGTTGAGCGGCTGCACTAAACACTCTTTCGGAGTACACACTGGATGGGGGGCAACTTAGGTAAAATAAAGCCAGTTTCTGCAAGGGCATCCAAATTGCCTCTTTTTCCTGCCAGTATACGTACGGACTGTCTGACGTGCCTACTTGGATGCGGTCACTCATATAATCCTCCACCATTCTTTCAATGGTGACAGAATCATATGCAGTGACAGTAGACGACATGTCAGTAATCGTTGGCAGGTCCTTCAGTCCGGACCAGATGTCAGCACTCGCTCCAGACTGCCCTGCATCACCGCCAGCGGGTGGGCTCGGAATTCTTAGCCTTTTCCTCGCAGCCCCAGTTGCGAAGGAGGAGCTGTTGATGGGTCACGTTCCGCTTGACTTGACAATTTTCTCACCAGCAGGTCTTTGAACCTCTGCAGACTTGTGTCTGCCGGAAAGAGAGATACAACGTAGGTTTTAAATCTAGGATCGAGCACGGTGGCCAAAATGTAGTGCTCTGATTTCAACAGATTGACCACCCGTGAATCCTGTTAAAGCGAATTAAGGGCTCCATCCACAAGTCCCACATGCCTAGCGGAATCGCTCTGTTTTAGCTCCTCCTTCAATGTCTCCAGCTTCTTCTGCAAAAGCCTGATGAGGGGAATGACCTGACTCAGGCTGGCAGTGTCTGAACTGACTTCACGTGTGGCAAGTGCAAAGGGTTGCAGAACCTTGCACAACGTTGAAATCATTCTCCACTGCGCTTGAGTCAGGTGCATTCCCCCTCCTTTGCCTATATCGTAGGCAGATGTTTATGCTTAAATGGCCTTTTGCTGCTGCTCCATCCTCTGAAGCATATAGAGGGTTGAATTCCACCTCGTTACCACCTCTTGCTTCAGATGATGGCAGGGCAGGTTCAGGACTGTTTGCTGGTGCTCAAGTCTTCAGCATGCGATGGCTGAATGCCGAAAGTGGCCCGCAAATCTACGGGCCACCGACAGCATCTCTTGCACGCCCCTGTCTTTTTTAAAATAATTCTGTACCACCAAATTCAATGTATGTGCAAAACATGGGACGTGCTGGAATTTGCCCAGATGTAATGCACGCACAATATTGGTGGCTTTGTCCGATGTCACAAATCCCCAGGAGAGTCCAATTGGGGTAAGCCATTCTGCGATGATGTTCCTCAGTTTCCGTAAGAGGTTGTCAGCTGTGTGCCTCTTATGGAAAGCGGTGATACAAAGCGTAGCCTGCCTAGGAACGAGTTGGCGTTTGCGAGATGCTGCTACTGATGCCGCCGCTGCTGTTCTCGCTGTGGGAGGCAATACATCTCCCAGTGGGCTGTCACAGTCATATAGTCCTGAGTCTGCCCTGCTCCACTTGTCCACATGTCCGTGGTTAAGTGGACATTGGGTACAACTGCATTTTTTAGGACACTGGTGACTTTTTTCTGACGTCTGTGTACATTTTCGGTATCGCCTGCCTAGAGAAATGGAACCTAGATGGTATTTTGTACCGGGGACACAGTACCTCAATCAAGTCTCTAGTTCCTTGTGAATTAACGGTGGATACCGGAAACACGTTTCTCACCACCCAGGCTGCCAAGGCCTGAGATATCCGCTTTGCAGCAGGATGACTGCTGTGATAATTCATCTTCCTCGCAAAGGACTGTTGGACAGTCAGTTGCTTACTGGAAGTAGTACAAGTGGTCTTCCGACTTCCCCTCTGGGATAACGATCGACTCCCAGCAGCAACAATAGCAGCGCCAGCAGCTGTAGGCGTTACAATCAAGGATGCATCGGAGGAATCCCAGGCAGGAGAGGACTCGTCAGACTTGACAGTGACATGGCCTGCAGGACTATTAGCTTTCCAGTGTAAGGAGGAAATTGACACTGAGGGAGTTGGTGGTGTGGTTTGCAGGAGCTTGGTTACAAGAGGAAGGAATTTAGTGGTCAGTGGACTGCTTCCGCTGTCATCCAAAGTTTTTGAACTTGTCACTGACTTCTGATGAATGCGGTCCAGGTGACGTATAAGGGAGGATGTTCCTAGGTGGTTAACGTCCTTACCCCTACTTATTACAGCTTGACAAAGGCAACACACGGCTTGACACCAGTTGTCCGCATTTCTGTTGAAATAATTCCACACCGAAGAGGTGATTTTTTTTTGTATTTTGACCAGGCATGTCAATGGCCATATTCGTCCCACGGACAACAGGTGTCTCTCCGGGTGCCTGACTTAAACAAACCACCTCACCATCAGAATCCTCCTTGTCAATTTCCTCCCCAGCGCCAGCAACACCCATATACTCATACTGGTGTACTTAAAACAGTGACATCTTCAATTTGACTATCAGGAACTGGACTGCGGGTGCTCCTTCCAGCACTTGCAGGGGGCATGCAAATGGTGGAAGGCGCAACCTCTTCATGTCCAGTGTTGGGAAGGTCAGGCATCGCAACCGACACAATTGGACTCTCCATGGGGATTTGTGATTTAGAAGAACGCACAGTTCTTTGCTGTGCTTTTGCCATCTTAACTCTTTTAAGTTTTCTAGCAGGAGGATGAGTGCTTCCATCCTCAGGTGAAGCTGAACCACTAACCTTGAACATAGGCCAGGGCCTCAGCCGTTCCTTGCCACTCCGTGTCGTAAATGGCACATTGGCAAGTTTACGCTTCTCCTCAGATGATTTTGATTTAGATTTTTGGGTCATTTTACTGAGCTTAATTTTTTTGGATTTTACATGCTCTCTACTATGACATTGGGCATCAGCCTTGGCAGACGACGTTGATGGCATTTCATCGTCTCGGCCATGACTAGTGGCAGCAGCTTCAGCACGAGGTGGAAGTAGATCTTGATCTTTCCCTATTTTACCCTCCACATTTTTGTTCTTCATTTTTTAATGTGTGGAATTACTGTATATGCCAGTAATATATCAATAGCAATAGCCTGCTACTATATATAATGCGCACAACTGAAATGCACCACAGGTATGTATGGATAGTATACTTGACGACACAGAGGTAGGTAGAGCAGTGGCCTACTGTACCGTACTGCTATATATTATATACTGGTGGTCAGCAAACTGTGCAAAACTGAAATGCACCACAGGTATGGATGGATAGTATACTTGACGACACAGAGGTAGGTAGAGCAGTAGCCTTCTGTACCGTACTGCTATATAGTATATACTGGTGGTCAGCAAACTGTGCAAAACTGAAATGCACCACAGGTATGGATGGATAGTATATTTGACGACACAGAGGTAGGTAGAGCAGTGGCCTTCTGTACCGTACTGCTATATAGTATATACTGGTGGTCAGCAAACTGTGCAAAACTGAAATGCACCACAGGTATGGATGGATAGTATACTTGACGACACAGAGGTAGGTAGAGCAGTGGACTACTGTACCGTACTGCTATATATATATATATATATATATATATATATATATATATATATAGTTATACTGGTGGTCAGCAAACTGTGCAAAACTGAAATGCACCACAGGTATGGATGGATAGTATACTTGATGACACAGAGGTAGGTAGAGCAGTGGCCTACTGTACCGTACTGCTATATAGTTGATAAAGCTAACTATTTATCTTATTTCATTCACTATAAAATGGGTCAGAGACTAAGTACGCAATTGGCGTATGGGGTACCGTAAGGGTACGCACTTAGCGTAGCAGACGCTTAGCCGTGGTCGAGACGCACATGCGACACGCTCGCTCACAACTTAACGCGTGGTGTCGAGCACGCTATAGGCGGCCGACTACCGTAATACTACGCTACTAGCGTAGCGTACGCTCGTGACCACGAGGAGAACACGAGCGGCGCAGACGCTCACGGGATGACACTCAGTAAACCTTGTATACAACTCAATGAAAGGCTGAGCCTATACTGTAAACCTTGGTTTTGTAATGTAAGCACAATGCAATGCTAATTAACCTCTATTGTATGAAAGCCTCTTGAGCGATTGAGACGCTCTGAATACTCTCAGCAATGTAATAAACACACAATACCTTGCTAAGGTTCCAAAACCTTTACTAACAATATCTAGCTATGTAAAAGTTAAAAAGAAAACAGTTAACAGTTCATACACTACAGGCTAACATCAGTATCTAAGCAGAGTAACTACACATAAATATACAATAGCGTCACAATCTTATACAATAACAGAGAGAGAGAGAGAATATGGCAAATACAAACAGGGAACAAGTTGGTTACAGAGAATAACTTACACACACTGGGGAATGATCGCTGCGCAGCTTCTGGTACCAGCTCCAAGTTAGTCAAGATGAAAACCGTTGTGTGGAGAGAGAGAGAATGAGCTGGCCAGGCTGGCTGTCCTTATATACACTGCATACAGTACACTACAAAGGGACCTATAATCTCATTGTTCATTGGACACAGGAATCTGTCTTCATATTACAACAAAAGATCATAGGTTTGTTTGAACAGGTGGGCTGTGACTACCCCAGACTGCTCAGGTGGGAGGGAAACTCAGGATTTCCAACACATGGACAATGAGTAAATGTCCAGAAACTACTAATAGACATAACTATATGCAGGAGTGATTAATCTTTACCTAACCAGCACCGGATTGTTTCTAATAAAATGTTCTTTAGTTAGGTACCAAACACCACTGCTCAAATCCTATCTGACCCTTCATATCATGCAAAGAGGAATTCCTCTGTCCAGGGACCAGTCACAATAAACAAACTTACAGTTATTATTAAGGGGAACATTATCTATAAAACATACTATTTGGATTTACTATGTAACGATTGAGTCGCCCGCTAGACGCACACAAACTCTACCGTAAGTGCGCATACCACGCGCCAATGCACACGGCCGTGGAGGCGCCGTCACGCAGCTGAGAATATGCGCACGCACGGGAGAGAATGTGCACGTGCAGCGGGCAAGCGCAGGAGGTGAATATATGGCAACGTGTAGCATGATATTTTTCCGACTTTGACAGTCCACCCTTTGGCAGTCATCAATAACTGCCACTTCCTAAAACAGTTCAAAAAGAAAAATATATGTCATAATGTAAATACAATTTTATGATTGGGTAAAGGTAGGAGAGGAGCAGGTGTGAAAAAGGTATGACCTAGTGAGATAGTAGAAGCATTTGTGTATAAATCCATGTTTGAGGGGTCATGTATCATCGTGCCGTACGTGTTTTAAATCAAGCTTCGAGGTATTGCGAAGTATACATTTGAATTCCTTCTTATCCCGTATTACGGGTCTGTGGATGGGCTGTCAAACTTTACCGAGCTCTTTTCGGCTTTTGGTTGCAACAAATGGGGGAGCACATTTAGTTGATGATACATGAATGGGGGGATATGTGAGTGCTGATATCTGTATCTATATTCCCTATCGACTATGTGTGTCATTACCTGAAGGTTGTAGAGGTGAAGATAAGAAGCAATTATTATACATGCAGTCGTAAACTATGTGAGTTTAATATGCATTTGCCGATTGAAGTCTTGTCTGATGTCTTGTCTTGATGTACATGTTGTCTGATGTCTTTCGGTGCTTTTGCTATAAATAACGAGCAAAAGTTGTTCCATTGTCCATAAAGTTACAGTCTCTAAAGTGTTGGGCTATCGTAAAAGTTAAAGTCACTAGGGAAATTGGGGCTTGTAGCATCGTTCATCAATGGTCTGTATAAAAGAGGTTGTCAAATTCTTCTTCCAAGCGGATGTCTTTGTACCTTGGAGGAAAACAAAGGAGAAACGGGTGAAAGAAACGGACCGTGGAATCACATTTTCATCACAACATTGTCTCTATCGTTGGGTCATAAATCAGATTAGTTGTTGTTAGTACAGTGTCCTCGCTCCTCAGACTCATCACTCTGGTACTACCTTTACACTTCGTTAAAATCCGAACGCATCTAAATATCAAACCAATCAATATGACGGCACCCAGAATACACAAGAGAAATTTCCCTACATCCATGATAATACCTTGGGCCCATTCTCCATAAGCCCGAGAACCAATTTCGTGGGTTCAACCATGACACCCAACCGGTCAGCTCATTGCCCACAGCGGCGAGAGTGAGATTATGTCTCCTTCGGAACTCCCACTTCAATTGCAAAATGTCATCCATCTTTTGGTCTATGACCTCGGCTGGGTCCTCCGTGCTGTTTGTAATGTACGTGCAGCACTTTATTCCATATTGAGTTGCTAGGGTAACACAATACCCGCCTGTCACAGCTGTGAGGTAATTGAGAATCATCCTATGCTGAACCAGTTCTGTTTTGTAGGCTTGTAACTCTCTCCCTGTATACCTGAATGTGTCGTCATACATTTCGGTGATATTGTCTAATAAATTTGCAAGCGCAGATATATATTTATAATTTATCACTCCTCTGGCGGTACGAGTGATATCTAACGCGAGTAGGAATTGAATCCCGGTGGATTCATGGATCAGATCAGAGGCTGAATGCTCTGTCCTCTCTATCAGGTGCCTTTTAACGACGTGCTCGTAATGAGTGTGAGTATAAGGAGCTTGGGCACCGCCGTGAATGTCTTTCATTTTGTTATGGGATACAGTCATTACTTCAGGCAGTACTTTTCCAACATAACACAATCCCTCTGAGTTTGGGGCGAGGAACCTATACGCCTTCCTCCCGCATATGAAATATGCATCATCAGGGAGAACATATGGGACTGAGTATGACATAACCATGTTACAAACTTTCCATGTGAACTCTCCTAACCCTAATTCTCCCATCTGTCTAGTACACATATCTGGTTGTACGATATGTGCACAGTATCCTGGTGATACTTCTTCAACTCGCATGGTCCTACTTCCTAGAGTGTACTTATACCGGAAAAATCTTTCATGGTCGGCTATCTGGCGTATAAGTTCTGTGTCTATGGGCATTCTGTCGGCTCTGTGTGAAAATGTCATGGTTTGGTTACTCCATGACACTTCCCAATTTCCCGGCTTTCGGGGATTGGAAATGTTAAAGCACACTAAGGATCTATCCACATGATATTGGTGGAGCTTCAAACTAGGAGGACTAGAGATATTAAACCTCCTGTCCACCGGCCTCCCACCACTTAGCTCAAGTACCTATCCTACAGTTAAAGGGAATGGTACTAGTCCTGATTTGCTATGGTCTTGAGGTACTTGAGAGCATACCCAACAGTCTGTCTGATTTAACACTTTACCCACTAAGGAGTGATAGTCACTCAATGGATGCCGGTCCATATGGATATTAAAACTGGATTGACATTTCTTGATGCACCCATCCTCAACTATACTGTCACAGTGTCTACAGATGCAGTTCTCTTCTGCTAACAATCCTTCACAATTCCTTCTATTGTCAATGCTATCAGATCGTTTTCTGATACTCGCCTTTACTCAGTGATTATGTTGCTATTGGAAATTTACGCCTCTGTCTCAGTCATCAGAAACCCATTCCGGATCCTTTCTCGACCTCACTGGTACTCTCACCAAAACAGACTGCTATGGTCAACATCATGGTCAACAGGAAAACACGGACTGCAGTCTCTTGGGGCGAGTCCATCTTACAGGAGGAGAAAGAGAAATTTGTAATGGGGGCACAAAAAAAATACTTTGAGGGGAAAGAAAAAAATGTTATGATGCTTTTGTCCTCTAGTCGTGTTGTTCTTCTTGCTCTGCTGTCATCTCAAAGGTGCTGTCTCTCAGTCTTCCAAACGAATCATTCTGGTGATACAATATTCCTTCCAAATCTGCGATCTTTCTGTAAGGAGCAAAAATCTTGCATTACCATTTGTCTAACTGATGTGTGACATACCATCTTTAAAGCATGAGAACATGAGAGAGAAGAGGAAAAAAACAAACGAGAGAGAGAACAATTCATATATATGTTACATAAAACAACAAACAAAAAAAAACATTGTCAGATCTTCCGTTCACCATCAGGCTGTCACACCAACACATCCATTGGTATCTTTGAGCAGTCTCCCCCACCAGTATTTCCACA
Source organism: Pseudophryne corroboree (assembly GCF_028390025.1). Taxonomy (NCBI): domain Eukaryota; kingdom Metazoa; phylum Chordata; class Amphibia; order Anura; family Myobatrachidae; genus Pseudophryne; species Pseudophryne corroboree. Next base: position 35,676,550 of record NC_086444.1, on the reverse strand, counting down.
CTCCACCCTTTTTGTGCCTGGCCAGGACACGCCGATGTCGGTAGGTCACACTGGGGTTAGGTAGACTTCTGCAAAGACCAAGTAGCTATGTGATGTTTGAGTTCTGCCGATGAACGTCAGAGATGGGGAAAAAGAAGCATTTACAAATAAATTACAACGTTTACCCGGCCGTTCCTGTGTCTACAAGGAACTGACCTCCCAATATCATTAACTGTAACCTCAGGTTTACTGTCAAGGTTAAATGACCAACTTTCCTGATCATAAATTATAGTTGTTGGTCAAAATTTTACATATGTGGTACCTGATTACAATTTCATTTTTCATATCGTTGTCTAGGGGGTTTATATACCTTCTGTGGTTCTTTAGACCTACAACTACGTGCAAAATGACCTTCCTTCTGGCAATTATAACACCTTATCACCTTTGACTTACCCACAGGGATCTGAGGCTTCTTACTTCTCTGTGTTTCCCTGTGCTTGCTGATGTTTTGCTCATGCCCAACAGCGGACTTTCTTAATGCAGCCACCGAGATATTTCTCCAGTTTGGGTTGGTGGTCTGTACCCTTGTTCTCAATACTTCCTTTAAACCATTTATTAACACAAATACTGCTACTTCTCTGTGCGGTGCACTTGTTACGATGTTTTCTATACCTGTATACCTAGTCATGTCCTGCAATGCCCGATGGAAATAATTAGAAGTACTTTCCCCTTCGTTTTGTCTTATGGAGAAGATTTCGTTCCACTCGACAACGGCTGGGAAATATACTCCTAACTGTCGGTTGATCTGCTTAATACATTCCTGATTGTGTTCCTCCGTTTGAGGTACTTTCGTGTCTAATTGACAATCAGTAATAAATTTCGCAGGGTCAACACTGGAGGGCAAACATGCCCTCAGCACTGTCCGCCAATCTTTGTTGGTGGGTTCTGTGGAGTTTCCTAGTTCTTTAATGAACCTTTGACATGCAACTATATCTTTCCTAGGATCAGGAAATTCAGACATAATTGACCTCAATTCCATCCGGGACCAGGGACGGCGCATTGCACTGTCCCTGACGGGAATGGTTCCCTGAGCGTCAGTCTTCCCATTGGGGACTGTGATCACCCTGACAGGATTAAACTCAATTACATCATCTTGTGTTGGTTCTACAATATGAGGTACATTTGTTTGTGCGTGATATATAACACCGTACGTACCTGTGGACACGACCTCACCTGACCCTCCGTTAGGGGGTTTGATTATTGCCTTTACCGAATTGGTCGCGTCCACCTGGATGTCTTGTGTGATGGCTGCTGGAAAAGGTGCCGACATCGTGCTGGGCTCACTTTCTTGCTGGTAATCCTGAGGGAAGTTTAACATGGAGTGCAACTTGCACGGGTTAACAGTTGTACATTTAACAGTTTTACTTTTATCATTGTTACATTTGTTACACTTATCCTTATCATCTATAATACAGTTGCTAAGTGCATTGTTATCATACACCAGTGTGCCACTCTCTGTAACCACCTTCTCTCTTGTTGCCATATTTTTCTTACCACAGTGAGAGTCAGCTGTGTAAGCTAATCCTCCTTGTATTTCACCTTCCTGTTGCCATATCTGTAAACAATCATAATGTCTAATTCGTTGCTTCCCGGATTTTATGAGACAGATCCTTCGCCTTAAATTATGCAATACCTCTGAGTCAAAACTACCTATCCCAGGAAATGGTGCTTTATCCCCCACAGTCATTCGTGTCCATTCGTCACAAAAGGTCTCAGTGTGGGGACCATACTTCCCCCACATTACTAACCGAGCAGACCCTCGGGGTCTGCAAGCCTCTTCAGTCTGAACCCTGACTGCTAAACGTCCCTGTGTTGTGCACTTGGCTTCCATTGTGGACCTTTTTAACACAGAAAAACTTCCTAAAATACACCAAACACAGAAGTCTACGGTGGAAGTTTTCCAAGCTCTTCCACCAGCTTCTTCTGCTCCGAGTACAACGAATCCGCCCCTTTTAGCAGACCCACATAATCGTTGCAGGCCCTACCAGCGAAAATTCCTTACCTTTATATTTTTTTTTTACACAAATCACGCTTGCATGTGCTCCCTACAACACGCATGAGGACAATTTAAATATACGACCTCATATCACGTTGCGTTATTGGTCACACATACAACCGTGCGGTCCAATCGTACCACTTATAGACACTTGTTGCCTTTAAATGGTAGGATCGTTGGAGTCTCCCTACTGTGCTCCAAAACAGCCAGAGCGTAATACCACGAAAACTTTATCACACTCCGTCGCACGTTTTCACCTAGACCGTGCTCATCACGTATTCACCTAGACCGTGATTCACCAAGACTTACTTCACCAAGATTTACTTCACCAAGATTTACTTCACCAAGATTTACTTCACCAAGATTTCACCAAGACTTCACCAAGAGGAGTTCAATACACTCATACCGTTTTCAACCCACTATCATTCTATAGTTTTCTGATCAGAAAAATAATTTCCCGTAATCTGATAGCTCTCCCCAGAGGCATTACAGTAAAGTAAGGTATTTAAACTAAATTTTGGAAACTGAAATCAATTTGTGCTATTATCACGTTGCCTCCTTATCGCTTACTTAAAACAATACTATCGTGTGATTTGTATCATGTGGGCATACCCAGATGCTCCGTTGCATAATATACGCTCCGTGCGTCAGCCCTTGCGTCGCGTACGCTAGTCTCACCCTTTTGTTAGAGACACGCGTACGCCGGCCAGATATGTCCACAGAAATACAATTAACACGTTTATATCAATGTAAATGATCTTTAACTGTAATCATCTACCGAGCACCACATAGGTCTTTCCTTGTATCTTTAAGCAAAGCTGTGTGCGTGTTTTACAAATTACTCCTTAACGTATTATTTTTACTTTTAACTACCAATAGCAACAAATCTTTCTCAGCACGTTATCAATTATAAAATGGCAACCAGGAGAATGAAAATGTGAAAATACACAAATGAAAATGCAATTCTAAATTTATCTAATAACATACATTGATGTAAGCACGCACATATAGATATTACATATATGTACTAATCACTATTACATATATGAGACCCTATTCAGTGCTTCTAATTTGCATATGAATGTGCTTTTTAACTCTCTGAAGGCGATTTCTTTCACTGCTGGGAGAGAGAGAAAAAAAAAAACCAAAACCCAATTATACAGGTTAATTTGCATTTCAATGGCCCATCTTACAAGTAGCAGAGTTAAACAGGCTCTTGAATGGAGACAGTGACAAAACAAAAAAAACAAAAACACTACTTTGTTTTATTTGTGTATTTCCTAAATCAAATATTTATTTTATTATTAACTTTTATCAAACTCTATCTGAACCACTCATGATTGACCATGACATGGACTAAACAAATGCATTAAAAAAACTCATCAAATGATGATTTCTTTTTGACAATGGATGGCTGATTATTTCCTGAGTCAACTGAAAATCAGCCGCTTAGGGAATTTTTTTTTGACCTTCCCAAAATGGCCGCTGCTCCTCCCCCTTCCACCTCCATGAGGGTTACACAAAATGGGGGACAGACCATTCGGCTCCTTTTGTCACAAAGAAAATCATCATGCCAGCCCCTGAAGTTATTTTTAAGCCTGGGTAAAAACTATCACGCTATGCAGAGCGATTAAAAATACTTTTAAACCTATTTAAACAGACAAGCCATCCAATCTGCATGTGCATTTGGCACCAAATAGAAATAAAAACCAGATTTACAAAGACAATAGCTTAATGTTCCTACCTTCCTCGGATTCCACCAGCATCCCTACAAGCCAAAAGAATCAGACGCAGACTCTCATCTGATCAGCACTACAAGATACTACCTTTGCTCCCTTTGCTGATCGATAAAGTCTGCGCATTTTCGCCTGACTGAGGATATGAGATGGACCGGACTTGCCCCCAATTGATAAAGTTAACTATTTATCTTCTTACATTCACTATAAAATGGGTAAGAGACTCAGTACGCAATTGGCATATGGGGTACCGTAAGGGTACGCACTTAGCGTAGCAGAAGCTTAGCCGTGGTCGAGACGCACATGCGACACGCTCGCTCACAACTTAACGCGTGGTGTCGAGCACGCTATAGGCGGCCGACTACCGTAATACTACGCAACTAGCGTAGCGTACGCTCATGACCACGAGGAGAACACGAGCGGCGCAGATGCTCACGGGATGACACTCAGTAAACCTTGTATGCAACTCAATGAAAGGCTGAGCCTATACTGTAAACCTTGGTTTTGTAATGTAAGCACAATGCAATGCTAATTAACCTCTATTGTATGAAAGACTCTTGAGCGATTGAGACGCTCTGAATACTCTCAGCAATGTAATAAACACACAATACCTTGCTAAGGTTCCAAAACCTTTACTAACAATATCTAGCTATGTAAAAGTTAAAAAAAAAACAGTTAACAGTTCATACACTACAGGCTAACATCAGTATCTAAGCAGAGTAACTACACATAAATATACAATAGCGTCACAATCTTATAAAATAACAGAGAGAGAGAGAATATGGCAAATACAAATAGGGAACAAGTTGGTTACAGAGAATAACTTACACACACTGGGGAATGATCGCTGCGCAGCTTCTGGTACCAGCTCCAAGTTAGTCAAGATGAAAACCGTTGTGTGGAGAGAGAGAGAATGAGCTGGCCAGGCTGGCTGTCCTTATATACACTGCATACAGTACACTACAAAGGGACCTATAATCTCATTGTTCATTGGACACAGGAATCTGTCTTCATATTACAACAAAAGTTCATAGGTTTGTTTGAACAGGTGGGCTGTGACTACCCCAGACTGCTCAGGTGGGAGGGAAACTCAGGACTTCCAACACATGGACAATGAATAAATGTCCAGAAACTACTAATAGACATAACTATATGCAGGAGCGATTAATCTTTACCTAACCAGCACCGGATTGTTTCTAATAAAATGTTCTTTAGTTAGGTACCAAACACCACTGCTCAAATCCTATCTGACCCTTCATATCATGCAAAGAGGAATACCTCTGTCCAGGGACCAGTCACAATAAACAAACTTACAGTTATTATTAAGTGGAACATTATCTATAAAACATACTATTTGGATTTACTATGTAACGATTGAGTCGCCCGCTAGACGCACACAAACTCTACCGTAAGTGCGCATACCACGCGCCAATGCGCACGGCCGTGGAGGCGCCGTCACGCAGCTGCGAATATGCGCACGCATGAAAGAGAATGTGCACGTGCAGCGGGCAAGCGCAGGAGGTGAATATATGGCAACGTGTAGCATGATATTTTTCCGACTTTGACATAGTATATACTGGTGGTCAGCAAACTGTGCAAAACTGAAATGCACCACAGGTATGGATGGATAGTAAACTTGACGACACAGAGGTAGGTAGAGCAGTGGACTACTGTACCGTACTGCTATATATATATAGTTATACTGGTGGTCAGCAAACTGTGCAAAACTGAAATGCACCACATGTATGGATGGATAGTATACTTGACAACACAGAGGTAGGTAGAGCAGTGGCCTTCTGTACCGTACTGCTATATAGTATATACTGGTTGTCAGCAAACTGTGCAAAACTGAAATGCACCACAGGTATGGATGGATAGTATACTTGACTACACAGAGGTAGGTAGAGCAGTGGACTACTGTACCGTACTGCTATATATATAGTTATACTGGTGGTCAGAATAATTCTGCACTGTCCTCCTACTATATACTACAATGCAGCACAGATATGGAGCGTTTTTCAGTCAGAGAACGTACAGTATAATACTGGTGGTCACTGGTCACTGGTCAGCAAAACTCTGCACTGTCCTCCTACTATATAATACTGCTGGTCTCCAGTCCCCACAATAAAGCAATTAGCACACTGAGCACAGATATTTGCAGCACACTGAGCACAGTCAGATATGGAGCGTTTTTCAGGCAGAGAACGTAGATATTTGCACTTGCAGCACACTGAGCACAGATATTTGCAGCACACTGAGCACAGATATTTGCAGCACAATTTGCAGCCCACTGAACATAGAAACTGAGAGGACGCCAGCCACGTCCTCTCACGATCATCTCCAATGCACGAGTGAAAAATGGCGGCGACGTACGGCTCCTTATATTGAATACGAATCTCGCGAGAATCCGACCGCGGGATGATGACGTTCGGGCGTGCTCGGGTTAACCGAGTAAGGCGGGAGGATCCGATTCTGCTCGGACCCGTGCAAAAAAGGGTGAAGTTCAGGGGGGCTCGGATCCCGAGGATCCGAACCCGCTCATCACTAGTGTCCTTATACACATAATGACATACATAGTGCCCCTTACACATATGTTACACATTATTAATGCCCTTATACATATAATGACACATATAGTTCCTGGCGTGAGTCATCTGGCAGCTCTGCTGACGTCAGTTGCCTATTTTTTATGAAAATGCACCTTATTTGCATTGCTATGTGGCTAAGATGCACAAGCAGATTCTGCTGATTAAAATGATATGCGGCATGCCTATATACTGTGTGCGACTGTATCTGCATACGAAATGCTACACACAGAATATAGGCATGCCACATATCATTTTAATCAGCAGAAGCTGCTTGTGCCCCTAGTCATACCAGATGCCCTAGGCAACTGCCTAGTTTGCCTATGACTAGGGCCGGCTCTTACTTTGGACCTAATTCAGCTTCAGTTGCAGTTTTGCATTTTTAGCACAGGAAATGGCCACCCAGCATCGAAATACCTTGCAGTGTTGCAATTGCAATGTAATTGCAATCACAATGCTGATTCGTGGAAGCACCCCTGTATCCGCAGTCAGGCTGCAGGGCAGCAATTTTTCAGGTCCCATGCATCACGCAGCCGCCCCAAACCCATCCCCGTTTCCAACGGCACACCTTACCAATGCCAAGTCAACACCTCCGCAATGCCGCGTCGCTTCCCTGTACCGCCCCAAGAACGTCTCTACCGGTCAATTAGGCATTTGCATAGTGAGATGCGATCGCATCTCCCCAACCCGCGCGCGTGTGCACTACAGCGGGACACGAGGATGTGCAATCGCATCGCAGCAGCATCTGCTGCTGAATAGGGTCCATTGTTCACAATATGCTTTCACTTTGAAATCCATATAGCTGGCATGTTAGGAATTATATAGGACACTAGGGGTGCCATAGTTACATCCGCCTCTTATGTGCCTTAACATGACTCGATGTTACACGTGTAAGTACGGCAGAAGCGCTGAGATACTATGTGGTACAGCCAGACAGAGGCGGCTGCACCTGAGTAGACCTACAGCAGCAGCCAGCCAGGAACCGGCGCCACTAGGCAGCCGCCTAAAGCTACCTAATGGTAGAGCCAGCCCTGGGTGTTTGGGTCTGGATACTGGGGAGTGCAGTGCAGGTGAGTCTCTCCCCGGCGTAAGAGTGGAATGGTGAGGGGATACAAGGTGGGGATGGGGTGGGGGAGCTGGGAATGGTGCATGGAGTCACTGGGGAGAGGCAGACTGTTGGGTGTGCGTGAAGGAGAGCGGGAGAAACAGACTGTTGTGTGAGTGGGGGAGGAAGTAGAGATATACATATTTATATTAGGGATGAGCGGGTTTGGTTCTCTGAGAACTGAATCCCCCCCCCCCGAACATCACGTCCCGAGCCCGGATCCGAGTGCAGTGGGATTTAGACAATTGATGGAGGTAGTGTGTCCCCGGTACCAAATCCCATCTAGATTCCACTTCACAATGAAAGAAAAGTGGCCTCAGTGTCCTAAAAAAATGCGGTTGTACCCAGTGTCCAGTTAACCACGGACACGTGGACAAGTGGATCAGGGCAAACTAAGGACTACATGGCTGTGGCAGCCCACTGGGTAGATGTATTGCCCTCCAAAGCCACAACAGCAGTGGCACCAGTAGCATCTCACAAACGCCAACTCGTTCCTAGGCAGGTTACGCTGTGTATCACCGGTTTCCGTAAGAGGCACACAGCTGACGACCTCTTACGGAAACTGAGGGACATATCGCACAGTGGTTTACTTAGACTCTCCTGGGGATTTGTGATATCGGACGATGCCACCAATATTGTGCGTGCATTACACATCTGGGCATTCTATGCTGAATTAGGCTCTAACGTTGTGTAAACACACAAAAGTGACACGTATAATAAACACTAAACTAATGTTCCTGTTCTCTGTGATCAAACCAAAATGAAGAAAAATAAAATAAAATGAATGATGGATGCATTAATAAAAGAAGTAGCTGTAATCAGGGGGGCCTAGACCTTGGCTGGACCCTGGTACTATCTCGCGGGCATGGCCCCTGGAGTATTGTATATAATACTATGGTGTTTAGGCTCCTTGATCGTGACGTCACAGGGATTGTGCTTACACCTCCCCTGCAATCCCGGGCCTAGGTAATCTGTACCCGGTTCCCCCCTCTCAGCTCCCCTGGTTCTAATGTATTGGCCATTTTCTATACATAATAAGTTTCAGGTATAGAGGCTAATTTATTTCCCACAAAAACTTCACCCCTGAGCTGTGCAAGCACCAACACCTGCTAACCATGCCCATGTTTGGTGAAGCCCACCCACTTTAGAGTCCGCACCATCCCTTTTCAGATCCACGTATCTAGGTTGGCCAGGCCAACATCTAGACTGTTTGCACCTAATGTTGGACATATGTCCTTGTGCTAATGTTATTAGCACACATAACACTCCCATTACACTGCCTCAAAACAGATGAGGTCCATGCACTCCTATGGTTACTGCCACAAGAGAGATGAGGTCCATGAACGCCAATGGTCACTGCCGCAAGAGAGATAAGGACCATGCACTCCCATGGTCACTGCCACAAGAAAGTTGAGGACCATGCACTCCCGTGGTTACTGCCACAAGACAGATGAGGTCCATGAACGCCAATGGTCACTGGCCGCATGAAAAATGAGGACCATGCACTCCCATGGTCACTGCCACAAGACATATGAGGTCCATGCACTCCCATGGTCACTGCACAAGACAGATGAGGACCATGCACTCCCATGGTCACTGCCACAAGACAGACGAGGTCTATGCACTCCCATGGTTGCTGCCACAAGAGAGGTGAGGTCCATGTACTCCCGTGGTAACTGCTACAAGAAAGAAGCGGACCATGCACGCCCATGGTAACTGCCACAAGAGAGATAAGTACCCATGATCCCGTGGATACTGCCACAAGAGAGATGAGGACTATGCATGCCCGTGGTAACTGCCACAAGAGAGATGAGGACCATGCATACCCATGGTAACTGCTACAAGAGAGATGAGGTCCATGCACTCCTGTGGTAACTGCCTGGTTCCTGCCCACAAACTCCCATTTCATTGATGGACAGATCAGTCCATACACACTAGCTTCTCCATCCATGTGCGTACCCGTTATCAGGTTCATGCAGAGAATCCAATTTCTTTCCTTGGTGCATACACAGTATGCTGACGCACATATTATCTGTGTGCATTGCAGCTAGCATTTCTATTAAGAATCAGTCTCTTAGTGAGTAAGAGGAAACCGCAAAGCTAGGAATAGACCAGGAACAGGTGGATTATCCAGGGGCATTTCTGAGGTCAGTAAAGTGGGCCGGTATTTGGAAGTACCACTTGCGAACATGTAGGTTAACTGGGGGTCCACACTTTTTGCATCTGACAAATGTCCCTCACAATCTGAGGTTTGGTCCATGTCTCAAAGCAACAAACATGTCTGTAAAAACTGTTAGCAATTGTTTGATGGATGACAGCAGATATTTTAGGATGCAGCTTAAGTACCACAACCTCGGAAATACTGAAAGGTAATGTAAAACACAATTCAGTGACAGAATTTATTAAAGGACAACCAGTGAGCTAATATTGTTATGTATCTGCAATTAACTAGCATAGCTACAGACACGTAATTGTGGAACATGAAGCTATTGTGTAGCAATTTGTCATACTTTGTACAACAGGAAATACAGTGTGCTCAGTGGCTCTGAAAGGCATTCAGGGCTGCTCATTATAATTGCTTTCCATCGTAGCCTGGATATATCTCTGTTGCTAAGTTCGGAGATGAATGGCCTCCTTACCATGACAACTGGGCTTTTGTTGTCAACATCATAGGTGTCGGCTGGGGACGACTGATGCAAAGAGCATAATGTGGACATTTACCCTCAGCTCTGTGGAAATATCATCCATCACACAAATATACAACACCAGAGCGCTGTCAGAATAATACAACCGTTTCTGAATAATCAGGAAACATTCTGAGATCTTATTATGACTAAGGAAAAATAATGATAATAAATTCTAATGGTCCGGGGGTTTTGTCATTTTGTGGCCACACATTGTAGCATTATTACATGTTTTTAGAGGGAATTGTATATATTTTTTGCATCGTATAAGGCCTGAAGATGAATCATATGTAAGCTCAAAAGCAGATATAATGAGGTTTATTCGGGAGTGCTAGTAAAGTGGCTCTTGTACGCCCCAGGGACGTGCGGTGAGGTAAATGGCTCAGGAGGCACTGACTTATACCAGAGCGTGATTTACACACAATATATGAGCCAAAGGGTTCATATGGGGGATGCAGTTAAGATGCCAGCTTTTGGGAAGCCAGCAGCTGGAATGTCGACACCGGAATCCCAGCAGCCGCCAGAATGCTGATGCCGGAATACTGACATGGTCAGGAGACCGACACCGGAATCCCGTCAGACGGCATCCTGACCGTAAATATTGCAGGCGGGTAAGAGATAGGTCCGGGGAACGAGGGGTGTGTTAGGTTAAGATACCTCCCAGGGGAGCTAGTGTTAGGCTACAGGGAGAGGGAGGTTAGTGTCAGGCACCACCAGGGGGAGGTTAGGGTTAAGCTGCAGAAACAGAGGGTTAGGGGGTAGGGGGGAACAGCCTTACACCCCCTGTTGGGATTTCAACTATTAGGATGACGGCATCTGTATTTTGATCACTAGCATCCAATAAGTCAGCAAATCATACTGAACCCCATGTGGGCATTATACACAGGTGCAGCAGTATATACATGTGGGCATTATACACAGGTGCAGCAGTATATACATGTGGGCATTATACACAGGTGCAGCGGAATATACATGTGGGCATTATACACAGGTGAAGCGGTATATACATGTGGGCAATATACACAGGTGCAGCAGTATATACATGTGGGCATTATACACAGGTGCAGCAGTATATACATGTGGGCGTTATACACAGGTGCAGCAGTATATACATGTGGGCATTATACACAGGTGCAGCAGTATATACATGTGGGCATTATACACAGGTGCAGCAGTATATACATGTGGGCATTATACACAGATGCAGCAGTAATACATGTGGGCATTATACACAGGTGCAGCAGTATATACATGTGGGCGTTATACACAGGTGCAGCAGTATATACATGTGGGCATTATACACAGGTGCAGCAGTATATACATGTGGGCATTATACACAGGTGCAGCAGTATATACATGTGGGCATTATACACAGATGCAGCAGTAATACATGTGGGCATTATACACAGGTGCAGCGGTATATACATGTGGGCATTATACACAGGTGCAGCAGTATATACATGTGGGCGTTATACACAGGTGCAGCAGTATATACATGTGGGCATTATACACAGGTGCAGCAGTATATACATGTGGGCATTATACACAGGTGCAGCAGTATATACATGTGGGCATTATACACAGATGCAGCAGTAATACATGTGGGCATTATACACAGGTGCAGCGGTATATACATGTGGGCATTATACACAGGTGCAGCAGTATATACATGTGGGCATTATACACAGGGGCAGCAGTATATACATGTGGACATTGGCCCTCATTCCGAGTTGTTCGCTAGCAAGCTGCTTTTAGCAGCATTGCACACGCTAAGCCGCCGCCCTCCGGGAGTGTATCTTAGCTTAGCAGAATTGCGAACGAAAGATTCTCAAAATTGCAAGTAGAAATTTCTTAGCAGTTTCTGAGTAGCTCGAGACTTACTCTGCCACTGTGATCAGTTCAGTCAGTTTAGTTCCTGGTTTGACGTCACAAACACACCCAGCGTTCGCCCAGACACTCCCCCGTTTCTCCAGCCACTCCCGCATTTTTCCCAGAAACGGCAGCGTTTTTTCACACACACACATAAAACGGGCAGTATCTGCCCAGAAACACCCACTTCCTGTCAATCACACTCCGATCACCAGAACGAAGAAAAATCCTCGTAATGCCGTGAGTAAAAAACCTAACTTATTAGCAAATTTACTTGGCGCAGTCGCACTGCGGACATTGCGCATGCGCATTAGCGACTAATCGCTCCGTTGCGGAAAAAAAATAATGAGCGATCAACTCGGAATGACCCCCATTATAGTGCAGCAGTGCATACATGTGAGCAATATACACAGGTGTAGCAGTATATACATGTGGGCATTATACACCGGTGCAGAGTGTATAGCTCCTAGGCCCTGGTTCTTCTTAAAAGCCTGCAGCGTTTCCCCTGTTTGCCTCTTAGGGGAGGATGGATCCTCCTGGGGAGGAGGATGACGGAGAGTCCCAGGCTGCAAGGCCTGAGGGAGGCCCTGGGAATTCTGACCTGCCGATTGCAGTGGAAGCCTCGGTGCTGGAGGATTTGGACAGTACAGCATTTCCAGAGATTGTGGGCCCGGTGATGAACCAGGATCCCCAACTGGAGACCCCCAAACCGCAGGTTGCCGGCTCTCTGGGTGAGGTAACCCAGGGAGGTGATAAGGTGAATGAGCTTGCCTGTGGTGAGGCGGGGGTTAATGCTGGAGATGCTAAGGTTTCTGACAGCAGCCTGGAGGATTCCTCATCCTCTAGTGATAAATACATGAATATGAGTCTAGAGGAATTAAGAAAGGAGCAGAACCGTATTTACTTCCAAATTACTTATAGAAAAAGAAGGCGTAACTGTAGCAGCAGATGGGAGAGAGTTGCGCTGAAAGATGAACTTTGGGAGCTGAATGGCAGTTTGGCCGCAGTTAAAAAGAGGATTAAAATGTTGCAGGATTAGGCTCTATTACAAAAGAACAAAGTACTGCTAGAGCCCATACCTGGACAAGATGGCCGATGTGATGGCGGCCCGGTCCCGGCGGGTTCTGTGGCGGCATCTGGGCTCATAGTTCCAGTGGAAGACATGGAGATGGGTGGCCGGACTGCTGAAGAAGTGGTGGATATTGTGGGCTATGATGTAGGTGAAACCTCTGGGATTTCGTCTGGTGCCGTGGATACCGAGGGGAACCCTGCGATGATGTCATCCTGTGCTTTCCATGAGGGGGAGGCGTCTCTCCCAGAGAGAGTGCTGGGTGGTGGCAGTGCAGGAGGCATGGTGGCTGCCAGGGTCGCGGCGGGTGCCGGAGCTCTGGTGGCTGCTACTGCTTCCTGTGGACTCGCTCCTGATACACTTGTCTTTGAAGCTGCGTGTATGGGGACGGCGCGGGCCGTGGTAGATGCTGAGGCTGGCTTTCCCTGCAAGCCTGCAGCGACTGGCTCCGGCTTAGTTGCTGTGGTGGCTGAGGGAGGCGGGGCTAAAGACGCATCATGTGTGACATTGCGAGTGGCATCATTAACTGCATCAATGGGAATTCCGGAGTAAGAAGCCATATTAAAAACTGGGCAAAGATTGGCCCAAGTACTGCCAGCAGTTGATAAGAGCAGCTTAACCCCTGAGGAGACTACACTAGTAGAAACAGTTTACGGAGTTATGGATATGCCTGTGAGGGCTTTAGCGGCCGAAAGCTTGATCCAGGCAAACCAAACTAGGATGGCTGGTGGGGCTGGTAGTGCGGGTCAGTAAGAAGGTAAATGTTCAGGCACCCAAGGGTCTCCCTGTAATCTCCCCTGTGGTTAGACCAGGATCTGGTTTATATGCCAAAACTTTGGAGGGTTCTGGTTGGGCAAGTACTGGTCCTCAGCTTGGGGTAAGTGGGGGTTAGCCTATAAAAAGGCGTAATGTGGTTCAGTTTAGATGGGTAGGGAAGGGGGAGGCTCCTTCAAAGTCAGAGTTCTTGGATATAGTATTCTCGTTGGGTTTTAGGGCTGCATACCTTTTTGCGTGCATCCATCCAGTGAGAACTTCCAACTTTGATCTGAGCTTCCTCTCCTTGAATGGCTTGCAAGCTTTTGGCTCCCAATGGGTGAAGAACAAGACCAAGGAGCCGTACTGCCATTTTAAAACCAACATCATCACCAGGCAGGTTAGGGTAAAGATTACTGTTCTAGTGCGCAATGAGTCACTACCTTCCACAGATATCGTATATTAGTTGTCCAGGTCCTGCACAGTGTTGTCCCTGGTTGAGAAATTTGATTACACTAAGGGGGTCTGGGGTGGTGCCTATTCGGCCTTTCTGAGGTTGTACCAGGTAGGGACTGAGACTAAGCACATACCATCTGCTGCTTATATTGGCCGTGACCGGCTATAGTGTTTTGACCCTGGGCAGCCCAGAACTTGTCACAAGTGTGGTGATTTTCGACACCTTAGTAATGATTGTACGGTTGTTAAATGTGCTTTGTGTGCCCAGATGGCTCACGGGTCCCATGAGTGTAAGAAGGTGAGGTGTAATATCTGCGGAGCGGATGGCCATCCCTATAGTTGGTGCCCTAAAGCATTGCATAATCATGATGCAGGGGTGGTTGAGGAGGCACTAGAAATCAGGCCCAGTCGTGAGGATAACATAGTGGTTGCTTTACAGCATCAGGATATGTTGAGGAAACTAGAAGCTGGAGGGGTAGGGAAAGTCCAGGTGGAAAGGGGGGGGGAAGCATCTTTTCAGGCAGTTAGTAAAGGCAGGAGGAAGAAGCTGAAAAAGAGGGGATTGGACGTTGTTTGCTCTAATAGGTTTGACGTTTTGTCCTCCGCTGATGATGAGGATGAGGGGGAGGTAGTCATGGTTGGGGGAAAAGAGCTAGTGTTTGTTCCGAATACTTCTAAAAGTAAAAATCCAAAACAGGCCTCTAATCTGTCTGTTGATGGGGTGGCAGTTACGATCAAAGCTAAACAGAAAAAGGGGGTATGTGGTAAAGTTCAGAGCAAAACCAAGCACTTAGATAATTCTCAGGGGGATCTAGAATGGGATCCTATAGGGACGGAGTTAAGTCAGGCCTTGGGACCTCTATTAAATAAGGTTGAGGTAGTGCAGAGTTCAGAGGGGAAGGCCCCTCAATCTCTAGGAGAGGTGATGGTGGTGGAGGAGACTCCTGGCCTTGAGGTGGGGAGCCTTAACTATTCTCCTTTGGAGTCCCCTGGTGGGGACAATCCTGGGGGCGGTTCTTGTATTATTGCCCTAAAAGCCCCTGATCCAGATCCTCCCCCAGACAGGGTGGCAAATAGGGAGGGGTGTGATATTAGGGGGGGGGGGGGGGTTGTTGTAGAGGGATCTAAGCTCTGTGTCACTGCAAGTATCCATTCAAAATCTGTGCTGCATTTTTGTGAGCAGTATATATATAGTAGTACAGTGCAGCATTTTGGTGACCAACAGTATATAGTTGTACAGTACAGTAGGCCATTGCTGTATCTTGCAGCTCTGTGTCAGTGCAAGTATCCATTCCATATCTGTTAGAGATGAGCGGGTTCGGTTTCTCTGAATCCGAACCCGCCCGAACTTCATGGTTTTTTTCACGGGTCCGAGCAGACTCGGATCCTCCCGCCTTGCTCGGTTAACCCGAGCGCGCCCGAACGTCATCATGACGCTGTCGGATTCTCGCGAGACTCGGATTCTATATAAGGAGCCGCGCGTCGCCGCCATTTTCACACGTGCATTGAGATTGATAGGGAGAGGACGTGGCTGGCGTCCTCTCCATTTAGATTAGAAGAGAGAGAGAGAGAGATTGACCTGATTTACTGGAGCTTAGGAGTACTGTAGAAGTGTAGAGAGTGCAGAGTTTACTAGTGACTGACCACAGTGACCACCAGACAGTGCAGTTTTGTTTTATTTAATATATCCGTTCTCTGCCTGAAAAAAACGATACACACAGTGACTCAGTCACATACCATATCTGTGTGCACTGCTCAGCCCAGTGTGCTGCATCATCTATGTATATATATCTGACTGTGCTCAGCTCACACAGCTTATAATTGTGGGGGAGACTGGGGAGCACTGCAGTGCCAGTTATAGGTTATAGCAGGAGCCAGGAGTACATATTATATTAAAATTAAACAGTGCACACTTTTGCTGCAGGAGTGCCACTGCCAGTGTGACTGACCAGTGACCTGACCACACTGACCACCAGTATAGTTAGTAGTATACTATATTGTGATTGCCTGAAAAAGTTAAACACTCGTCGTGTGACTTCACTTGTGTGGTGTTTTTTTTTTTATTCTATAAAAAACTCATTCTGCTGACAGACAGTGTCCAGCAGGTCCGTCATTATATAATATATACCTGTCCGGCTGCAGTAGTGATATATATATATTTTTTATATCATTATTTATCATCCAGTCGCAGCAGACACAGTACGGTAGTTCACGGCTGTAGCTACCTCTGTGTCGGCACTCGGCAGTCCATCCATAATTGTATACCACCTACCCGTGGTTTTTTTTTCTTTCTTCTTTATACATACATACATACTACTACATCTCTTTATCAACCAGTCTATATTAGCAGCAGACACAGTACAGTACGGTAGTTCACGGCTGTAGCTACCTCTGTGTCGGCACTCGGCAGTCCGTCCATAATTGTATACCACCTACCCGAGGTTTTTTTTTCTTTCTTCTTTATACATACATACTACTACATCTCTTTATCAACCAGTCTATATTAGCAGCAGACACAGTACAGTACGGTAGTCCACGGCTGTAGCTACCTCTGTGTCGGCACTCGGCAGTCCGTCCATAATTGTATACCACCTACCCGTGGTTTTTTTTTCTTTCTTCTTTATACATACATACTACTACATCTCTTTATCAACCAGTCTATATTAGCAGCAGACACAGTACAGTACGGTAGTTCACGGCTGTAGCTACCTCTGTGTCGGCACTCGGCAGTCCGTCCATAATTGTATACCACCTACCCGTGTTTTTTTTTTCTTTCTTCTTTATACATACATACTACTACATCTCTTTATCAACCAGTCTATATTAGCAGCAGACACAGTACAGTACGGTAGTCCACGGCTGTAGCTACCTCTGTGTCGGCACTCGGCAGTCCGTCCATAATTGTATACCACCTACCCGTGGTTTTTTTTTCTTTCTTCTTTATACATACATACTACTACATCTCTTTATCAACCAGTCTATATTAGCAGCAGACACAGTACAGTACGGTAGTCCACGGCTGTAGCTACCTCTGTGTCGGCACTCGGCAGTCCGTCCATAATTGTATACCACCTACCCGTGGTTTTTTTTCTTTCTTCTTTATACATACATACTACTACATCTCTTTATCAACCAGTCTATATTAGCAGCAGACACAGTACAGTACGGTAGTCCACGGCTGTAGCTACCTCTGTGTCGGCACTCGGCAGTCCGTCCATAATTGTATACCACCTACCCGTGGTTTTTTTTTCTTTCTTCTTTATACATACATACTACTACATCTCTTTATCAACCAGTCTATATTAGCAGCAGACACAGTACAGTACGGTAGTTCACGGCTGTAGCTACCTCTGTGTCGGCACTCGGCAGTCCGTCCATAATTGTATACCACCTACCCGTGGTTTTTTTTTCTTTCTTCTTTATACATACATACTACTACATCTCTTTATCAACCAGTCTATATTAGCAGCAGACACAGTACAGTACGGTAGTCCACGGCTGTAGCTACCTCTGTGTCGGCACTCGGCAGTCCGTCAATAATTGTATACCACCTACCCGTGGTTTTTTTTTCTTTCTTCTTTATACATACATACTACTACATCTCTTTATCAACCAGTCTATATTAGCAGCAGACACAGTACAGTACGGTAGTTCACGGCTGTAGCTACCTCTGTGTCAGCACTCGGCAGTCCGTCCATAATTGTATACCACCTACCCGTGGTTTTTTTTTCTTTCTTCTTTATACATACATACTACTACATCTCTTTATCAACCAGTCTATATTAGCAGCAGACACAGTACAGTACGGTAGTCCACGGCTGTAGCTACCTCTGTGTCGGCACTCGGCAGTCCGTCCATAATTGTATACTAGTATCCATCCATCTCCATTGTTTACCTGAGGTGCCTTTTAGTTGTGCCTATTAAAATATGGAGAACAAAAATGTTGAGGTTCCAAAATTAGGGAAAGATCAAGATCCACTTCCACCTCGTGCTGAAGCTGCTGCCACTAGTCATGGCCGAGACGATGAAATGCCAGCAACGTCGTCTGCCAAGGCCGATGCCCAATGTCATAGTACAGAGCATGTCAAATCCAAAACACCAAATATCAGTAAAAAAAGGACTCCAAAACCTAAAATAAAATTGTCGGAGGAGAAGCGTAAACTTGCCAATATGCCATTTACCACACGGAGTGGCAAGGAACGGCTGAGGCCCTGGCCTATGTTCATGGCTAGTGGTTCAGCTTCACATGAGGATGGAGGCACTCAGCCTCTCGCTAGAAAAATGAAAAGACTCAAGCTGGCAAAAGCAGTAGCACCGCAAAGAACTGTGCGTTCTTCGAAATCCCAAATCCACAAGGAGAGTCCAATTGTGTCGGTTGCGATGCCTGACCTTCCCAACACTGGACGTGAAGAGCATGCGCCTTCCACCATTTGCACGCCCCCTGCAAGTGCTGGAAGGAGCACCCGCAGTCCAGTTCCTGATAGTCAGATTGAAGATGTCAGTGTTGAAGTACACCAGGATGAGGAGGATATGGGTGTTGCTGGCGCTGGGGAGGAAATTGACCAGGAGGATTCTGATGGTGAGGTGGTTTGTTTAAGTCAGGCACCCGGGGAGACACCTGTTGTCCGTGGGAGGAATATGGCCGTTGACATGCCTGGTGAAAATACCAAAAAAATCAGCTCTTCGGTGTGGAACTATTTCAACAGAAATGCGGACAACAGGTGTCAAGCCGTGTGTTCCCTTTGTCAAGCTGTAATAAGAAGGGGTAAGGATGTTAACCACCTCGGAACATCCTCCCTTATACGTCACCTGCAGCGCATTCATAATAAGTCAGTGACAAGTTCAAAAACTTTGGGTGACAGCGGAAGCAGTCCACTGACCAGTAAATCCCTTCCTCTTGTAACCAAGCTCACGCAAACCACCCCACCAACTCCCTCAGTGTCAATTTCCTCCTTCCCCAGGAATGCCAATAGTCCTGCAGGCCATGTCACTGGCAATTCTGATGATTCCTCTCCTGCCAGGGATTCCTCCGATGCATCCTTGCGTGTAACGCCTACTGCTGCTGGCGCTGCTGTTGTTGCTGCTGGGAGTCGATGGTCATCCCAGAGGGGAAGTCGTAAGACCACTTTTACTACTTCCACCAAGCAATTGACTGTCCAACAGTCCTTTGCGAGGAAGATGAAATATCACAGCAGTCATCCTACTGCAAAGCGGATAACTGAGGCCTTGGCATCCTGGGTGGTGAGAAACGTGGTTCCGGTATCCATCATTACTGCAGAGCCAACTAGAGACTTGTTGGAGGTACTGTGTCCCCGGTACCAAATACCATCTAGGTTCCATTTCTCTAGGCAGGCGATACCAAAAATGTACACAGACCTCAGAAAAAGAGTCACCAGTGTCCTAAAAAATGCAGCTGTACCCAATGTCCACTTAACCACGGACATGTGGACAAGTGGAGCAGGGCAGGGTCAGGACTATATGACTGTGACAGCCCACTGGGTAGATGTATGGACTCCCGCCGCAAGAACAGCAGCGGCGGCACCAGTAGCAGCATCTCGCAAACGCCAACTCTTTCCTAGGCAGGCTACGCTTTGTATCACCGGTTTCCAGAATACGCACACAGCTGAAAACCTCTTACGGCAACTGAGGAAGATCATCGCGGAATGGCTTACCCCAATTGGACTCTCCTGTGGATTTGTGGCATCGGACAACACCAGCAGTATTGTGTGTGCATTAAATATGGGCAAATTCCAGCACGTCCCATGTTTTGCACATACCTTGAATTTGGTGGTGCAGAATTATTTAAAAAACGACAGGGGCGTGCAAGAGATGCTGTCGGTGGCCAGAAGAATTGCGGGACACTTTCGGCGTACAGGCACCACGTACAGAAGACTGGAGCACCACCAAAAACTACTGAACCTGCCCTGCCATCATCTGAAGCAAGAAGTGGTAACGAGGTGGAATTCAACCCTCTATATGCTTCAGAGGTTGGAGGAGCAGCAAAAGGCCATTCAAGCCTATACAATTGAGCACGATATAGGAGGTGGAATGCACCTGTCTCAAGCGCAGTGGAGAATGATTTCAACGTTGTGCAAGGTTCTGCTGCCCTTTGAACTTGCCACACGTGAAGTCAGTTCAGACACTGCCAGCCTGAGTCAGGTCATTCCCCTCATCAGGCTTTTGCAGAAGAAGCTGGAGACATTGAAGGAGGAGCTAACACGGAGCGATTCCGCTAGGCATGTGGGACTTGTGGATGGAGCCCTTAATTCGCTTAACAAGGATTCACGGGTGGTCAATCTGTTGAAATCAGAGCACTACATTTTGGCCACCATGCTCGATCCTAGATTTAAAGCCTACCTTGGATCTCTCTTTCCGGCAGACACAAGTCTGCTGGGGTTGAAAGACCTGCTGGTGAGAAAATTGTCAAGTCAAGCGGAACGCGACCTGTCAACATCTCCTCCTTCACATTCTCCCGCAACTGGGGGTGCGAGGAAAAGGCTCAGAATTCCGAGCCCACCCGCTGGCGGTGATGCAGGGCAGTCTGGAGCGACTGCTGATGCTGACATCTGGTCCGGACTGAAGGACCTGACAACGATTACGGACATGTCGTCTACTGTCACTGCATATGATTCTCTCCCCATTGAAAGAATGGTGGAGGATTATATGAGCGACCGCATCCAAGTAGGCACGTCACACAGTCCATACTTATACTGGCAGGAAAAAGAGGCAATTTGGAGGCCCTTGCACAAACTGGCTTTATTCTACCTAAGTTGCCCTCCCACAAGTGTGTACTCCGAAAGAGTGTTTAGTGCCGCCGCTCACCTTGTCAGCAATCGGCGTACGAGGTTACATCCAGAAAATGTGGAGAAGATGATGTTCATTAAAATGAATTATAATCAATTCCTCCGCGGAGACATTGACCAGCAGCAATTGCCTCCACAAAGTACACAGGGAGCTGAGATGGTGGATTCCAGTGGGGACGAATTGATAATCTGCGAGGAGGGGGATGTACACGGTGATATATCGGAGGATGATGATGAGGTGGACATCTTGCCTCTGTAGAGCCAGTTTGTGCAAGGAGAGATTAATTGCTTCTTTTTTGGGGGGGGTCCAAACCAACCGGTCATATCAGTCACAGTCGTGTGGCAGACCCTGTCACTGAAATGATGGGTTGGTTAAAGTGTGCATGTCCTGTTTTGTTTATACAACATAAGGGTGGGTGGGAGGGCCCAAGGACAATTCCATCTTGCACCTCTTTTTTCTTTTATTTTTCTTTGCGTCATGTGCTGTTTGGGGAGGGTTTTTTGGAAGGGACATCCTGCGTGACACTCCAGTGCCACTCCTAAAGGGGCCCGGTGTTTGTGTCGGCCACTAGGGTCGCTTATCTTACTCACACAGTCAGCTACCTCATTGCGCCTCTTTTTTTCTTTGCGTCATGTGCTGTTTGGGGAGGGTTTTTTGGAAGGGCCATCCTGCGTGACACTGCAGTGCCACTCCTAGATGGGCCCGGTGTTTGTGTCGGCCACTAGGTTCGCTAATCTTACTCACACAGCTACCTCATTGCGCCTCTTTTTTTCTTTGCGTCATGTGCTGTTTGGGGAGGGTTTTTTGGAAGGGACATCCTGCGTGACACTGCAGTGCCACTCCTAAATGGGCCCGGTGTTTGTGTCGGCCACTAGGGTCGCTAATCTTACTCACACAGCTACCTCATTGCGCCTCTTTTTTTCTTTGCGTCATGTGCTGTTTGGGGAGGGTTTTTTGGAAGGGACATCCTGCGTGACACTGCAGTGCCACTCCTAGATGGGCCCGGTGTTTGTGTCGGCCACTAGGGTCGCTAATCTTACTCACACAGCTACCTCATTGCGCCTCTTTTTTTCTTTGCGTCATGTGCTGTTTGGGGAGGGTTTTTTGGAAGGGACATCCTGCGTGACACTGCAGTGCCACTCCTAAATGGGCCCGGTGTTTGTGTCGGCCACTACGGTCGCTAATCTTACTCACACAGCTACCTCATTGCGCCTCTTTTTTTCTTTGCGTCATGTGCTGTTTGGGGAGGGTTTTTTGGAAGGGACATCCTGCGTGACACTGCAGTGCCACTCCTAGATGGGCCCGGTGTTTGTGTCGGCCACTAGGGTCGCTAATCTTACTCACACAGCTACCTCATTGCGCCTCTTTTTTTCTTTGCGTCATGTGCTGTTTGGGGAGGGTTTTTTGGAAGGGACATCCTGCGTGACACTGCAGTGCCACTCCTAAATGGGCCCGGTGTTTGTGTCGGCTACTACGGTCGCTAATCTTACTCACACAGCTACCTCATTGCGCCTCTTTTTTTCTTTGTGTCATGTGCTGTTTGGGGAGGGTTTTTTGGAAGGGACATCCTACGTGACACTGCAGTGCCACTCCTAGATGGGCCCGGTGTTTGTGTCGGCCACTAGGGTCGCTAATCTTACTCACACAGCTACCTCATTGTGCCTCTTTTTTTCTTTGCGTCATGTGCTGCTTGGGGAGGGTTTTTTGGAAGGGACATCCTGCGTGACACTGCAGTGCCACTCCTAAATGGGCCCGGTGTTTGTGTCGGCCACTAGGGTCGCTAATCTTACTCACACAGCTACCTCATTGCGCCTCTTTTTTTCTTTGCGTCATGTGCTGTTTGGGGAGGTTTTTTTGGAATGGACATCCTGCGTGACACTGCAGTGCCACTCCTAGATGGGCCAGGTGTTTGTGTCGGCCACTAGGGTCGCTTAGCTTAGTCATCCAGCGACCTCGGTGCAAATTTTAGGACTAAAAATAATATTGTGAGGTGTGAGGTATTCAGAATAGACTGAAAATGAGTGGAAATTATGGTTTTTGAGGTTAATAATAATATGGGATCAAAATGACCCCCAAATTCTATGATTTAAGCTGTTTTTTAGGGTTTTTTGAAAAAAACACCCGAATCCAAAACACACCCGAATCCGACAAAAAAAATTCGGTGAGGTTTTGCCAAAACGCGGTCGAACCCAAAACACGGCCGCGGAACCGAACCCAAAACCAAAACACAAAACCCGAAAAATTTCAGGCGCTCATCACTAATATCTGTGCTGCATTTTTGTGAGCAGTATATATAGTAGTACAGTGCAGCATTTTGGTGACCAACAGTATATAGTTGTACAGTACAGTAGGCCATTTCTGTATTTTGCAGCTCCGTGTCACTGCAAGTATCCATTCCATATCTGTGCTGCATTTTTGTGAGCAGTATACATAGTAGTACATTGCAGCATTTTGGTGACCAACAGTATAAAGTTGTACAGTACATTAGGCCATTGCTGTATCTTGCAGCTCTGTTTCTCTGCAAGTGTCCATTCCATATATGTGCTGCATTTTTGTGAGCAGTATATATAGTACAACAGTGCAGCATTTTGGTGACCAACAGTATATAGTAGTACAGTAGAGTAGGCCATTGCTGTATCTTGCAGCTCCGTGTCACTGCAAGTATCCATTCCATATCTGTGCTGCATTTTTGTGAGCAGTATATATAGTAGTACAGTGCAGCATTGGGGTGACCAACAGTATATAGTTGTACAGTACAGTATCGACAGTGGCGTCATGAGGGGGGTGCGGGGGGTGCGGCCCGCACCCAGGTGTCACCCTTCAATAGGGTGACACCAAAAAGAGCTGTACACCCGCCTGGCCTGACTACTTTTACCGCCGCGGCGTCGCCGGGTCTGTACTGCCGCAATCAATAGATGCCGGGTGCAGTGTGTCACTCACCGTGACGTCATGCCGCTCTTAGCAACCAGCCGCTGGCTTCCTTAACTACCCACCCGGCATGCTCCCGGCAGCGACACGCCTTTCCCAGCAACCGCCCGCTGGTGTCCTTAGTTACGGTCCCAGCATGCATCTCGTCCAGCTGCCCAGAGTCACGTTCAGTGCGCCGGTTACGTCACAGTACCGGCGCCACCCACGGAGAGGCGGGAGAGACACACTGTTGGACTCACAGTCCTCTTATATATAAGGTATGTTCATCTTTTATCGCTTTTATTGCACTTGATGAAAAGGCCATTGGGCCTTAAACGTTGTTCTATTAAAAGCAACAGCTTATTTGAAAAAGTCCGGAGGAGTGCCGCCTGTTCCTTTCTCTAAGGGGACACACCTGCATTTGTCTATTATTCATTTGGGAAGGCACCCCGGCTATTACAATGGATATCCCAGAGTGCCCTTTCCAGTGACTGTATATATATATATATATATATATATATATTGTGTGAGTGTAATGTATATATATATATATATATATATATATATATATGTCATCACGCCGGCACCGCAGGGCAGGCCATTCGGGGGGGTAGACCGCAGATGTATTATTCTGGGAGGAAGAATGGGAGTCCAGTGTATGGTGCCCACGTGGGGTGCGCCCGGCTCCTGTCTTTGCAGCTAGCGGGTACCCGGGCCGGCTCTCATCCCTGCCTGCCACCGCCGGAGCACCGCCGGGCGCGCACGGGAGATGCGCCTGGATCTCGTCACTGCCGGTGAAGGAGCACCGCCGGGCGCTTGGTTCCTGTACCTGCCGCCGCTGGAGCTGGTAGGCTTTAAAATGAAATGACAGTCTGTCCAGTATGTTTCTCTCCAACCCTGTGTCCCCAGTCTGTCCCCATCCCACTCTGCATCCTCTCCCACCCGGCGTCCCAATCTCTCCCACTCTGCATCCTCTCCCACCCAGCGTCCAAACCTCTCCCACTCTGCATCCTCTCCCACCCAGCGTCCCAGTCCCCAGCATGTCCCCCTCCCACTCTACGTTCTCTCCCACCCAGATCCCAGTCCCCAGCATGTCCCCTCCCACTCTGCGTCCTCTCCCACCCAGCGTCCCAGTCCCCAGCATGTCCCCCTCCCACTCTGCGTCCTTTCCCACCCAGCGTCCCAGTCCCCAGCATGTCCCCCTCCCACTCTGCGTCCTCTCCCACCCAGCGTCCCAGTCCCCAGCATGTCCCCCTCCCACTCTGCGTCCTCTCCCACCCAGTGTCCCAGTCCCCAGCATGTCCCCCTCCCACTCTGCGTCCTCTCCCACCCAGCGTCCCAGTCCCCAGCATGTCCCCCTCCCACTCTGCGTCCTCTCCCACCCAGCGTCCCAATCCCCAGCATGTCCCCCTCCCACTCTGCGTCCTCTCCCACCCAGCGTCTCAGTCCCCAGCATGTCCCCCTCCCACTCTGCGTCCTCTCCCACCCAGCCTCCCAGTCCCCAGCATGTCTCCCTCCCACTCTGCGTCCTCTCCCACCCAGCATGTCCCCCTCCCACTCTGCGTCCTCTGCCACCCAGCGTCCCAGTCCCCAGTATGTCCCTCTCCCACTCTGCGTCCTCTCCCACCCAGCATCTCCCCCTTCCTCTGTCCCTCTATCCATTATGTCCTGCTCCCACCCTGCATCCCCCTCTCACCCAATGCCCCCGTCCTCCTCAGTCCCTTCCTCCACCATGTGTCCTCCCTCTCACCCAGTGCCTCTTAAGGATACCCCCCTTCTGATTGGACACTACCCCTTTCAATTTTCCATATCCCCACTTCCTTCTTCGATCACCGTATGTGTGTGTGTGTGTTTACATATATATATATATATATATATATACACACACGCACGCACGCGGAGGTCCATGGGGGGGTGACACCATGAGTTACCACACCGGGTGACACCAACCCTAGTGACGCCTCTGAGTATCGATATAATAATATTACTGGCATATAATTCCACACATTAATAAATGGAGAACACAAATGTGGAGGGAAAGAGAAAGATCCACTTCCACCTAGTGCTGAAGCTGCTGCCACTAGTCATGGTAGAGACGATGAAATGCCATCAACGTCGTCTGCCAAGGCCGATGCCCAATGTTATAGTAGAGAGCATGTAAAATCCAAAAAACAAAAGTTCAGTAAAATTAACCAAAAATCTAAATTAAAAGCGTCTGAGGAGAAGCGTAAACTTGCTAATATGCCATTTACGACACGGAGTGGAAAGGAACGGCTGAGGCCCTTGCCTAGGTTCATGGCTAGTGGTTCAGCTTCACATGAGGATGGAAACACTCATCCTTCCGCTAGAAAACTGAAAAGAGTTAAGATGGCAAAAGCACACAAAGAACTGTGTGTTCCTCTAAATCACAAATCCCCAAGGAGAGTTCAATTGATTCGGTTGCGATGCCTGACCTCCCCAACACTGGACGGGAAGAGGTGGCTACATCCACCATTTGCACGCCCCCTGGAAGTGCTGGAAGTAGCACCCACAGTCCAGTTCCTGATAGTCAAATTGAAGATGTCACTGTTGAAGTACACCAGGATAAGGATATGGGTGTTGCTGGCGCTGGGGAGGAAATTGACAAGGAGTATTCTTATGGTGAGATGATTGTGTAAGTCAGGCACCCGGGGAGACACCTGTTGTCCGTGGGATGAATAATGCCATTGACATGCCTGGTCAAATTACAAAAAAAATCACCTCTTCGGTGTGGAATTATTTTAACAGAAATGCGGACAACAGGTGTCAAGCCGTGTGTTGCCTTTGTCAAGCTGTAATAAGTAGGGGTAAGGACGTTAACCACCTAGGAACATCCTCCCTTATACGTCACCTGGAGTGCATTCATCAGAAGTCATTGACAAGTTCAAAAACTTTAGGTGACAGCGGAAGCAGTCCACTGACAACTAAATCCCTTCCTCTTGTACCCAAGCTCCTGCAAGCCACCCCACCAACTCCATCAGTGTCAATTTCCTCCTTAGACATGAAAGCCAATATTCCTGCAGGCCATGTCACTGGCAAGTCTGACGAATCCTCTCCTGACTGGGATTCCTCCGATGGATCCTTGAGTGTAATGTCTACTGCTGCTGGCGCTGCTGTTGTTGCTGCTGGGAGTCGATCATTATCCCAGAGGGAAGTCGGAAGACCACTTGTACTACTTCCAGTAAGCAATTGACTGTCCAACAGTCCTTTGCGAGGAAGATGAAATATCACAGCAGTCATCCTGTTGCAAATCGGATAACTCAGGCCTTGGCAGCTGTGTTGGTGTTAGACGTGCGTCCGGTATCCAGTGTTAGTTCACAGGGACTTAGAGAATTTCTTGAGGTAGTGTGTCCCCGGTACCAAATCCCATCTAGGTTCCACTTCTCTAGGCAGGCGATCCCGAGAATGTACACAGACGTCAGAAAAAGACTCACCAGTGTCCTAAAAAATGCAGTTGTACCCAATGTCCACTTAACCACGGACATGTGGACAAATGGAGCAGGGCAGGCTCAGCACTATATGACTGTGACAGCCCACTGGGTAGATGTATTGCCTCCCGCATCAAGAACAGCAGCGGCGGCACCAGTAACAGCATCTCGCAAATGCCAACTCGTTCATAGGCAGGCTACACTTTGTATCACTGCTTTCCATAAGAGGCACACAGCTGACAACCTCTTACGGAAACTGAGGAACATCATCGCAGAATGGCTTACCCCAATTGGACTCTCCTGGGGATTTGTGAAATCGGACAATGCCACCAATATTGTGTGTGCATTACATGTGGGCAAATTCCAGCACGTCCCATGTTTTGCACATACATTGAATTTGGTGGTGCAGAATTTTTTTAAAAATGACAGGGGCATGCAAGAGATGCTGTCGGTGGCCCGAAGAATTGCGGGCCACTTTCAGCATTTAGCCACCGCGTGCCGAAGACTGGAGCACCAGCAAACACTCCTGAACCTGCCCCGCCATCATCTGAAGCAAGAGGTGGTAACGAGGTGGAATTCAACCCTCTATATGCTTCAGAGGATGGAGGAGCAGCAAAAGGCCATTCAGGCCTATACATCTGCCAACGATATAGGCAAAGGAGGGGGAATGCACCTGACTCAAGTGCAGTGGAGAATGATTTCAACGTTGTGCAAGGTTCTGCAACCCTTTGAACATGCCACATGTGAAGTCAGTTCAGACACTGCCAGCCTGAGTCAGTTCATTCCCTTCATCAGGCTTTTGCAGAAGCAGCTGGAGAGACTGAAGGAGGAGCTAAAACGGAGCGATTCCGCTAGGCATGTGGGACTTATGGATGGAGCCCTTAATTCACTTAACCAGGATTCACGGGTGGTCAATCTGTTGAAATCAGAGCACTACATTTTGGCCACCGTGCTCGATCCTAGGTTTAAAGCCTACGTTGTATCTCTCTTTCCGGCAGACACAAGTCTGCAGAGGTTCAAAGACCTGCTGGTGAAAAAATTGTCAAGTCAAGTGGAACGTGACCCGTCAACAGCTCCTCCTTCACATTCTACCGCAACTGGGGCTGCGATGAAAAGGCTCAGAATTCCGAGCCCACCCGCTGACGGTGATGCAGGACAGTCTGGAGCGAGTGCTGACATCTGGTCCGGACTGAAGGACCTGCCAACGATTACTGACATGTCGTCTACTGTCCCTTCATATGATTCTGTCACAATTGAAAGATGGGTGGAGAATTATATGAGTGACAGCATCCAAGTAGGCACGTCAGACAGTCCATACGTATACTGGCAGGAAAAAGGCAATTTGGAGGCCCTTGCACAAACTGGTTTTATTTTACCTAAGTTGCCCCCCCTCCAGTGTGTACTCCGAAAGAGTGTTTAGTGCAGCCGGTCACCTTGTCAGCGATCGGCGTACAAGGTTACTTCCACAAAATGTGGAGAAGATGATGTTCATCAAAATGAATTATAATCAATTCCTCCGTGGAGACATTCACCAGCAATTGCCTCCAGAAAGTACACAGGGACCTGAGATGGTGGATTCCAGTGGGGACGAATTAATACTCTGTGAGGAGGGGGATGTACACAGTGAAAGGGGTGATGAATCGGAGGATGATGATGAGGTGGACATCTTGCCTCTGTAGAGCCAGTTTGAGTAAAGAGAGATTGACTGCTTTTTTTTTGGTGGGGGCCCAAACCAACCAGTCATTTCAACCACAGTCGTGTGGCAGACCCTTTGGATGAAATGATGGGTTTGCTAAAGTGTGCAAGTCCTGTTTATACAACATAAGGGAGGGTGGGAGGGCCCAAGGACAATTCCATCTTGCACCTCGTTTTTTTTTTATTTATCTTTGCATCATGTGATGTTTGGGGCCATTTTTTGTAAGTGCCATCCTGTCTGCCACTGCAGTGCCACTGCTAGATGGTCCAGGTGTTTGTGCCGGCCACTTGGGTCGCTTAGCTTAGTCATCCAGCGACCTTGGTGCAAATTTTAGGACTAAAAATAATATTGTGAGGTGTGAGGTGTTCAGAATAGACTGGAAATGAGTGGAAATTATGGTTATTGAGGTTAATAATACTATAGGATCAAAATTACCCCCAAATTCTATGATTTAAGCTGTTTTTGAGGGGGTTTTGAAAAAAAAACACCCGAATCCAAAACACACCCGAATCCGACAAAAAAATTTCAGGGAGGTTTTGCCAAAACGCGTCCGAATCCAAAACACGGCTGCGGAACTGAATCCAAAACCAAAACACAAAACCCGAAAGATTTACGGTGCACATCTCCAGTATATATATATATATATATATATATATACACAAACAAATATAGAAAACCACAGCACTCGCCACCTCAGAATCGGGGTGCAGTGTCTGCACTCACCACTCATAGGGTGGGGTGCATGCAGCCCATGGCCAACTACCCAAATACATACAAATAGAAAATTCAGCACTCACCATAGCAAGCTCACTTGTTCTCACAACATCAATAAAGAAATGATGGGGGTTTAGTTAGTGAATTGGCCAATGCACGGAAGCCTGCAAACCTCTCGCCAAGGTACCCCATCTTCATGCAGGTCCTACACTATCATAAAGCCTTAAAAATTAAAACCTGGCAACTGTATCACACATAATATAACTGCAAATATGCCCACTAGGTTTAATGTATACCTGCCATAAATCTTATGGCTTTTAAAGGTACACTAGTCACCTGACACTAGCTGATAAATTACTAAGGAGCAGCTGACACAGGTTTAGAACAATTGAGATAACACAGGGGTGCATGAAAAGGCCTGTGACCACGGTTAATAAGAGTTAACCAAAGATTAACCCCACAATATACAAACAAATATAGAAAACCACAGCACTCGCCACCCCAGAAGCGGGGTGCAGTGTCTGCACTCACCACTCATAGGGTGGGGTGCATGCAGCCCATGGCCACCTACCTATAACAATATTACCAATTTTAGACCTCTGCTGGTTACACATTTTTTGACTCGGAAACCAGGCAATTTCAAATGCCTCAGCTGCACAACTTGCAGCAGCCTGGAACCAGGGGCCACCTGTCACCATCCTAGATCGAGCAAAGAATTTAAGATTACAAATTAATTCACGTGTACAAGCCGTTTCGTGGTTTTTTACATCAAGTGCCCTTTTGGACTCTTATACATTGGAAAGACTATCCATCAATTTAAAGAAATAAGTGCCCTCCACCGGTCCAGTATACGGGCAGCCACAGAAGGAGGTGGGGGTGACCAGCCGGTGGCCCGACATTTCAAGGAATTCAACCATAGCATATCCTCTATCAGATATAAAATTATTGATGGGGTTCCTGAATCTTCAAGAGGTGGTAACCGTGGTCGTACCCTGCCACAAAAAGAGGCATGGTGGATAGATACGTTACAGACTGTAAAACCTTTGGAACTCAATGAATTATTATCATATACAGATGTAGCCACCTTTATCTTGACTGTTTCTCCGCCGAGACGGGCGTTTAGTCACGCTAAGGCGATAGCTGAGTTTAATCACAGGTAGGCGCGTTGAGGCGATCTAGATACTCATCATGCATTACACATCTCCACCACTGTGTTGCTAATGCTCCACTAATCCAGTACTTTCGATCGTACAGTATAGCGGCGGATTGATCTACAGCTCTGGCAATACTGTAGGCGTAACGGGAGGCGGTGGAAAAAGATGGTGACCTACAGTACTGTAGAGTACTGTACTGTATGTGTATGGAGTACTGTATGTGTATGGAGACGCAACTACAGTAATTGTGTAAAAGGAAGAATGTACAGGACAATGTATAAACACCGTGCTTTTAAAATACATGAGCGTCTGAGTTCACTAATGCATAATGGGAATGGAGGGCTAGCAGGAGGCGGTGGAAAATACCGTGCTTTACAAATGCGAGCGTCCGAGTCCTCTAAGGCATAAACCAACACCAATGGGGTGGGGGCCGGGCGCTGTTTGCAGTACTTTCACACATGAAATTGGGAGTCTCTCATGAGGCGTCGTGGGCTAGGGGTGAAGGCTCCCACCTCCCACGCTGGGGGTCCAGGGTTCGAGACGTGATGTGCCTTCTTTTTTTTTTTTTTTTTAATTGTAATAATACACTGTATTATTTTATCTACATTGTAAGACAGTCAATGGAAAGGTGCACACAAGTTACATATAAATCAGAGTACATCTGCAGGAGCGATTCTTTACGCTAAATGCAACTAAACAGCGGGAATGAAATTAGGGTATTCTGACGCTACTAACTGAGCAAAACAGTACTGTAGATCTTCAGCGTTTGTGTATTGCACAGGACCTGAATTCCCTCCCTGTGCAGGCTCCCAGGGGGGAAGGGCGATGGGGGTAGGGGGAGACGATGGAAAATACTGTGCCTTTGAAATGCTATTACTGTACATGAGCGTCCGAGTCCACTACGGCATACTGTAAACCAACACCAATGGGAAGGAAGTGCCAACCTTTTTTTTAATGTGTTCCCGTGACATACATTTAAAAAAAAAAATGTTCTCTCTAATACATCCAATGGAAGGATGCACACAGGTTTCACATAAATCAAAGTACATCTGCAGTAGCGATTCTTTACGCTAAATGCAACTGTACAGCGGCAATGAGTAGAAATGAGTGTATTCTGACGCTACTAAGTGAGCAAAACAGTACTATACAGTAGATATTCGGCGTTTGTGTATTGCACATGACCTGAATTCCCTCCCTGTCTACTGCATGATCTGTGCAGGCTCCCAGGGGGGAAGGGCAATAGGCTAGCAGGAGGCTACTGGGGACTCAGACTCATACAGTACTTGCATTTCAAAAGCACAGTATTTTCCACCGCCTCCCGCTTGCCCATCGCCCTTCCCCCCTGGGATCCTGCACAGGTCATGCAGTAGACAGGTAGGGAGTTATTCACGTAAACTAGGGCAAAGCTGCAGGAGCAGTTGTACTGTTTAGGGTCTATGCACCATATGGCATACATACAATTCTGTAGCAGGGCAGACTCAATTGAAATGGCTACCGCCTGTGTCTCCTCGCCCAATGGAGGCCCTCGGCTATGGAGCAAGTAACAGCACAGATTTGGTAGGTCACGGGGCAATGCTGAAGGAGCGTCAGAATCCCCTGGCTAAAATACACAGGGGTGATAGGGATAAGTGAGGTCTTTGCGCATAACGATACACCGCAAAGTTCCCCATGGTTTTGATTATGCCTTTTCTTTGAACACAATATTTTCCACTGCCTCACCCTACCCCCGTCCCACTTTCCCCTTCCCCCCCTGGGAGCCTGCAAAGTACATGCAGTAGACAGGGAGGGAGTTCCGATCAGGTTACAAGACATGTGCAACAGTATACTACAGTATGTAGGAAAATCCACCGCCCACTCTGATTTATGTGAAACCTGTGTGCACTCTTCCATTGAATGTATAACAAAGAAAAATAATAATAATAAAGTGAATGTTACAGGAACACATTAAAAAAAGGTTGGCACTTCCTTCCCATTGGTGTTGGTTTATGCCTTAGGGGACTCGGACGTTAATACTTGTATTTCAAAAGCACAGTGTTTTCCACCGCCTCTCCCTACCCCCATCGCCCTTCCCCCCTGGGAGCCTGCACAGGTCATGCAGTGGACAGGGAGGGATTTCATATCAGGTACAATACACAAATGCTGACGATCTACAGTACTGTGTTGCTCAGTTAGTTGCGTTGGAATACACTAATTTATACTCATTACCGCTGTGTATTTGTATATAGCGGAATGAATCACTGCTGCAGATTTACTTTGATTTATGTGAAACCTGTGTGCACCCTTTCATTGAATGTACAACAAAGAAAAAAAATAATAAAGTGAATGTCACGGGAACATAGAAAAAACAAGGTTGGCACTTTGTGACTCTCAGCATGGGAGGTGGGAGCCTTCATCACTAGGTTGGTATGGAAGGGGAGACAATTAGCTACCGGATGGTACCAACCCCAAGTTTCTGTGACCCCCACAAGGCTCATGGCAAGCGTCGGAACCTATGGTGGGTCTGAATTAACGGTCCCATAATAGTCTATGGGAAAATGGGTCCACTTTGCGTACTGATATCTCTGGTTCTGGGTGTCCCAGAGACTCAGGACTGGTACCATACAAAAGAGGAGACTCTTGGCTTTCGGCGCAGACCAACCACTAGTTTATGTGATACTGGAAAAGGAAACGGGAAGCAACCGTGTTTCGAGTCCCCTCCAGTTGTCCGCCTAGCTTGCACAGGATACAGGGTTTCTAGCTAGATAGGAAATACTGTACAGAAATGCTAAGCATGGTAATTTGACATCCAGGAACATAGGGAGGAGTTTTTATCTCACTCCATTATACTTAGAAAAATTACACTTGCCACTGTACGTTACAAGCTGTTTGTGCTAATTAGTACACTAGTAGAACATAGTGTACAGAGATACTAAGGACAGTGATTTGGCATCCACGAACTTAGGGAGGAGCTTTTATCTCTCTCTCCATTGTAATCTTTCTAAGTATAATGGAGAGAGATAAAAGCTCCTCCCTAAATTCCTGGGTGCCAAATTACCGTCTTTAGTATCTCTGTATAGTATTTTCTATTAGGGTACTAATTAGCACGGACAGCTTGTAAAGTACAGCGGCAAGTTTAATCTTTCTATGTAAAATGGAGAGAGATAAAAGCTCCTCAGTAAGTTCCCAGATGCCAAATCACCATTCTTAGTATCTCTGTACAGTATGTTCTACTAGTATACTAATTAGCACGAACAGCTTTTAACTGGATGCCAAATCACCATACTTCGTATCTCTGTACAGTATGTTCTATTAGGGTACTAATTAGCACGAACAGCTTGTAACGTACAGTGGCAAGTTTAATCTTTCTATGTATAATGGAGAGAGATAAAAGCTCCTCAATAAGTTCCTGGATACAAAATCACCATACTTAGTATCTCTGTACAGTATGTTCTATTAGGGTACCAATTAGCTGTTTGTGCTAATTAGTACCCTAATAGAAAATACTATGCAGAGATACTAAGGATGGTGATTTGGCAACCAGGAACTTAGGGAGGAGCTTTTATCTCTCTATATTATACATAGAAAGATTAAAATTGCCACTGTACGTTACAAGCTGTTTGTGCTAATTAGTACACTAGTAGAACATACTGTACAGAGATACTAAGTACAGTGATTTGGCATCCACGAACTTAGGGAGGAGCTTTAATCTCTCCATTGTAATATATCTAAGTATAATGGAGAGAGATAAAAGCTCCTCCCTAAATTCCTGGATGCCAAATTACTGACCTTAGTATCTCTGTACTCTATGTTCTACTAGTGTACTAATTAGCTGTTTGTGCTAATTAGTACCCTAATAGAAAATACTATGCAAAGATACTAAGGATGGTGATTTGGCAACCAGGAACTTAGGGAGGAGCTTTTATCTCTCTATATTATACATAGAAAGATTAAAATTGCCACTGTACGTTACAAGCTGTTCGTGCTAATTAGTACACTAGTAGAACATACTGTACAGAGATACTAAGTACAGTGATTTGGCATCCACAAACTTAGGGAGGAGCTTTAATCTCTCCATTGTAATCTATCTAAGTATAATGGAGAGAGATAAAAGCTCCTCCCTAAATTCCTGGATGCCAAATTACTGTCCTTAGTATCTCTGTATGTTCTACTAGTGTACTAATTAGCACAAACAGCTTGTAACGTAGAGTGGCAAGTTTAATCTTTCTATGTATAATGGAGAGAGATAAAAGCTCCTCAGTAAGTTCCTAGATGCCAAATCACCATCCTTAGTATCTCTGTACAGTATGTTCTACTAGTGTATTAATTAGCACGAACAGCTTGTAACGTACAGTTGCAAGTTTAATCTTTCTATGTATAATGGAGAGAGATAAAAGCTCCTCAGTAAGTTCCTGGATGCCAAATCACCGTACTTAGTATCTCTGTACAGTATGTTCTATTAGGGTACTAATTAGCTGTTTGTGCTAATTAGTACCCTTCAGAAAATACTATGCAGAGATACTAAATTTGGTGATTTGGCAACCAGGAACTTTGGGAGGAGCTTTTATCTCTCTATATTAAACATAGAAAGATTAAAATTGCCACTGTACGTTACAAGCTGTTCGTGCTAATTAGTACACTAGTAGAACATACTGTACAGAGATACTAAGTACAGTGATTTGGCATCCACAAACTTAGGGAGGAGCTTTAATCTCTCCATTGTAATCTGTCTAAGTATAATGGAGAGAGATAAAAGCTCCTCCCTAAATTCCTGGATGCCAAATTACTGACCTTAGTATCTCTGTATTCTATGTTCTACTAGTGTACTAATTAGCACAAACAGCTTGTAACGTACAGTGGCAAGTGTAATTTTTCTAAGTATAATGGAGTGAGATAAAAACTCCTCCCTATGTTCCTGGATGTCAAATTACCATGCTTAGCATTTCTGTACAGTATTTCCTATCTAGCCAGAAACCCTGTATCCTGTGCAAGCTAGGCGGACAACTGGAGGGGACCCGAAACACGGTTGCTTTCCGTTTCCTTTTCCTGTGTCACATAAACTAGTGGTTGGTCTGCCCCGAAAGTGAAGAGTCTCCTCTTTTGTATGGTACCAGTCCTGAGTCTCTGGGACACCCAGAACCAGAGATATCAGTATGCAAAGTGGACCAATTTTCCCATAGACTATAATGGGCCTGTTAATTCAGTCCCACCATGGGTTCCGACGCTTGCCATGAGCCTTGTGGGGGTCACAGAAACTTGGGGTTAATACCCTCCGGTAGCTAATTGTCTCCCCTTCCATACCAACCTAGCGATGAAGGCTCCCACCTCCCACGCTGAGAGTCCCAAAGTGCCAACCTTTTTTTTCTATGTTCCCGTGACATTCACTTTATTATTTTTTTTTCTTTGTTATACATTCAATGAAAGGGTGCACACAGGTTTCACATAAATCAGAGTACTGTAGGTGGAGGATTTTCCTACATACAGTAGTATACTGTTGCACATGTCTTGTAACCTGATCGGAACTCCCTCCCTGTCTACTGCATGTACTTTGCAGGCTCCCAGGGGGGAAGGGGAAAGTGGGATGGGGGTAGGGCGAGGCAGTGGAAAATACTGTGTTCAAAGAAAAGGCATAATCAAAACCATGGGGTACTTTGCGGTGTATCGTTATGTGCATTGACCTCGCTTATCCCTATCACCCCTGTGTATTTTAGCTAGGGGATTCTGACACTCCTTCAGCATTGCTTCAAATCTGTGCTGTTACTTGCTCCATAGCCGAGTGCCTCCATGGAGCTAGGAGTCACAGGCGGTAGCCATTTTAATTGAGTCTGCCCTGCTATAGAATTGTATGTGTACCGTACGGTGCATAGAACCTTTACAGTAGAAACTCTCCTGCAGCTTTGCCCTGCTTTATGTAAAACTTGTGTTTTGTCAGTTTGCTTTGCGATCGAGCCCGGTGCAACGTAATGTGCATAGACCTCGCTTATCTCTATCGCCCCTGTGTATTTTGGCTAGGGGATTGTGACGCTCCTTCAGCATTGCCCCATAGCCATCGCTGCCTGCCACGAGGTGGGGGTTCAGGGGTAATTGTCATTTTGCCAGTGTGCTATGCGATTGAGTCCGGTGTACCGTAATGTGCAGACCTAGCTTATCCCTATCGCCCCTGTGTATTTTAGCTAGGGGATTGTGACGCTCCTTCAGCATTGCCCCATAGCCTGTAAAATCTGGACTGTTACTTGCTCCGTAGCCTAGGGCCTCTGTGGGGCAAGGAGTCATAGGTGGTAGCCATTTCTATTGAGTCTGCCCAGCTACAGAATTGTATGTGTACTGTACGGTGCATAGAACCTTAACAGTAGAACCGCTCATGCAGCTTTGCCCTGGTTTATGTGAATAAAAAAAATAATAAAGTGTCTGGAAAAAACTAACATGCATTTGTACTTTAGGAATCGAACTCAGGACTCTGAGTATAGGAAGCGGAACACTTCACCACTTCGCCGCAGACAGATGAATAAATCCATTGGTTTTGATTATGCTGTAATGACTACGGGATTAGGACGCTAACATACTGTACAAAATTCCTAATCTCAAGAGGCAATAGTGAACTTCTAACACGTCCATTTGCGACAGTGTACATTACTGGTTTTCTGTTGTTTTGTCTGCGGGACTTGGACGCTCACATATTCATAAAGTACTGTAGATGGATCATATACTGTATGCTGTACTATCTGTGTCTGTATCGTATATACTGTATTAAATAATGCAGCGTAATGAGTATTTACTGTATGCAGCGTAATGAGACGCCTTAGTAAAGTAGTCCTTATTATATATTTCAGTATTGTATTTTACGGGAGACCACACGCATGCTCAGTGGTGATTGTAAAAAGCGACATCTGGTGGATGATCGCAGGTATTACACGTAAAGGTAACGCCAAACGCTCTGTCTGCCTCCGTGCGATTAGGTACGCCTCTCTGTGACTAGGCGCGCCTCCCTACGCTGCGTATGCTCGATCGGGACAAATGCCTCAGCCAGTCAAGATAAAGGTGGCTACATCTGTACTTGTTTTCTCTAATTTCAAGCTGTCCCCTTATTGTGTATATATAGGTTTTTCATAGGTGGCCATTTAGGTGATGTTCTCTTTAAGATAGTATTTACATGGCCTGTACAGTCAGCTCAGATAACTGATTATTAGTCCCCTTAAAACATTACGAGTGATGTTTATCAGAGTTATATTTAGTTATGATAATTACTATTACAGTGTATGATGACAAGGTTCCCGTTATGTTGCGGGTTCACTTGCCTTCTGTCCCTCTGTTGATGTTTGTGCTGCAATATCCTTTAATTTATGGACATCTCATGCATTTTTCCTATAGCCTTACTGTTTCCATGGTGATGGGTCACTCTGCACATCACTCCACGCCCCCATCTGACGTCGGGTCGCCGGCACTGGCGAGCGCCAATGACGTCAACGGGTCTCTGTGGGTGCCGTGGATGGACTGCACACGCGGTGTTTGGTAATGTATAAATGTTTTTATGTTGTCTGTATATGGTTGTCTTGATAAAAGGGGTAACACCCTGAAACGTTGACATAAAACTGTGTCTTTGGTGTATTTAAGAAAGTCTCCAGGAGTGCCAGCTTGTTACCTTGCTATATATATATATATATATATATATATATATATATAAAATACAGGATGATCCACAAAGTGGAACAGATAGCGCTCACCAGATTTCAATTCAATATATATAAACAGTCACACACACACACACACACACACACACACACACAAAAGCAGTCAGCGGCACTCCTTACTGTGCTGAGTATATATTCAAATAACGGCCAGTGTCCTCCTTGGGTGACTGTGCCGTCACACATACAAAACGATTCCACTGTAGGCGGAAACGATTCCACTGTAGGCGGCGCTCATGGCTCCAAAAATAAAAAGATATGACACTGTCTGATCAAATCAACGTTTCAATGTTTTGTAAACATTGAAACGTCGATTTGATCAGACAGTGTCCGGTATTCTTTTCTTTGGAGCCGTGAGTGCCGCCTAAAGTGGAATCGTTTTTTATATACAGTATATATATATATATATATATATATATACTAGGTGCTTCATCGCACCCTATGGGCGCTCTTCACACCGTTGCAAGGGGCTACGCCCCCTTAACCCTTTCATGCCTTTCTGGGGTTCAATATTTGTATTATATGGAGTATTACCTGCATTCCTTTGTTAGTGGTTAAATATTGCACAATGAAAGGGCGTGCGATGGTGAAGGAGGCGCAGCCCCTTGCGACGGCGTTAACAGCACCTGCAGGGCACAATGTACAGAATGTAGCGGGTGCGGGGGGGACTGTGGATGGGGGAGGGTATCTGTAGATGCTGCGGGTGGAGGGGGGGTGCGGAAGCAGGGGGGGGAGGCCCGGATGGGGAAGGGTCAGGAGATGCTGCGGGTGGGGGAGGGGCAGAGGAGTGGGGGCTGCAGATAGGGGAGGGGTCCGGAGGCACTGCAGGTGGGGGAGGGGCAGGGGTGCCAAGGGTGGGAGAGGGGCAGGTGCGGGGAAGTTGCGGATGGGTGAAGGGTTCCGGAGATGCTGTGGGATGGGAAGGGGCAGGGGTGCGGGGGTGGGGTAGGGGGTCCGGAGGTGCCGTGAGTAGGGGAGGGGCAGGTACGGGTGGTGCGGTGGATGGGGAAGGGGGTCCGGAGGTGCTGCAGGTGGTGGAAGGGCAGGTGGGGGAGTGGTGGGTGAGGGGGGCACCGCGGATGGAGGAGGGTGTCTGCAGATGCTGCGGGTGGAGGGGGGGCAGGTTTGGGGGGAGACATATATGGGGGGTGGATGGTGGAGGGGGTCTGGAGGTGCTGTGGGTGGTGGAGGGGCGGAGGAGTGGAAGCCGTGGGTGGTGTAGGGGGTCTGGAGGCACAGCATGTGGGGGAGGGGTGGAGTGCCGCATGTGGTAGAGGGGAAGGTGCGGAGGTGTGGTGCATTGGGGAGGGGTATGGAGGCGCTGCGGGTACTGTACCTGCCAAAAAGGTAGTTGGAGGGTATGCAGTAACAGGGCCAGGACAGGGGTGACAGGATCAGAACAGTGGTGACGGGGCCAGGACAGGGGTGACAGGGTCAGAACAGAGGTGACAGGGCCAGGACAGGGGTGACGGGGCCAGAACAGGGGCGACGGGGCCAGGACAGAAATTACAGGGACAGGATAGGAGTGACATGGCCAGGGTAGGGGCGGCAGGACCAGGACAGGGGTGACAGGGCCAGTATAGGGTTGACAGGGCAAGCACAGGGGTGACAGGGCCAGGATAGGGGTAACAGGGCCAGTTTAAGGGTGACAGGGACATGACAGAACACAGGGCACGGGAGAGATTGGTATTAGGGACAGAACAGTGGTAACAGACAGATGTGTCTTACCGGAGTCACTGCTGCTGGCTGCTGCTGTTCTACTCCAACCTGTTGGGATCTGCTGCTGGTGGAGACTTGGCAGGGCTGACTTTCAGGCTGGAGTCCTGCTTCCTCTGCCCGTCCGCATCCCTCCCCCCCTCCTCAGTCACACACCGCAGACCTCGTGCAGCTGCCGGGCACTGTGGTAAGGGGAGACTGGGAGTGACTGGTTAGCCCCCAGGAGACGCTGCGGCTGGAGGGAGGAGGGGTCATAGCATGCATGCGGCGCGGACCTCACGGCTGCCGGGCACTGTGGTAAGGGGAGACTGGGAGTGACTGGTTACCTCCCAGGAGTCGTTGCAGCTGGAGGGAGGAGGGGGTCGGAGCCTGCAAGCAGCTCGGACTTCTGCAGCGCTGCTCGCCGGCTAAATTGTGTGAAGGAGCTGGGCGCAACTCACTACGGGCGGCAGCGCTGCAGCTAGCGGTGGGATTGCCGGGGCTGGAGATAACAGAGGCAGTATGAAACCTGCACAGCGGCAGGTGCCCCACAAAACTGCAGCTAAGAAGCGTGGAGTGTGCCAGAAAGTGACGCTCCTCCCTGCCAGAGAGACCCTGCTGAGTATGCTGATGTGGGGGGTCAAGCACACAGTGAGCCGGTGCCCGTCTGTCTGTATGGCATACCCCCTCACTCACCCCCATACCTCCCAACTGTCCCGATTTTCGCGGGACAGTGCCGTTTTTTAGGGTCTGTCCCGCTGTCCCACCCGCGGGCCATAGTGTCCCGTGGTGGTGGTGGTGTTGGGGGGGGGGGGACAGTTGGAAAGCTCCTGTACTCGCTGTTCTGCTTAGCAGAGAAGCGGTGAATAGACTATTTCGTGGAGACAGAGGGAGAGGGGGCATCAGGGGGTACGGATTAAGGGGGGGTTCCAG
Organism: Pseudophryne corroboree; assembly: GCF_028390025.1. Classification (NCBI taxonomy): domain Eukaryota; kingdom Metazoa; phylum Chordata; class Amphibia; order Anura; family Myobatrachidae; genus Pseudophryne; species Pseudophryne corroboree. The sequence continues at coordinate 35,635,248 of NC_086444.1, read as the reverse complement.
CAGCAGAGCCGGATTAAGGGGGGGGCAGGGGGTATGTACCATGGGCCCCACAGTTTTAGGGGGCCCCCCCGGCTGGAGTAGCTCTGTCCCAGCTCTGAAGCTCCCCCGTCCTGCCAGCAGCAGCAGCAGCATTGTGCTACAGTCAGCACACGCTGCTGCGTGTCGGCAGGTCTGTGGTGTTGCAGGGAGGCAGCAGTCTCCCTGCTTTCTTCTGCCTGTGCGGGTGTGTAGGGGGGAGTGACCACCTCCTCCCAGCGTTAGCAAATGAAGCAAAAAGTCACAGATCTGGGCTATTATATAGGAGATATATATATATATATATATATATATATATATATTTATTTATTTTTTAATTATTTTTTTTTTTATGTGCACAAAGATGGGATCGCTATGGGTTCTAATTTGGCACCGGTGTACGCGAATCTATACATGGCCCAGTAAGTATGAGTGAACATTTATATACCCTAAATATTGTCCTAGCATTCTGTACTATTTTGGATTTATAGATGACGTTTTGATCCTGTGACGCGGCTCCAGAGAAGGTTTTTTATAATATGGTAATGGAACTTTGGGCCTAATTCAGCACTGATCATAGAAGTGCTGAAATGGCTATTTCACAATCTCAGCACTTCTGCGTGCACGCTACTGCATGCATGTGCGAATACTTAAAAGTCTCAGCCATTTTTTGGGTGTTGACTCAACATTCGGGTGGGCATGGTCTGGACAATGTGGCGGGCTGCAATGGCTGCGTGACATCACAAGCAGCCTCTGCAACCCAAAAGATGGTGGCTCAGTGACTGTCTTCATAGCTAGGCTGCGGAGGCAGGGGGCTACCCTAAACATGCGAGCGTTTCGCTGTTTAGGGAAGCGCTCGCATTTTTGCGCAGGGGGTAAGGGGAAGAACCCAGCATGCCTCCAGTATGTCTCTGCATGTTAGCGGAAACTGTCTACTACAACTGATGCTGAATTAGGCCTTTAATGCTTTGGACAGTCCAATCAGGTTCACAAGCAATTTCCAATATCACAATTCACAAATCCAGTATCACAATTTTTGAGGGTAATACGCAATAAATCCTAATTAGGATTGGATCTTCCAATATCACAGTTTGTGAGGGTAATACGCAATAAATCCTAATTAGGATTGGATCTTCCAATATCACAATTTGTGAGGGTAATACGCAATCTTCCAGTATCACAATTTGTGAGGGTAATACGCAATCAATCCGAATTAGGATTTGCTGAAGTACAACTGGACCAAATGACGACCCACTTTACTAATAGAGGATATTATCACAAAGTGCTCAACAGCTGCCTACGCAGAGCGAGAAATATTTGTAAGAACATGGAACACCAAGGACCTGAGAGCACTGCGGGATCACATTGGTAACCACCCAGTTTAACACCAAGGCAACTAAATTTGTCAAATCAGTATGGAAACACTAGCCAATAATTAGCAGTGACACCAATTTACAGCATTTAGGAAAATCTCTTCTGATTGCATTCAAAAGTGGGCCGAACCTGAAAGACCTGTTGATGCAGCCAACAAAGAACTTCAGTAAGGAAGACAAAGGTATGTGGCTAAGGCATAAGAAGAATGGATGTTTCTGTTGCCTTGGATTCACGAACGTGCGGTTGCTTGCTAGCAGAGAAGGAATTTACCCATCCACAAACTGGGGTAAAACTGGCCATTAGACATTGGCTCACATGCACGTCTGCATTTGTCATTTAGATTCTGATGTGTCCTTGCGGGCTATATTATGTTGGCAAAACATCAAGAAATTTCCGCCAATGCATGGCCAGCCATAGATGTCAATCAGACAGGCGTTTTACGAGGGCCACAGTGATAAACCAGTGGCACGCCATTTTATGCAAATGGGACACTAGATGGCGACTTTGAAGTCAATGTTAATTGTCAATGTACCTAAATCTTCTAGAGGTGATGACGGGGAGAAACTTGTATTGTAGTAGGCGGCGGTTTGGATTTGTGACTTGGATACGATTGCGCCAAGAGGATTAAATGAAAGTAATAATTATAGATGCTTTCTAGAGGATGAGGTTAAGAAGATAGACTCCTGATTGGTGTATTACATTGTTATTTTGATTTATTATTACATGATTTATACATTATATATTTTTTTGTGGTTGTTTAAGGGTTAAAACCGTTATTTGGAGTTGTGCTTTAGTTTTATTATATCCATTGTACTGGTGAATCTAGCAGACTCTTTGTCCTTTTAATCTACTCCATACTTGCAGTAGCTATATAATAGCGCTGTGTTTGTATCTGATTCCCCTATAGCTATACTTTAAGGAGCCAAGCCGGTGAATGATTAAAAAACGGAGTTAATTGTTATAAGGCATCTCCTCTTACGGGAAGTGATGATGTGTGTGGGTAATACCAGTGACAGCAGTGGCGCACATATGCAGTACCGCTGGAACCCACTGGGGGAACGCAAGCGGGCCAGCTGGAAACCAGAATTGTGGGTGTGCATGTGCAGTAGGCGTGGAACGCACGCTGCTCCGAGGGGAGGACAGGTGTATCACATCAGTGGTAATTTCTGAGACATACAGTATGGGATGGAGAAGGTAAAGTCTGTTTCATAGGCGTTTCTATAACGGGTGCAGTGTGTACGATGCACACGGGCTCCTGGGTCCATGGGGGCCCTCACCGCACACACTGCACCCGTAGAATATACATACCCCTCCAGAGTCCCGCGACGAAGGCCTTGCTGTGCGGGCACAGATGACTTGGAAAATGGCCGCCGCGGCCATTTCCGAGTGATTTGCGCATGCGTACTGGAGGTGTCCATGAGAATAAGGCGCAGGTGCCATGTTCCCGGAGATCTGCACATGCGCAGTAGACTCTGGCATTATGCTAGGGTCTACTGCTGCCGGAGAGGAGGGGAACCAGCGACGGACGCTGCACACGGGTCCCCTCCTCTCTTAAAACGCCCCTGGGCTGTTGTATTAATTTCTGACATGCTGCTATCAGTTAATATGCTGAGGATCTGCTTATTTCTTACATCGCTGTGACCCGGTCTCTGTATGGGGTTTTGTTTAAAAGCAATCCGTGTTTATTAAAGCACCGAAACATACGGTCTGTCACATAGGTAGACAATGAGAAATAGCAGATACACACACACACATGCACAATATATATATATATATATATATATATATACACATACACAGTGTATATATAAGAAAGCACAAGATCTTTAAAAACAATAATAGTGAATATTAAAAACCAGTGCTGACAGTAACATTAAAACATAAGAAATATCCCAAAGCAACAAGACGAAAAGACATATACTGTATAGGAAACTAGATAGTAGGGGAAAGGACAGCAGTGTGGGGAAATTGAAGGCACATTTGAGAAAACAATAAGATGGGAAAGGGAGCGGGGTGTGGTCTCTGCCTCAGGTGTTAGAAAGGGAGTCGTCAAACCAGAAAATCACCAGAAGAGAGTAAGTAGTAAATAAGTTCTTGACTACTAAAGGCCAGTGTCGGACTGGGGCATGTCGGGCCCACCGGGGGAATGCAGTGGTAGGGGCCCATGTTAGGGGTGTGGCCAGTCTGCAGAGGGGGTGTGGCCTGCTACCTCATTGGTTTGACTAACCATTAGAGAGTGCAACGTCTGGGCCCCTTCATAAATATATACAGTAAATTCAGCTGCTACATGCATGATAATGTACCAGATTAATAACAGATTAAATGCAGCAATGCACTGTAGAAAATACACCATAGTCCAGTATAAGGTAAGATATGTATAATGTATAATTCAAGTGCACAGTCTGGAACATGATCCTTAGAGCAGAAGGTGGGCCCCCAGGCAGTAGGGCCCACCAGTGGTTTCCCCTGTACCACTGTGGGCCAGTCCAAGCCTGCTAAAGGCTGATTTTCAGGAGGAGAGAAGAATGGACATTCAATATACTGTATTTTGTTTTCAATTCAAATACTGACCAGTAGTCCAAATGAACCCACCTGGATATTGCAAATCCACTGGGGGTACGAATCCAGCTCGGATCTTCCCTTCTGACTCCCAAAACGACTGTTGGATTCTTGGAGGTTGTGGATTGCATAAAGGTCCCCGGTGATTGGCGTACAACTTCACTCTAGATGTGAAGCTTCACCAGTGCAGTACATCCAGGGCCTGTTTGGTCCTTCAGGGGCTGCTGTGTCCATCCAGAGGCTGCTTTCTGTGTCTATCCAGGGCTTCTGGCTGTGTCCATCCAGGGGCTCTACTGTGTCTGTCCAGGGGCTCTGCTGTGTCTGTACAGGGGCTCTGCTGTGTCTGTTCAGGGTCTATGCTGTGTCCGTCCAGGGGCTCTACTGTGTCTGTCCAGGGGCTCTACTGTGTCCGTACAGGGTCTCTGCTGTGTCCGTACAGGGTCTATGCTGTGTCCATCCAGGGGCTCTACTGTGTCCACCATATAGGGTCTCTGCTGTGTCTGTTCAGGGTCTCTGCTGTGTCCATCCAGGGGCTCTACTGTGTCCATCCAGGGGCTCTACTGTGTCTGTCCAGGGTCTCTGCTGTGTCTGTTCAGGATCTCTGCTGTGTCCATCCAGGGGCTCTAAAAAAAGTTAAAAAAAGTTAATAATACAAGTTAAAGAAAAAATTGTGCTGTACCCCATTGTAGTATTCATACAAGTACTGTGACGTTACATGCAATACCGCAGTGTAATATTCATACACATATTGTAACACTGTAGTTCATATCCCAATTTCACACAAGCATTGTGATGCTTATGGTCATACCGCAGCTTAATTTTCATAAACATATTGTGACGCTGTAGGTCATACCCCAATTTTTACAAAATTTGTGACACTGTAGGTCATACCACAGTGTAATATTCATACAAGTATTGTGATTCAGGTCATACCGCAGCTTAATTTTCATACACACATTGTGATGCTGTAGGTTGTACCGCAGTGTAATATTAATATGTGTATTGTGACACTGTAGGTCCTACCCCAATTTCATACAAGTATGGTGACGCTGTAGGTTGTACCACAGTAAAATGTTCATATAAGTACTGTGACGCTGCAGGTCATACTGCAGATTAATATTCATAAATATATTGTGATATGGTAGGTCGGAATGCAGTGTAATATTCATACAAGTACTGTGACACCTCAAGCCGTACCCCAGTCTGTATCCATAAATGCAAGTACTGTGACGCCTCAGGTTGTACCCCACTGCTGCCACCAGCCATGCCGATACTAGTCCTTCAACGTCATCTACTAAAGCCAATGACCAAGGACATAGAGGGTCTAAGTCAGGGCATCTAAATTAAAAAATACATATACAGTGGTAAAGAAAAAAAACCTCATCTAACAAAGGGAAAGTTTGGTGCAGAAAAAAATAAAATTGGCAACATGCCATTCACCACAGGCAGTAGCAAGGAAAGACTCAGATCTTAGCCTTTATGAGTTGTGGTTCTGCAACTATCAGTGAGGCATCTTCTTCTGCCTCTCATGACGATACAAGAACTTTTCACTCAGAGTCTAGAATAGATGTATAAAAAATGAAACCCACTAAGGCAGTAGAAAAAACTGAGCATTCAGAACCATCACACATTCCTGAGGAGAGTCTAGAGGTGCCTGTGTTAGCTATTTGTGAGTCTGACATTTCTCACACTGTCCTCATAGAGAAGTCTCTTTTGCCTCCTTCCACCATTTCTGCATTATTTATTATTTATTAGCAGTTTCTTATATAGCGCAGCATATTCCGTTACGCTTTACAATTAGAACAACAGTTATAGAACAAAAACTGGGCAAAGACAGACAGACATAGAGGTAGGAAGGCCCTGCTCGCAAGCTTACAATCTATAGGGAAATAGGCATTGATACACAAGGATAGATGCTACCTGTTAGATAATGGTCCACCAGATTGCTGCATCACCCAGCAATGTTGGAAGACAAAATGTGAGGTTATGTGGACTGTACAGAGATGATGTAACTGGATGGGGAAGCACTGAAGGTTATGTGGGTGGGTCTGGAAATTGGTAGGCTTGTCTGAAGAGATGAGTTTTCAGGGAACGTTTAAAGGTTTGGAGACTACAAGAGAGTCTTATTGTGTGTCATCTGCATATGTGGGGAGCAGTACAAGTAAGATGGTGATGAGGGTAAATAATAAAATTGAGGATTCTTGTGTGGAAGTGGAACAGGATGTAAGTCAGCCACCAGTGGCTACAGTTCTTGCACATGATTAAAAGAATGTCATTGTGATACCTGGGCATAAGACCAAAAAAGCAACTCTTGGGTGTGGGATTATTTTTACCCAAATCCTGACAACGTTTGTAACAGCATCGGCTCCATTTGTGAGGCCAAAGTAAGTAGAGGTAGGGATGTTAGCATCTAGGCACCTCCTCCATGTTATGTAATTTGCGGCAAGTCCATGAAATTTATTTTACAAGATTATAATATAATTAACACGCTCATCATCAACCTCCTCATTAGTAATCAGAGGTAGTCCTTCCAAAAAATTGTTTTGTGGGGGCCTAAACAAAACAAGCACTTGTAAGCTTGTGAGCAGGGCCTTCTTACCTCTATGACTGTTTGTTATTACCCAGTTTTGTTGTATCATTGTTATTTCCAATTGTAAAGCGCAACAGAATTTGTTGCACTATATAAGAAATGGTTAATAAATAAATAAATAAAGCACTTAAGACACAAAAGTGTCAGTCCCTGCCGCTGAAGTGCTTGATTTGTTAAACTGTGCATGTCCTTTTTAATATTCAACATAAGGGTGGGATGGAGGGCCCAAGGACAATTCCATCTTGCATGACTTTTCATTTGTGCACTGCTGTGTGGCAATGTTTCATAGTTGTGCTATAAACTGCAGTGTGTTTGTGCCGCTGCTCAGTCGGTTAGTAACCAGGCCAGCTCGCTGCAGCCTTTGGCCTAAAATGGATGAAAACAATATTGTGAGCTTTGAGGTGGTCAAAATTGACTGGAAATGAGTGGAAATGAATGTTTTTGAGGTTAATAATGCAGTATGAACAAAAACAGGTGAAAATGATGTAATTTTAGCTGTTTTTATGATTTTTTTTTAACAAAAAATACAGATCCAAAGCCAAAACACGCTAGGGTGGTTTTGTCAAAACCAAATCCAGATCCAGAACACGAAGGAGATATAGCTCCAAAATCAAAACCAAAACACGGGGATCAGCACACATTTCTAGTCCAGGGTATGACTCTTCTGTCATACAGTATACTGTATATGTGACTTATTTAACAAAGATGTAAATCATTAGGCTGAATATTGCGATTTTTACAATTCTGTAAAATATGCTCACCGAAGAAAACACAATTGCGTATGCAGTCACATAACTGCGATGCACATATGCAGAAATTTTGCACCGTGGACAGTTGCGGATGACCCAGGGCTACTCAGAATAATTAGAATGCAGTCGCACTGGGTGCCATGTTTTAAGTCACAGCAATAAGCTGACGTCAGATGCACAAGTGAATTTTCTCAACCATTCCCCTCAAATGCCATGGAACCTCCCACTAACAATCACTACCTGGCAATCGCTATGCAATCGCACTTGCATTACATGTGCGATGCAGACGCAGCACATGCACTGTCATATGATAATCGGATGATTTGCCATTTTTAGCAATATTTAAACTGAAGCTGAATAAGGATCTATATCTCATCTTCTTTTGCTGCAGTATAAACCCCCCCATTATTTAGAAGAGAGAAATGTGTGTGTGTGTGTGTGTGTGTGTGTGTGTGTGTGTGTATATATATATATATATATATATATATATATATATTATAATGTGTAACCAGGATTTCAATATACATTTTTTCTCTTAGGAAGTGAGCAGTTATGCTTATGAAACGCATCAGTGAAATAAATAAAATTATAAAATGTTGTATTTCATGCCATAAATTTAGCTACTGTAGGTAGAGTACTCTTTAAAATGTATTGGTAACATACCAAATGTAAATATTGTTGTTTTAAATATCTCCACATTGGTTAGTAAATTAGTGATCTGTAAAGTTCAGTATGGGAATATTTTTTTTTGTTTGCGATACTGGGTATTTCATACATGTGGATATGCATTTTATTTACAGAATTTGTGATGTGTTCTCAAATGGTTGATATTACTTCCCTGGTTTAGCAATCAGTGACCTTATTACGGGTATGATAAATATTTACTCTTTATCCACTATTAACATAAGGCTGTATTGTGCTACAGATTTTTTCTTTTGCAAATAAAAGATGTACAGTACAGTACTGTAGTCCTAATTTGACTTCAAATTAATCACTGAAAAATCATGAAAAGACAAGAAGATCACTGCAGTTTTCTGAATATTTTTTTATGCAATTTTGTGCAATGTGGTAAAATGAACCACTTTTTGTAATTTTCTATGGCGGAGATTGTAAATGCAGTGCTGTTTTTTTCTTTATTATTTTTAACAATCTTAAATAAACATTTGGTTATATAAACCTGTAAGGACATGGAGTTCTGCTGAAAAATATTATCATTGTTATAGTGTGCAATAAAGACATTGGGGTAATTAAATTGAGGGTGAAGAGTACAAATTGCCTTTGCTGTAGTGTTTAAACACCAGCAACAGCACCCTGAGTCGCTCCCTTTCAGGGGCAAGCGCAGAATTTAGTAAGGGGGGTTTCCACGTGTAGTGTGTGCATATAACATTAAGTTGTCCGGTGCCTTCCGATGTAAATTTAAAGTAGATTGCAATGACGATGGCACTCAGGGTCATACAAGAAACATGATATTAAATGTTTCTACGTTTTGGTTTTATTAAAAAACTATTTTCAGGAATCCAAACAATAAAAAGGTTTTACCTTAAATGTGAATGTATGTGAAAATTAGAGATGTACACCGGAAATTTTTTTTTGTGTTTTGTGTTTTGGTTTTGGATTCGGTTCTGCGGACGTGTTTTGGATTCGGACGCGTTTTGGCAAGACCTCCATGAATTTTTTTTTGTCGGATTCGGGTGTGTTTTGGATTCGGGTGTTTTTTTCCAAAAGACCCTCAAAAACAGCTTAAATCATAGAATTTGGGGGAAATTTTGATCCTGTATTATTATTAACCTCAATAACCATAATTTCCACTCATTTCCAGTCTATTCTGAAAACTTCACACCTCACAATATTATTTTTAGTCCTAAAATTTACACCGAGGTCGCTGGATGACTAAGCTAAGTGACCCAAGAGGGCGGCACAAACACCTGGCCCATGTAGGAGTGGCACTGCAGTGTCAGACAGGATGGCACTTATAAAAATTGGCCCCAAACATCACATGATGCAAAGATAAATAAAAAAATGAGGTGCAAGATGGAATTGTCCATGGGCCCTCCCATCCACCCTTATGTTGTATAAACAGGACATGCACACTTTATCAAACCCATCACATCAGCCACAGGGTCTGCCACACGACTGTGGCTGAAATGACTGGTTGGTTTGGGCCCCCACCAAAAAAAGAAGCAATCAATCTCTCCTTGCTCAAACTGGCTCTACAGAGGCAAGATGTCGACCTCATCATCATCCTCCAATTCCTCACCCCTTTCACTGTGTACATCCCCCTCCTCACAGAGTATTAATTCGTCCCCACTGGAATCCACCATCACAGGTCCCTGTGTACTTTCTGGAGGCAATTGCTGGTGAATGTCTCCACGGAGGAATTGATTATAATTCATTTTGATGAACATTATCTTTTCCACATTTTGTGGAAGTAACCTCGTACGCCGATCGCTGACAAGGTGACCGGCTGCACTAAACACTCTTTCGGAGTACACACTGGAGGGGGGCAACTTAGGTAAAATAAAGCCAGTTTGTGCAAGGGCCTCCAAAGTGCCTCTTTTTCCTGCCAGTATACGTACGGACTGTCTGACGTGCCTACTTGGATGCGGTCACTCATATAATCCTCCACCATTCTTTCAATGGTGACAGAATCATATGCAGTGACAGAAGACGACATGTCAGTAATCGTTGGCAGGTCCTTCAGGCCGGACCAGATGTCAGCACTCGTTCCAGACTGCCCTGCATCACTGCCAGCAGGTGGGCTCGGAATTCTTACCCTTTTCCTCGCAGCCCCAATTGCGGGAGAATGTGAAGGAGGAGCTGTTGACGGGTCACGTTCCGCTTGACTTGACAATTTTCTCACCAGCATGTCTTTGAACCTCTGCAGACTTGTGTCTGCCGGAAAGAGAGATACAACGTAGGTTTCAAACCTAGGATTGAGCACGGTGGCCAAAATGTAGTGCTCTGATTTCAACAGATTGACCACCCGTGAATCCTGGTTAAGCGAATTAAGGGCTCCATCCACAAGTCCCACATGCATAGCGGAATCGCTCCATCTTAGCTCCTCCTTCAATCTCTCCAGCTGCGTCTGCAAAAGCCTGATGAGGGGAATGACCTGACTCAGGCTGTCAGTGTCTGAACTGACTTCACGTGTGGCAAGTTCAAAGGGTTGCAGAACCTTGCACAACGTTGAAATCATTCTCCACTGCGCTTGAGACAGGTGCATTCCCCCTCCTTTGCCTATATCGTAGGCAGATGTATAAGCTTGAATGGCCTTTTGCTGCTCCTCCATCCTCTGAAGCATATAGAGGGTTGAATTCCACCTCGTTACCATCTCTTGCTTCAGATGATGGCGGGGCAGGTTCAGGAGTGTTTGCTGGTGCTCCAGTCTTCGGCACGCGGTGGCTGAATGCCGAAAGTGGCCCGCAATTCTTCGGGCCACTGACATCATCTCTTGCACGCCCCTGTCATTTTTTACAAAATTCTGCACCACCAAATTAATTGTATGTGCAAAACATGGGACGTGCTGGAATTTGCCCACATGTAACGCACGCACAATATTGGTGGCATTGTCCGATGTCACAAATCCCCAGGAGAGTCCAATTGGGGTAAGCCAATCAGCGATGATGTTCCTCAGTTTCCGTAAGAGGTTGTAAGCTGTGTGCCTCTTATGGAAAGCGGTGATACAAAGCATAGCCAGCCTAGGAATGAGTTGGCATTTGCGAGATGCTGCTACTGGTGCCACTGCTGCTGTTGTTGCTGCGGGAGGCAATACATCTACCCAGTGGGATATCACAGTCATATAGTCCTGAGTCTGCCCTGCTCCACTTGTCCACATGTCCGTGGTTAAGTGGACATTGGGTACAACTGCATTTTTTAGGACACTGGTGAGTCTTTTTCTGACGTCTGTGTACATTCTCGGTATCGCCTGCCTAGAGAAATGGAACCTAGATGGGATTTGGTACCGGGGACACACTACCTCAAGAAATTCTCTAAGTCCCTATGAATTAACGGTGGATACCGGACACAGGTCTAACACCAACACAGCTGTCAATGCCTGAGTTATCCGCTTTGCAACAGGATGACTGCTGTGATATTTCATCTTCCTCGCAAAGGACTGTTGGACAATCAATTGCTTACTGGAAGTAGTACAAGTGGTCTTCCGACTTGCCCTCTGGGATGACAATCGATTCCCAGCAGCAACAACAGCAGCGCCAGCAGCAGTAGGCGTTACTCTCAAGGATCCATCAGAGGAATCCCAGTTAGGAGAGGACTCGTCAGACTTGCCAGTGACATGGCCTGCAGGACTATTGGCGTTCCTGTCTAAGGAGGAAATTTACACTGAGGGAGTTGGTGGTGTGGTTTGCAGGAGCTTGGGTACAAGAGGAAGGGATTTAGTTGTCAGCGGACTGCTTCCGCTGTCACCCAAAGTTTTTGAACTTGTCAATGACTTCTGATGAATGCGCTCCAGGTGACGTATAAGGGAGGATGGTCCTAGGTGGTTAACGTCCTTACCCCTACTTATTACAGCTTGACAAAGGCAACACACGGCTTGACACCTGTTGTCCGCATTTCTGTTGAAATAATTCCACACCGAAGAGGTGATTTTTTTTGTAATTTCACCAGGCATGTCAATGGCCATATTCATACCATGGACAACAGGTGTCTCCCAGGGTGCCTTACTTAAACAAACCACCTAGCCATTAGAATCCTCCTTGTCAATTTCCTCCTCAGCGCCAGCAACACCCATATCCTCATCCTGGTGTACTTCAACAGTGACATCTTCAATTTGACTATCAGGAACTGGACTGTGGGTGCTTCTTCCAGCACTTGCAGGGGGCATGCAAATGGTGGAAGGCGCCACCTATTCCCGTCCACTGTTGGGAAGGTCAGGCATTGCAACGACACAATTGGACTCTCCTTGGGGATTTGTGATTTAGAAGAACGCACAGTTCTTTGCTGTGCTTTTGCCAGCTTAATTTTTTTTTATTTTTATAGCGGGAGGATTCCATCCTCATGTGAAGCTGAACCAGTAGCCATGAACAAAGGCCAGGGCCTCAGCCGTTCCTTGCCACTCCATGTTGTAAATGGCATTTTGGCAAGTTTACACTTCTCCTCAGACGCTTTTAATTTAGATTTTTGGGTCATTTTATTTAACTTTTGTTTTTTGTATTTTACATGCTCTCTACTATGACATTGGGCATCGGCCTTGGCAGACAACGTTGATGGCATTTCATCGTCTCGGCCATAGCTATTGGCAGCAGCTTAAGCACGAGGTGGAAGTGGATCATGATCTTTCTCTATTTTACCCTACACATTTCTGTTCTCCATTTTTTATTGTGTGGAATTATATGCCAGTAATATATCAATAGCAATGGCCTACTGTACTGTCTGTACTACTACTGCTGGTCACCAAAATGCTGCACTGTCCTACTATATACTGCTCACAATAATGCAGCACAGAGATAGTATACTTGACACAGAGCTGCAATATACAACAATGGCCTACTGTACTGTACTATATGTATACTGCTGCTCACTAAAATGCTGCACTGTCCTACTATATACTGCTCACAATAACGCAGCACAGAGATAGTATACCTGACACAGAGCTGCAAGCTACAGCAATAGCCTACTGTACTGTACTATATGTTAGAGATGAGCGGGTTCGGTTCCTCTGAATCCGAACCCGCCCGAACTTCATGTTTTTTTACACGGGTCCGAGCGACTCGGATCTTCCCGCCTTGCTCGGTTAACCCGAGCGCGCCCGAACGTCATCATCACGCTGTCGGATTCTCGCGAGGCTCGGATTCTATCGCGAGACTCGGATTCTATATAAGGAGCCGCGCGTCGCCGCCATTTTCACACGTGCATTGAGATTGATAGGGAGAGGACGTGGCTGGCGTCCTCTCCGTTTAGAAATAGATAGGAGAGTGAGAGTGAGACACTTCATTTACTGGAGCTTAGGAGGAGTACTCAGAGAGTGCAGAATTTTGCTGATAGTAGTTAGTTAGTTATACTAGTGACTGACCAGTGAGACCACCAGTGCAGTTTTATTATTATTTAATATAATCCGTTCTCTGCCTGAAAAAAACGATACACAGTGACTCAGTCACATACCATATCTGTGCTCAGCCCAGTGTGCTGCATCATCTATGTATAATATCTGACTGTGCTCACACAGCTTAATTGTGGGGGAGACTGGGGAGCAGTTATAGGTTATAGCAGGAGCCAGGAGTACATATTAAACAGTGCACACTTTTGCTGCCAGAGTGCCACTGCCAGTGTGACTGACCAGTGACCTGACCACACTGACCACCAGTATATTGTGATTGTCTGCCTGAAAAAGTTAAACACTCATCGTGTGACTTGTGTGGTGTTTTTTTATTCTATAAAAAACTCATTTTGCTGACAGACAGTGTCCAGCAGGTCCGTCATTATATAATATATACCTGTCCGGCTGCAGTAGTGATATATATATATTTTTTATATCATTATTTATCATCCAGTCTATACTAGCAGCAGACACAGTACGGTAGTTCACGGCTGTAGCTACCTCTGTGTCGGCACTCGGCAGTCCATCCATAATTGTATACCACCTACCCGTGGTTTTTTTTTTCTTTCTTCTTTATACATACTACATCTCATTATCATCCAGTCTATATTAGCAGCAGACACAGTACAGTATGGTAGTCCACGGCTGTAGCTATCTCTGTGTCGGCACTCGGCAGTCCATCCATAATTGTATACCACCACCTACCCGTGGTTTTTTTTTTCTTTCTTCTTTATACATACTACATCTCATTATCATCCAGTCAATATTAGCAGCAGACACAGTACGGTAGTCCACAGCTGTAGCTACCTCTGTGCCGGCACTCGGCAGTCCATCCATAATTGTATACCACCTACCCGTGTTTTTTTTTTCTTTCTTCTTTATACATACTACATCTCATTATCAACCAGTCTATATTAGCAGCAGACACAGTACAGTACGGTAGTCCACGGCTGTAGCTACCTCTGTGTCGGCACTCGGCAGTCCATCCATAATTGTATACCACCTACCCGTGGTTTTTTTTTTCTTTCTTCTTTATACATACTACATCTCATTATCATCCAGTCTATATTAGCAGCAGACACAGTACAGTACGGTAGTCCACGGCTGTAGCTATCTCTGTGTCGGCACTCGGCAGTCCATCCATAATTGTATACCACCTACCCGTGTTTTTTTTTCTTTCTTCTTTATACATACTACATCTCATTATCATCCAGTCTATATTAGCAGCAGACACAGTACGGTAGTCCGCGGCTGTAGCTACCTCTGTGTCGGCACTCGGCAGTCCATCCATAATTGTATACCACCTACCCGTGTTTTTTTTTCTTTCTTCTTTATACATACTACATCTCATTATCATCCAGTCTATATTAGCAGCAGACACAGTACGGTAGTCCACGGCTGTAGCTACCTCTGTGTCGGCACTCGGCAGTCCATCCATAATTGTATACCACCTACCCGTGGGTTTTTTTTCTTTCTTCTTTATACATACTACATCTCATTATCATCCAGTCTATATTAGCAGCAGACACAGTACGGTAGTCCACGGCTGTAGCTACCTCTGTGTCGGCACTCGGCAGTCCATCCATAATTGTATACTAGTATCCATCCATCTCCATTGTTTACCTGAGGTGCCTTTTAGTTGTGCCTATTAAAATATGGAGAACAAAAATGTTGAGGTTCCAAAATTAGGGAAAGATCAAGATCCACTTCCACCTCGTGCTGAAGCTGCTGCCACTAGTCATGGCCGAGACGATGAAATGCCAGCAACGTCGTCTGCCAAGGCCGATGCCCAATGTCATAGTACAGAGCATGTCAAATCCAAAACACCAAATATCAGTAAAAAAAGGACTCCAAAACCTAAAAGAAAATTGTCAGAGGAGAAGCGTAAACTTGCCAATTTGCCATTTACCACACGGAGTGGCAAGGAACGGCTGAGGCCCTGGCCTATGTTCATGGCTAGTGGTTCAGCTTCACATGAGGATGGAAGCACTCAGCCTCTCGCTAGAAAAATGAAAAGACTTAAGCTGGCAAAAGCAGTAGCACCGCAAAGAACTGTGCGTTCTTCGAAATCCCAAATCCACAAGGAGAGTCCAATTGTGTCGGTTGCGATGCCTGACCTTCCCAACACTGGACGTGAAGAGCATGCGCCTTCCACCATTTGCACGCCCCCTGCAAGTGCTGGAAGGAGCACCCGCAGTCCAGTTCCTGATAGTCAGATTGAAGATGTCAGTGTTGAAGTACACCAGGATGAGGAGGATATGGGTGTTGCTGGCGCTGGGGAGGAAATTGACCAGGAGGATTCTGATGGTGAGGTGGTTTGTTTAAGTCAGGCACCCGGGGAGACACCTGTTGTCCGTGGGAGGAATATGGCCACTGACATGCCTGGTGAAAATACCAAAAAAATCAGCTCTTCGATGTGGAAGTATTTCAACAGAAATGCGGACAACAGGTGTCAAGCCGTGTGTTGCCTTTGTCAAGCTGTAATAAGTAGGGGTAAGGACGTTAACCACCTCGGAACATCCTCCCTTATACGTCACCTGCAGCGCATTCATAATAAGTCAGTGACAAGTTCAAAAACTTTGGGCGACAGCGGAAGCAGTCCACTGACCAGTAAATCCCTTCCTCTTGTAACCAAGCTCACGCAAACCACCCCACCAACTCCCTCAGTGTCAATTTCCTCCTTCCCCAGGAATGCCAAAAGTCCTGCAGGCCATGTCACTGGCAATTCTGACGAGTCCTCTCCTGCCTGGGATTCCTCCGATGCATCCTTGCGTGTAACGCCTACTGCTGCTGGCGCTGCTGTTGTTGCTGCTGGGAGTCGATGGTCATCCCAGAGGGGAAGTCGTAAGCCCACTTGTACTACTTCCAGTAAGCAATTGACTGTTCAACAGTCCTTTGCGAGGAAGATGAAATATCACAGCAGTCATCCTGCTGCAAAGCGGATAACTGAGGCCTTGACAACTATGTTGGTGTTAGACGTGCGTCCGGTATCCGCCGTTAGTTCACAGAGAACTAGACAATTTATTGAGGCAGTGTGCCCCCGTTACCAAATACCATCTAGGTTCCACTTCTCTAGGCAGGCGATACCAAAAATGTACACGGACGTCAGAAAAAGACTCACCAGTGTCCTAAAAAATGCAGTTGTACCCAATGTCCACTTAACCACGGACATGTGGACAAGTGGAGCAGGGCAGGGTCAGGACTATATGACTGTGACAGCCCACTGGGTAGATGTATGGACTCCCGCCGCAAGAACAGCAGCGGCGGCACCAGTAGCAGCATCTCGCAAACGCCAACTCTTTCCTAGGCAGGCTACGCTTTGTATCACCGCTTTCCAGAATACGCACACAGCTGAAAACCTCTTACGGCAACTGAGGAAGATCATCGTGGAATGGCTTACCCCAATTGGACTCTCCTGTGGATTTGTGGCATCGGACAACGCCAGCAATATTGTGTGTGCATTAAATATGGGCAAATTCCAGCACGTCCCATGTTTTGCACATACCTTGAATTTGGTGGTGCAGAATTTTTTAAAAAATGACAGGGGCGTGCAAGAGATGCTGTCAGTGGCCAGAAGAATTGCGGGACACTTTCGGCGTACAGGCACCACGTACAGAAGACTGGAGCACCACCAAAAACTACTGAACCTGCCCTGCCATCATCTGAAGCAAGAAGTGGTAACGAGGTGGAATTCAACCCTCTATATGCTTCAGAGGTTGGAGGAGCAGCAAAAGGCCATTCAAGCCTATACAATTGAGCACGATATAGGAGGTGGAATGCACCTGTCTCAAGCGCAGTGGAGAAGATTTCAACGTTGTGCAAGGTTCTGATGCCCTTTGAACTTGCCACACGTGAAGTCAGTTCAGACACTGCCAGCCTGAGTCAGGTCATTCCCCTCATCAGGCTTTTGCAGAAGAAGCTGGAGACATTGAAGGAGGAGCTAACACGGAGCGATTCCGCTAGGCATGTGGGACTTGTGGATGGAGCCCTTAATTCGCTTAACAAGGATTCACGGGTGGTCAATCTGTTGAAATCAGAGCACTACATTTTGGCCACCGTGCTCGATCCTAGATTTAAAGCCTACCTTGGATCTCTCTTTCCGGCAGTCTGCTGGGGTTGAAAGACCTGCTGGTGAGAAAATTGTCAAGTCAAGCGGAACGCGACCTGTCAACATCTCCTCCTTCACATTCTCCCGCAACTGGGGGTGCAAGGAAAAGGCTCAGAATTCCGAGCCCACCCGCTGGCGGTGATGCAGGGCAGTCTGGAGCGACTGCTGATGCTGACATCTGGTCCGGACTGAAGGACCTGACAACGATTACGGACACGTCGTCTACTGTCACTGCATATGATTCTCTCAACATTGAAAGAATGGTGGAGGATTATATGAGTGACCGCATCCAAGTAGGCACGTCACACAGTCCGTACTTATACTGGCAGGAAAAAGAGGCAATTTGGAGGCCCTTGCACAAACTGGCTTTATTCTACCTAAGTTGCCCTCCCACAAGTGTGTACTCCGAAAGAGTGTTTAGTGCCGCCACTCACCTTGTCAGCAATCGGCGTACGAGGTTACATCCAGAAAATGTGGAGAAGATGATGTTCATTAAAATGAATTATAATCAATTCCTCCGCGGAGACATTGACCAGCAGCAATTGCCTCCACAAAGAAGTACACAGGGAGCTGAGATGGTGGATTCCAGTGGGGACGAATTGATAATCTGTGAGGAGGGGGATGTACACGGTGATATATCGGAGGATGATGATGAGGTGGACATCTTGCCTCTGTAGAGCCAGTTTGTGCAAGGAGAGATTAATTGCTTCTTTTTTGGTGGGGGTCCAAACCAACCCGTCATATCAGTCACAGTCGTGTGGCAGACCCTGTCACTGAAATGATGGGTTGGTTAAAGTGTGCATGTCCTGTTTATACAACATAAGGGTGGGTGGGAGGGCCCAAGGACAATTCCATCTTGCACCTCTTTTTTCTTTAATTTTTCTTTGCGTCATGTGCTGTTTGGGGAGTGTTTTTTGGAAGGGCCATCCTGCGTGACACTGCAGTGCCACTCCTAGATGGGCCCGGTGTTTGTGTCGGCCACTAGGGTCGCTTATCTTACTTACACAGCTACCTCATTGCGCCTCTTTTTTTCTTTGCGTCATGTGCTGTTTGGGGAGGGTTTTTTGGAAGGGACATCCTTCGTGACACTGCAGTGCCACTCCTAGATGGGCCCGGTGTTTGTGTCGGCCACTAGGGTCGCTCATCTTACTCACACAGCTACCTCATTGCGCCTCTTTTTTTCTTTGCGTCATGTGCTGTTTGGGGAGGGTTTTTTGGAAGGGACATCCTTCGTGACACTGCAGTGCCACTCCTAGATGGGCCCGGTGTTTGTGTCGGCCACTAGGGTCGCTTATCTTACTCACACAGCTACCTCATTGCGCCTCTTTTTTTCTTTGCGTCATGTGCTGTTTGGGGAGGGTTTTTTTGGAAGGGACATCCTGCGTGACACTGCAGTGCCACTCCTAGATGGGCCCGGTGTTTGTGTCGGCCACTAGGGTCGCTTATCTTACTCAAACAGCTACCTCATTGCACCTCTTTTTTTCTTTGCGTCATGTGCTGTTTGGGGAGGGTTTTTTGGAAGGGACATCCTGCGTGACACTGCAGTGCCACTCCTAGATGGGCCCGGTGTTTGTGTCGGCCACTAGGGTCGCTTATCTTACTCACACAGCTACCTCATTGCGCCTCTTTTTTTCTTTGCGTCATGTGCTGTTTGGGGAGGGTTTTTTGGAAGGGACATCCTGCGTGACACTGCAGTGCCACTCCTAGATGGGCCAGGTGTTTGTGTCGGCCACTAGGGTCGCTTAGCTTAGTCATCCAGCGACCTCGGTGCAAATTTTAGGACTAAAAATAATATTGTGAGGTGTGAGGTATTCAGAATAGACTGAAAATGAGTGGAAATGATGGTTTTTGAGGTTAATAATACTTTGGGATCAAAATGACCCCCAAATTCTATGATTTAAGCTGTTTTTTAGGTTTTTTGGAAAAAAACACCCGAATCCAAAACACACCCGAATCCGACAAAAAAAATTCGGTTAGGTTTTGCCAAAACGCGGTCGAACCCAAAACACGGCCGCGGAACCGAACCCAAAACCAAAACACAAAACCCGAAAAATTTCCGGCGCTCATCTCTACTATATGTATACTGCTGCTCACTAAAATGCTGCACTGTCCTACTATACACTGCTCACAATAACGCAGCACAGAGATAATATACCTGACACAGAGCTGCAAGATACAGCAATGGCCTACTGTACTGTTCTATATGTATACTGCTGGTCACCAAAATGCTGCACTGTCCTACTATATACTGCTCTCAATGGGTGGTAGTCATGTGACCGCCGGTCGGCTGACCGACAGTCACATGACCTCCTCCGTGAGCCCGACGGTTCACTATCCCGATGGTCGGCATGCCGACCAACAGGGACTATTTCCACTCGTGGGTGTCCACGACACCCATAGAGTGGGAATAGAACCCGTGGCGACCGCAGCGTGACGAGCGCAGCGAGCCCGCAAGGGGCTTGCTGCACTCGCCCCTCCCCGCCGGGATCCCGGCGTCGGTAAGGTGACCGGCGGTCAGGAGACCGCCGGTCACCCGTACTACACCCTTCTCAATAATGCAGCACAGAGATAGTATACTTGACACAGAGCTGCAAGATACAGCAATGGCCTATTGTACTGTACTATATGTATACTGCTGGTCACCAAAATGCTGCACTGTCCTACTATATACTGCTCACAATAATGCAGCACAGAGATAGTATACTTGACACAGAGCTGCAAGATACAGCAATGGCCTACTGTACTGTATTATATGTATACTGCTGGTCACCAAAATGTTGCACTGTCCTACTATATACTGCTCACAATAATGCAGCACAGAGATAGTATACTTGACACAGAGCTGCAAGCTACAGCAATGGCCTACTGTACTGTACTATATGTATACTGCTGCTCACCAAAATGCTGCACTGTCCTACTATATACTATATACTGTTCACAATAATGCAGCACAGAGATAGTATACTTGACACAGAGCTGCAAGATACAGCAATGGCCTACTGTACTGTACTACTATAATTATATACTGGTGGTCCCCACAATGCAGTACACTGAGCACAGATATTTGCAGCACACTGAGCACAGATTTGGAGCGTTTTCAGGCAGAGAACGCAGATATTTTCAGCACACTGAGCACAGATATTTGCAGCACACTGAGCACAGATACAGAGCTTTTCAGGGAGAGAACGCAGCCACGTCCTCTCCGTTCAATCTCCAATGCATGAGTGAAAATGGTGGCGACGCGCGGCTCTTTATATAGAATATGAATCCGACATCCGGGATGATGACGTTCGGCCGCGTTCGGGTTAACCGAGCAAGGCGGGAAGATCCGAGGCTGCCTCGGACCCGTGTAAAATAAGTGAAGTTCGGGGGGGTTCGGATCTCAATGAACCGAACCCGCTCATCTCTACTATATATACTGCTCACAACAATGCAGCACAGATATGGATGGATACTTTAAACAATGTGTTTGTTGCAAAGAGGCAACAAGAAGAATAGATTGCTTTTTGGAGCACTCTTTTATAACAATATTTAATTTGCAAATCGTGTGATATGATTGTAATAATTTAAAACGTAACCTTTAATTCAAACTCCTAAAATAAACAGGGATTTTCCGAATAACATAGACTGATATGTAAATGTCATTCCGTAAAGGCATTAAATTCAATTGTATCCCTTACAAAAATTAATAACGTATCTTATATTAAATCTGTATAAGAAATAATTATACGTCTTATATTAGATCAGTATTATACTCGTGGTAAAAATATTATTAATTCTCAAAACATATGTATGTACAAATCGCAACCAATGGAAACCATTTGATATTCCTGTCATCAGTACACAGATCAGTATAATTTCTTTTGTTTTAGATCTGTATTCATAGCTGTCAGAATTCCATTCAAGACTATTTTCAGCTATATATGCCAATATCATGAAACTTGTTACAAAAATGTATCACCATGTTAATCTGTATCATTTACTGCCAAATTACTAGATACTTATGTTGCAGATCCAGCATCTTTCCATTACCTACAGATTTCTAAACCAGTGTATCAAAATTGTTTCAATCTGCTTGGAATCACATTGTTGGAAAACACTTTCTATACAATATGGCAACCGACGGTCATGCACTTCTGTGCTACTTCATAAAAATACTGCAGACAAAAAATGTCATTCCAAGTTGTTCAACTTCAATATTGTTATATGCTGGATGATATACAGTTTAATATATAAATATCTCAATCATGCATTGTAGCATACTAGGCATCAATTCTTTTTGAAATTCTATATGCCCCCATGTTGGATAAGGTGGTGTGAAAGCAAATAACAGTACATTTCATCAATTGTTACTCATGTGTGGCCGACTACTGCTATAATCTTGATACTAATGTGTAGTCGACTGTTACTATAATCTTAAACACCAATGGGTTAAATCATATGCAAAATATATGATAACATGATTAGTGGCTTGGTTAGACCTGTAAGTAATAGAAATAATAAAGAGAAGTACAACCCGAGATGCCTTCCCCCTCATCTGCTGCCCAGTATCATCATTGAGCGGATACTGAGTGAGAGTAAGGGTTATTGCCAGATTGATGGAATAAGTAGATTCAGCGTCACTTTGTCATTCTGTGCCTGGTGTTAGGTGGATCCTGTTACCATGGGCATTGCAGAATCCAAATTCGCCAGCAGGAGACAGGTGAACACTAGGAAAGGCAGATCGCAGGTGTAAGAAATATCAAGGCCCTTGGATGGGTCTGTTTCATATAATGCTCAGGCAGCAGTCAAATTGTTGTGATTATCTACTGGATAAGTATTATTTTACCTGCAGCTTTTGTGCACAAAAAAACACATATTTCATAATGAGCATTGCTTTTGAACTGTAGTTAGATATCACATACAGGTATATATTTTTTCTGTGACCGTTGCTAAAGCCAATCCTACTTAATGTTGATTAATTACTTGTGTTGCCAGCGTGATTTAAAGTGATCATCAGCAAATGTATCACCAACAGGATAAAGTTTATACAAGTAATTACTACCACTAAATATATTTCAGGACGCCAAAAGAGACTCTTCTCATTTGTTCAATTTAGAGGTATCATACCAATGTAACTCAGGTTAACCTTCAATGACAAGACTTTCACATGGGAATACTGTAACCATAAAATTAAAGCTAAATATGATACCGGAATATCAAGTACGTTACCAATCCACGGATACTCGGCTGTGCTTGTCGTGACTCACTGACGGCTTCCTCCCGCAGTAAGGTGCCCTGACCATGCAGCTGCGATCCCTTGATTCGGACCGTGCTGGCGGCTTCCTTCCGCTGTGAGGTACCGTGATCGTGCGGCTGCAATCAGTCACCAGATACTCGGCTGTACTTGCCGTGACCCGCTGGCGGCTTCCTACCGCTGTGAGGTGCCGTGACCGTACAGCTGCGATCCTTGAACTCGGACCGCGCTGACGGCTTCTGTCTAATGTGAGATACCGTAACCGTGCGGCTGCGATCTGTGGACTCAGAATGTACGTACGTTTCACCACGTCGGCTTGATCACCAGTCAGCCTGACGTGGTGCAATCAGTCACCGCATTTAAAATTCTACTGACCAATCACTATCCTACCTCCGTTCAATCTCCAATGCATGAGTGAAAATGGTGGCGACGCGCGGCTCTTTATATAGAATATGAATCCGACATCCGGGATGATGACGTTCGGCCGCGTTCGGGTTAACCGAGCAAGGCGGGAAGATCCGAGGCTGCCTCGGACCCGTGTAAAATAAGTGAAGTTCGGGGGGGTTCGGATCTCAATGAACCGAACCCGCTCATCTCTACTATATATACTGCTCACAACAATGCAGCACAGATATGGATGGATACTTGCAGTTACACGGAGCTGCAAGATACAGCAATGGACTACTGTACTGTACAACTATATACTGTTGGTAACCAAAATGCTGCACTGTACTACTATATACTGTATACTGCTCACAACAATGCAGCACAGATATGGATGGATACTTGCAGTGACACGGAGCTGCAAGATACAGCAATGGACTACTGTACTGTACAACTATATACTGTTGGTCACCAAAATGTTGCACGGTACTACTATATATAATATATACTGGTCACACAACAATGCAGCAGATATTGAGCACTGATGATCAGGATACTGTCTAGAACTGAGTCTGACACGGAGCTGCAAGATACAGCAATGGCCTACTGTACAAGATACAGCAATGGCCTACTGTACTGTACTATAATTTTATACTGGTGGTCCCCACAATGCAGCACACTGATCAGATATTTGCAGCACACTGAGCACAGATATGGAGCTTTTCAGGCAGAGAACGTAGATATTTGCAGCACACTGAGCACAGATATGGAGCGTTTTCAGGCAGAGAACGTAGATATTTGCAGCACACTGAGCACAGATTATTTGCAGCACACTGAGCACAGATTATTTGCAGCACACTGAGCACAGATATTTGCAGCACACTGAGCACAGATATAGAGCTTTACAGGGAGAGAACGCTGCCACGTCCTCTCCGTTCAATCTCCAATGCACGAGTGAAAATGGTGGCGACGCGCGGATCTTTATATGGAATACAAATCTCGCGAGAATTCGACAGCGAGATGATGACGTTCGGCCTCGTTCGGGTTAAACGAGCAAGGCGGGAAGATCCGAGGCTGCCTCGGACCCGTGTAAAATAGGTGAAGTTTGGGGGGGTTCGGATCTCAACGAACCAAACCCGCTCATCTCTAGTGAAAATGTGTGAATTTAGCATTTAAAATTACATTTCTGTTATGACTGTGAGTGCCTCAGCCATTGCAATCTACTATATATATATATATATATATATATAGTGTATGTATATATATATATATATATATATATATTTACTGAGTATATAAACTTACATAGAGCACACATATTGATTTATACATACAAACACACATACATACATACATACTAACACACACACACACACACACACACACACACACACACACTTCATATACAGTAGTACATACAGTACTGTATATTTTATACATACCAGGGGCTGGGACTGGGAGACGGGAACAGATGGACGTCAGTGTGTGTGAGGACGGAGGGAGTTGCTGTGGCTAAGCATGTACAGCCAGCAGCTCCCCCCCCCCCCCCCGCACACTCATGGTTCTCTGCTCTATGCTGCTGCAGCAGCTACAGTAAGCGGTCGCGGTCGCGATCGCGATCGCACCTTTTACTGAGACGGAGACACTGCTTTCTCCGTTTCAAAAATAAAAAAATTGTCTCATCAGGGGGGGTTTCCAGGTACTCGGAAACCCCCCCTGCGTGCGCCACTGCCTTTGCCCCACCGATTAACACCCCAATTTGCTCAGAAGTGCTTGCTACCCTATGGAGTAGCATACACTTTTGGGTACGGTACCACTGCTGTATAGTATCTCTGCTGACGCGCATATTTGGCTGGACGAATCCATTCGCCCTCAATTGTTGTTTCATACACACTGTAACACTCGCCATTCAAGACTAAAAACAAATAAAAATGTAATTCTATTATATTAGCAGAAGAAAGTTCTTTTTCTAAAAAAACAAAAAAATATCACGCACATTAAACATTCCATTGATAAACTAAAACAAGAGAAACATACAAAACGGACCTACCCCAAAATTATTGTGTACTTAGTCAACGAGAAGAGGAAATTGCGCATGTGCAGGAACTGCGCATGTGCAGGACCCATATAGCGCATGTGCAGAATAGGCCGTGCGTCATTGGACACAGTGCCCCCTAAACTGCAGCCTGATTGGCAGGCTGCGGCCATTTGAGAAAGGGGAGTGGACGGGGAGTGGCTGGTGTCAGGAAGCATTTCCCACAATGGAGGCGTGTCTTCCAACGCAGCTTTATTGGCCTATGCAGCATGAATTCTCAAACATGCTGAGTAACCTGAGGGTTATTCAGAGGGCCGATGAATGCAGTAGGCTGAGGCTCCTATTAACACAAAGCACCTCCTGTAGGATTACTATATTACCAGCGACCAAAGACACAGCTGCTGTGCTCACTGCGACCAAATATGCATCTGCTGTGCTTACTGCAATCATAAACACAGCTGCTGTGCTCACTGCGACCAAAGACGCAGCTGCTGTGCTAACTGTGACCAAAGATGCAACTGCTGTGCTCACTGCGACCAAAGACGCAGCTGCTGTGCTAACTGTGACCAAAGATGCAACTGCTGTGCTCACTGTGACCAAAGACGCAGCTTCTGTGCTCACTGTGACCAAGACGCAGCTGCTGTGCTCACTGCGACCAAAGATGCAGCTGCTGTGCTCACTGCGACCAAAGACGCAGCTGCTGTGCTCACTGCGACCAAAGACGCAGCTGCTGTGCTCACTGTGACCAGAGACGCAGCTGCTGTGCTCACTGCGACCAAAGATGCAGCTCCTGTGCTCACTGTGACCAGAGACGCAGCTGCTGTGCTCACTGCGACCAAAGACGCAGCTGCTGTGCTCACTGTGACCAGAGACGCAGCTGCTGTGCTCACTGCGACCAGAGACGCAGCTGCTGTGCTCACTGTGACCAGAGACGCAGCTGCTGTGCTCACTGTGACCAGAGACGCAGCTGCTGTGCTCACTGTGACCAGAGACGCAGCTCCTGTGCTCACTGTGACCAGAGACGCAGCTGCTGTGCTCACTGCGACCAAAGACGCAGCTCCTGTGCTCACTGTGACCAGAGACGCAGCTGCTGTGCTCACTGCGACCAGAGATGCAGCTGCTGTGCTCACTGTGACCAAAGACGCAGCTGCTGTGCTCACTGTGACCAGAGACGCAGCTGCTGTGCTCACTGTGACCAGAGACGCAGCTGCTGTGCTTGCTGCAGCTGTAAGTGCTTAAAGATGCACTAATCCCACCACCCACACCATGAGGGGGATGTAATATGGAGTGAGAATCAGACAGTGAGAGATTTTGTGAGAGTTCTCCTATTTTTTAAAATGACAATCATTTACATAGCAAATCAGGTAGTTTTTGCTATGTAAATGATTGTCACTTTAAAAAAACAGGAGAACTCTCCCATAATCTCTCACTGTCTGATTCTCACACCCTATTACATTACCCCACATATGTTACTAAACTCCATTGATGGTACCCCAGGGGAATTTCCCTGGGCTCTGGCATCACTTGGGAGGAAAATCCCTATTTATACAACAAATTGGAAATCTTAACAGGGAAATGAGGAAATGAGTGATTCCACCTGGTGATTGCATTTCCTGATCACAATACAGTTTCCAAATCTCTTCTTTAGATATTTATTTCTTTTATTAATGGATTCTGCACTTTTTCTTGTACCAGATTATAGCTGAATAGCAAACAGTCACTGCTGCTCTATGCTACCCAGGGCAGCCATCAATGGGAAACTGTGGGGACTGGTGTCCCGGGCCCTTACAGAGAGGGGGGCCCACAGCTGGCTCCTACCGACAATACATGTCGAGCTGCACCAGTCTGAATCAACAGCAATCTGATGCGCAAGGAGGACTTCTTAAAACAAGCCTTATCTGCGCATCAGCTCTCTGTGAACTATTCCTATAGGTCCGCAACACCCCACTTATACAGTATGTAATGTCAAAATGTATGATATCACATAGGGTCTAGCAAAGCGGCGGAATCTTTTTGGTAGGGAGAAGCCCTGTTTATTTTGTCAGTCCCGGGCCCCACAATTTCTGATGGCAGGCCTGATGCTACCTGAAAGCTGGTGAGCGGGGCCATCTTAATGTATAGGCACACTTGAGCAGGGGTGGTGGTCACACAATCAGAGAGGAGAGGCAGCATTCTATCTGCCTCCCAGCCTGCAGCCAGACAGTGAATGGCTATCAGCATGCTGATTGGTGGATGGCTGCAGCTATTTACCAATCAGAGTGCTAACAGCCATTCACTGTAGGGAAAAATGTGGTGAGACGGCCAAGTACTTCAATTGGGATATGTTATGTTAGTTTTTAATTGGTTCCCGTGAACAGTGGTAGGGGACTGCTTTGCCCAGAGCATACAATGCTGTGAAGACGGCCCTGGTGGCGGGTTTTGTTTTCTAATATTTTTTTACCACAGACAAGAGAAAGACACTGTCACGACGCTACCGGCCAATTCCACAAATATGCCAATTTGAGAATTGCCACATGCAGCGTGGGGGCCACTTGTGACACACAGGATTACTTGAATACTTTAGCTGCCACCAGCAAGAGGAAATTAGCGTATAAACGCAAGATAGCCTTCGCTTCTACCTGTCACACACACACTGTAGTACTTAGAAAAATAGGTATACGTGAGCCACACATGCCTTGAGTTCATAAGAATAACAGAATCATAACTAAAATTAGATCTTTAATTTCAAGAACACTTCAGAGCTTTAGTTACAAAAAGTTTACAAAGATTATTAAGAATATTTTAAAAACACACACAGGATACAGCAATCTCAATAAATGAAAAGGAATAAAAACTGCAGAACCCCTAATTCACTTACTCAACAAATTCAGTTGTTTCTGTTGTGGGGGAATTCACAAAATAACTCAGGTCATCTCCAACGTATTGTTGAGTCCCCAAGAGATCACACTTTCTGTTTTCATGAGGGAGACAGATATAGTCTCCAGCTTCATCCGGCCCCCTCCCTTGGGATTTTTAACTACTTCCCTGCTGGACACTACACATACACCAGGTTTACATACTTGGTGCTTAGCAACAGCCAAGGGGGGAGGTAAGGGGTGTAGCCCAAAGGTATACTGTATGAATCTCTTTCAAAGAGAGGTTTATGACATTAGCCAGGAAATAGCATCCCTGCATTCCAATCAGGACATTTGGTCACAATTCCCTGGTCTGTTTACAGAGACCCTCTGTTGACATAACAAGCGAATTGGGCCTATCTGCCCTCAATGTCCAGAGCTTGGCAATATCTGCTTTTGAAGTAGAAATGCAACCCCCTTTTACAATGGTCATGTCAGGGTTCCAGGCCACAGATAATTTATATTTTGGTCAATATACAATTCTCAGGTCAGCTCAAAGGATAAATTGTGCTTTCCCTCTTATCAGTATTTATAACCTCCGGTCTGGTCATTGCACATGTCATACTTTATGGTCTGCAGATCTCCCCCAGCCTGGATGTATGGAGGTTAAATGCAGGACATTGCCTGTCAGCCTTTTGTCCCATCTAGGCTGAAATAATACAAAATTATATATATATATATACAGTCACTTGAAAACATTATTGGTGATTATTCCTGCAGGTAATCACCACACCTTAGATCACATATAATTTGTGATCCTCCTTTATGTATTTAACATGACAGACACAGAGGGGGGACATTTAGGGATGTATTTATCAAGTAATGATAACACCTTTTTCTGACATTTGTACATTGACTGTATTGCAGCTTAGTAAGAGATGTTTTCTAGGTTTATCATGTATTAAAATAATACTGTAGGTAAACTTGACGTATGTAATACAGTGGGATCGGTATGCGAACCTGGTGGACAAGATGCTGGAGGTCACAATACCGGTGCCATCATCCCGATGGTCAGGATCCTGACAGCGGAGAGGTAAGTATTCTAGCCCCCCCCCCACACTCCCTAACCCTCCTTTACAGCAGCCTAACGCTAATCTCCTCCGCTTAGTTCCTAGACTTAACCCCCCTACTTTCTGCAGTCTAACCCTATCCTCCCGCCCCTACTGCCTAACCCTACCACTCCCTCACCCCACCGGAAGGCGCCTAAACCTACACCACCCAACCACTACTGTTGTGATGTCAGTTTGCCTCTATACAAGTATAACACATGCTTGTTCCCATCCACGTGTGATGCTTTGTGATGTCAGGGCTCCTCTATACAGGTATTACACATGCTTGTCCCCATCCACGTGTGATGCTTTGTGATGTCAGGGCTCCTCTATACAGGTGTTACAAATGCTTGTTCCCATCCACGTGTGATGCTTTATGATGTCAGTGCGTCTCTATACAGGTATTACACATGCTTGTTACTAAGGATTTTACCATTTGAGTCCGGATCCGAGTCAGGCTTGTGTTTTCCCTCCTGACTCAGAAACCAGAACGAGGCAAAACGTCATCATCCCGCTGTCTGATTCTCCATATAAGGAGCCGCGCGTCGCGGGCGTTTTCACTCCAGTCTCGGAGAGTGTAGTGAGAGGACGTGTCTCCGTCCTCAGTGTCTGTGTGGGGGCGGGAAAGTGGGGTGGCGATTCCAGTGCTGTCTTGTGCTGCTCAGTCCAGTGTAGTCAGTGTCTTATGCTGCATCAGTCCACCCAGTCACAGTGTTGGTGTCCTCTGCTGCTATATATCCAGTGTTACTGGCGTATAATACTAGTGATATTGCCGTATAGTTCCCGTGATTTTGCTGTATAATTCCCGTGATACTGGAGTATAATTACAGTGATATTGCTGTATAATTCTCTGGATACTGGCGTATAATTCCTGTGATATTGCCGTATAATTCCAGTGATATTGCCATATAATTCCTGTGATACTGGCGTATAATTCCTGTGATATTGCCATATATTTCTCGGGAATACTGGCGTATAATTCCTGTGATACTGGCGTATAATTCCTGTGATATTGCCGTATAATTCCAGTGATATTGCCATATAATTCCCGTGATACTGCCATATAATTCCAGTTATCCTGCCGTATAATTCCATATAAATCCATATAATTCCGTATAAATCCGTATAAATCCAGTCCAGTGGTGCTGCCATATAAATTCAGTGGTGCTGTCCTGTGCTGTAAATTATTTACTCCAAATAAAAAGGTTATTAATATTTTATCCAAATAATTTTTACAGGGTTTGCCCTGTGAGGTGTAGGGGTACGCTCTCCTGTGCCGCATATTGTGTTATATAACTCCAGAAAAATAATGGAGAACAAAAATTTGGAGGATAAAATAGGGAAAGATCAAGAACCACTTCCTCTTAGTGCTGAAGCTGCTGCCACTAGTCATGACATAGACGATGAAATGCCATCAACGTCGTCTGCCAAGGCCGATGCCCAATGTGATAGTAGAGGGCATGTAAAATCCAAAAAGCCAAAGTTCAGTAAAAAGACCCAAAAAAAGAAATTGAAATGGTCTGAGGAGAAACGTAAACTTGCCAATATGCCATTTTCGACACGGAGTGGCAAGGAACGGCTAAGGTTCATGACTAGTGGTTCAGCTTCACATGACGATGGAAGCCCTCAACCTCCATTTTGCCAATTAATTCCAGTGATTTGGACGTAAAATTCCAGTGATTTTGCCATTTAATTACAGTAATTTGGACGTTAAATTCCAGTGATTTTGCTGTATAATTCCAGTGATTTGGACATATAATTCCAGTGATTTTGCCGTATAATTCCAGTGATTTGGACGTATTATTCCAGTCATTTTGCCATTTAATTCCAGTGATTTGGACGTATAATTCCAGCGATTTTGACATATAATTCCAGTGATTTTGCCGTGCATTTCCAGTGATTTGGATGTATAATTCCAGTGATTTTGCCATTTAATTCCAGTGATTTGGACGTATAATTCCAGTGATTTAGCCATTTAATTCCAGTGATCCTGCCGTATAATTCCAGTAATCCTGCCGTATAATTACAGTTGTACTGGCGTATAATTACAGTGATCCTGCCGTATAAGTCCAGTGATCCTGCCGTATAATTACAGTGGTACTGGCGTATAACTCCAGTGCAGTGATACTGCCGTATAAATATATATATATATATATATATATATATATATATATATATATATATACCCTGTTGCAAAGCCGATTACTGAGGCCATAATAACTATGCTGGTGTTAGACGTGAGTCCGGTATCCACCATTAGTGCATTGGGACTGCAGTGCTAACCCTAGATGGGCCAGGTGTTTGTGCCGCACACTTGTGTCGCTTATCTTAGTCATACAGCTACCTCATTGCCCCCTTCTACTTCTTGGCATGATGTGCTGTTTGGGGACTATTTTTTTTAAAGTGCCATCCTGTCTGACACTTCCGTATATGTCCAGTGGTACTGCCATTTAATTCCAGTGATTTGGACGTATAATTCCAGTGATTTTGCGGTATAATTCTAGTGATTTTTCCATTTATTTCCAGTGATTTGGACGTATAATTCCAGTGATTTGGACGTATAATTACAGTGATTTGGACGTATAATTACAGGGATTTTGCCATTTAATTCCAGTGATTTGGATGTATAATTCCAGTGATTTGGACGTATAATTCCAGTGATTTGGACGTATAATTCCAGTGATTTTGCCATTTAATTCCAGTGATTTTGCCATTTCATTCCAGTGATTTGGACGTATAATTCCAGTGATTTGGACGTATAATTCTAGTGATTTTGACGTATAATTACAGTTATTTTGCCATTTATTTCCAGTGATTTGGACGTATAATTCCAGTGATTTGGACGTATAATTACAGTGATTTTGCCATTTAATTCCAGTGATTTAGACGTATAATTCCAGTGATTTGGACGTATAATTCCAGTGATTTAGCAGTATAATTCCAGTGATTTTGCCATTTAATTCCAGTGATTTGGACGTATAATTCCAGTGATTTGGACATATAATTCCAGTGGGAATTGTTTGTGTCGCTTGGCTTAGTCATACAGCTACCTCATTGCACCTCTTCCACATCTTTGCATGAGGTGCTGTTTGGGGCCTAGTTTTTGAAAAGTGCCATCCTGTCTGACACTGCAGTGCCACTCCTAGATGGACCAGGTGTTTGTGCCACACACTTGTGTCGCTTGGCTTAGTCATACAGCAGCATCGGTGTACCTCTATTTCTTCTTTGCATCATGTGCTGTTTGAGGACTAGTTTTTGAATAGTGCCATCTTGTCTGCAACTGCAGTGCCACTCCTAGATGGGCCAGGTGTTTGTGCCGCACACTTGTGTCGCTTAGCTTGGTCATACAGCCACCTTGGTGCAACTTTTAGGCCTAAAAATAATATTGTGAGGTGTGAGGTGTTCAGAATAGACTAGAAATGAGTAGAAATGAACGTTATTGAGGTTAATAATACCGTAGGAGCAAAATTACCCCCAAATTCTGTGATTTTAGCTGTTTTTGTGTTTTTTTCAAAAATCATCCAGATCCAAAACCAAAACACGAAAAGGTGGTTTTGTCAAAACCAAGCCAAAACCAAAACACGAAAGTGGAATTAGAACCAAAACCAAAACACAAAACATGAAAAGTGCCAGCCGCACATCTCTAGTTACGATAGAATAGGATTACAGCATCAACAGAACACAGTGAAGTTACACAAACAATTTCATCCCTTAACCTTTGTTCAATTGAAAGCAGAGAAATGAAAATTACAACTAAAATAAAAATTGTTTTGGCTTAATAACTCAGTAACCTTCCAGTTGTAGCAGTAGACTATTACCCAGGTGAGCTTTGCAGCAGGTAGCAGACAGGTGAATAAACAAGCAGGCTGGTCTTGGCTTCAATAACACAGTCACTATACCAGCTGTAGCAATAGGATATCACACAGATGAGCTTTGAAGCAGGTAGCAAACAGGCAATTAACAAGCAGGCTAACAAGCTTTCAATTCACTGTGCCCGCAGCATTCACAAAAGACATAACCACCGTCAACATCGATATAATCACTAGGTATAACTACATACCTCCCAACATGACCTTCTCCAGCAGGCACAGAATGCTCTGCTCCTGGGCTTCCCTCTTCCTGTATGATTGCCATCACCTGTAGTGAAACACCTTTCTTATCCATTAACCTGTTCAACACAGGTGCTGGCAATCCTAAATTAAGAGAAAAGTCCAGAAGCAAAGCATTGTGTCCCTCCTGGAGAGGGTCATGTTGGGAGGTATGTAACTACAATGTACGTGCAATACACATTTAGGCGCGCAACCACATAGATAACCTGTCAGCACCAACTTCCTTAGCATAACAACATTAACATAGCATCCATTTACAGTAACACATTTAGCATTGAATTTTATAAGTACCTCATTTTCTTCTCCATATTGCATAACTACACAGGGGCGTGTCAAGCTAATCGAAGTGGAGGACGAGTGGCAAGGAGGTCCTATCCTCTATTATGACTTTACTACCCTTGTTCCAACTAGGAGAGCCTACCTCCCTCTGGGGTAAATGTATGAATTAGTGAGAGTGGAGAGGTGAGCCAGTGGAGAAATTGCCCATGGCAACCAATCAGCTGCTCTGTATAATTTTATAGTATGGAAATTATAAATGTTACGTCAATGCTAATTGGTTGCCATGGACAACTTCTCCACTGGCTCACTTCTCCACTGCTATCACTGCTTCATATATTTACCTCTCTATTACTTCTGGGCGGTGCTCAGTATGCGCAGTGGAAACTTCCCCTTTGTATCACCCACAATGGTGAGTCCATCCCCAATTTCCTTATCTGGTCCTGTGGGGCACAAGTAACTGAGTAGAGCCTACCCCCTTTACTTTATTTATACTGTGGGGCTCCGCATTTAAGGGGAACCTACCTCCTTTATTTAGCTAGTAAGATGCGGGGCACAGAGGTGAGGGGAGCCTACCCCCTTATTATTGGTAAGATGCGGGGCATCAGTGATGGAGGGGAGCCTACCCCCTTTATTACTATATGTGTTCTCTAATGGCAGAGTTATTGCAGTGGAAGGGTTGTAGGGGCAGAGTGTGGCAGTGGAAGGGTTACCGCTTGTTCACCACTGTTGGTGCACTTCTGCCACCTCTAACCCAGCTCCGTCTCTGGCGCCACCCGGGATGCTGTGCACAGCACCGGGGATACACCCTTGTAGAGAGGTCTGCGCTCTGGGGTCTTCTTCTTTGCTGCAAGATCCGATCTGCGCCATCCTATCTGCCACCGGTCCACACTGTTCTAAGCAGCCGACAAGGGTCCTCTCTGCGAAGTCCCTTGAGCGTCCTCCTCCAATCACTCTACTTCCTTGCCACAGGGTCCCGATCTGCTGTGGTCGTAAGTCTTCTCCCGGTCCAGTTGTCGTTGTCCCTCCTCTGCGGCACCTTCTACACTCAATGTGGACAGTCTGGGGGTCGCTTCGCTGACAGGCACAGACGTGGGCAGCTCTTCCTAAGCACTGGTCCTCTTCTGGTCCTGTGGCTGGCTGAACTCCACCACGACCGTCCCACGGCTCACTCCCTCGCGTCTCTTCACCCGGTCTCCACGCTCTGGTCCATCCTGGTTAGTACTTCTGTCGCCGCTCTTCTCCCAAAAGTCCTTCCAGGGGTACAGCCAGGTCCACAATCTCCACAGGGCAGCCCCGCTCCTGCGGTGTGGCATGGCTTATATGGGTCTCTGTCTCTATGGACCTCCCCTGTCCTGGGACCACACTTGCTCCCGGCCCCAGTAACAGACTGCCCCAGAGACCTTCTGCCCTACAACCATGGAGACCCAGTCAGTGACCCTCATCCTAGTGCCTAACCAGCACCCTCCCCCCCTATAGCCTAACCCTCCCACTAGTGCCTATCCCCAACCCTCCCCTCCCATTGTCTAACCCTCCCCCTAGTGCCTAACCCCAACCCTCCCCTCCTGTAGCCTAACCCTCCCCCTAGTGCCTATCCCCAACTCTCCCCTCCCGTAGCCTAACCCTCCCCTCCCATAGCCTAACCCTCCGTCTAGTTCCTAACCCCAACCCTCCCCTTCTGTAGCCTAATCCTCCCCCTAGTGCCTAACCCAAACTCTCCCCTCCCGTAACCTAACCATCCTCCTAGTACCTAACCCCCACCCTCCTCTCCCATAGCCTAACCCTCCCCCTAGTGCCTAACCCCAACCCTCCCCTTCTGTAGCCTAACCCTCCCCCTAGTACCTAACCCCCACCCTCCCCTCCCATAGCCTAACCCTCCCCCTGGTGCCTAACCCCAACCCTCCCCTTCTGTAGCCTAACCCTCCCCCTAGTACCTTACCCCCCACCCTCCCCTCCCATAGCCTAACCCTCCCCCTAGTGCCTAACCCCAACCCTCCCCTTCTGTAGCCTAACCCTCCCCCTAGTGCCTAACCCCAACCCTCTGCGTAGCCTAATCCTCCCCCTAGTGCCTAACCCTATCCCCCCCCCCCCCCCGTAGCCTAACCCTAACCCCACCCCTACCATAACCTTACCCTAATCCTCTGATTTTGCAGTATGAACCTAACACTTCGGTTGCTGCAGAATGTTGTTAATTAACATTTCAATATTGTGAACATGTTTAATTCTGCAGATGCCGACATATCTAATGTCAAAATATTTCAACTATGTCAACATAGTAACTGTTTGGTTTTGACATTTTGAATGTCAACATGTTGACATGATTACATCCTGCCTCTATGTCCTACTGTATAATTGCTATGCATACATTGTACATTTCCAGTATATTACCCCTACAACCAGTCCATCGGAACTTAATGTTTTAAATGAAAACTTAATTTAAAACCTTTTTAGTTTTCTCCTTTTATCCATTTATGGGGAAAACATAATGTATACACACAAATGTTTTGCAGCTGATCGTAGACCTGGTTGATAATTAGATTCTGAAAGATTAAAGACTTGAGTAAGTAACATATAAATATAAAAAAAACACCATTGAGCTGCTGGTGAATAGTTTTTCATGATCTGAACTGTAATGAAAAGAAAACATGAGTCACAAATTGTTGCTTTGTACGCCAAGCTGCATTACCGCGATCTGTTGGTACATTATTGGTTGCTAGGACAAATAACATATGTTTTTACATAAATACCTGTCTCATTGTCAGCAGGAAACCTGCAACATTTGCTAATACATGAATGCATTGCTAGAACCAAAAGAGCTTTCGTTATATTGTGTACACTAAAGTGAGTTGTTTTTCGAGGGTAAGGGGGTGCACACGGGGAGATGTTTGCTGAGCAACCTAGCACGGACCGCTCAGCACACACCTCCCCTCCTGCCTGCTCAATGTGTGTGTGTGTGTGTGGGGGGGGGAAGACGCTCACTTCACACAGCGGTGAAGTGAGCGATGTATGTACTAGATTAGACTAGGCCAATCTAGTGTCGGCGATAGCAACGCCCAGGGCTACACATAGCGTTCGCTATGGGGCGTACACACGGAGAGATCCGTGCTTAATTTCTAAGCAATCTTATCAGATTGTTTAGAAATTAAGCACGGATCTCTCCGTGTGTACCCCCCTTTAGTCTTAAAATATTGTATTAATAAATGGTCAAGATTCATAGGGGTATTCAATTCAAGTCGGATTTCCCGACTTGTCGGATAAACGGGAGTTTCAGGTCGACTCTAGATTCGACCTATTCAATCAAGCTTATCTGACAAGTCAGAAAATCCGACTTGTCGGAAAGCACGTGGATCGGCGGAATAGCCGCGGAATCGCGGATCCACATGTTTTTTCGGATTCGCGGCCAAATCCGACAGGATTTAGCCCCATTTCTGACATTGTCAATCCGACTTTAAAAAAAAGTCGGATTGGCATTGTCGGGAACAGCCAAATCGCTGAGAATTGAATACTGAAATGTCAGATACCCGATATTATAATTATATATAGACTATTGTCTGAAACCAGACAATGTGACTCATCTGTGTCCTCAGACATGCGATCTTGCAGGAAATTGTGTTCTGTTTGATATGTTTATATGTAGAACTATGGGCCCGATTCAGATTGGATCGCATTAAGCGATCCAACTGCAAAAACTACAAAAATGATGCAGGTGCATGCACAGCACCCATCCAGCGCATGTGTCCGCATTTTCTGCATCCGCATTTTCAATCAGGCAGAGGCATTTCCAGGGCTGGGGGGTGGCAACGCTCCATTTCCTAGGCGGAGACGGAGCATTGCGGGGGGGGGGGGGGTGGAGATGGGGAAACGGGGGTGGCATCAACAAATCGGGGGGCATGGTGTGGGCATGATTGTGGCGGCTGCGTGACGTCACTTGCAGCTGCCGCGATAGGAAAGATGGCGGCGCACAGCCAAGCTGCACCGGCAGAAGGCAACCCTAATTTTTGCTATCAAGGGGGGGACAGCAGTGGTCAGCATGCTGGGCGACCTTGCCCTGCGATAGGCGGCCTCCATAATGCGATCACAAGGATTGCAAATTCTGCTACTTACCAGAATTTGCAATCTAACCTGAATCAGGCCCTATGCATGAATACACTCTGGCATCAAGAACTACAAGTTCCAGCTTGCCCATGGCTGACAGATCATGCTGGTGCTTTGAAAAAATGCAAGCACCTGCATGCCCTGTTAGCCATGGCCTGCTGGGATCTGTAGTGCCACAGGAATACACATTTCCAGAAAATTTTAATTTCACGGTACTGTATTTTTTTATTACTGTATCACTACAAAAGCACATGGAGAAATACTTCACTGAAATAAACCTTCCCCAAAACCCAATTCTTTATTCATATAAATCTATAGAGAGGATAAACTTCTTCATTCCAGTTTAGTAATCTGAATGTAAAAGAATAATAAACCCTATAAATGACGGATACTGCTACCAGTGGAGCAGCATCACAATTAACTGCAACTGCTGGTTGAGGCTTTTGCATGAAGGCCTTGTGCTGTTTATGTGATACCCCACTGTTTCAGGGTATCACTATGGTATATTTAGACTGATCTGGTGGTCATCTTGTGGGTGGAGCTTATAACTTTTATATTTCTGCTTATATGTCTGAGTAACAGCTAAAGTGTAATCACACATAATGGTACCATTTTAAAGTATGGAATGGATTCATCATACTGTGTGCTGTAGACAGTAGTGTATGCAACTCCCAGAGGCAATGGAAGCATTGGCCTCCGGGCGCCAAATGTCAGGGGGTTGCCAAGTAGCAGGGTTAGATTGAAGGCCAGTTTGGCCACCTGGACCCTAGGCCGATCAGAGCTGGTGGTGCCCAGAGCACCAGCTGTACTAGCAGTTCTAACTTCTCAGACGTGGCCTTTGGTGGCGTGACATCATAGGTAATGCATCCGCCTGCCGACTCGAGCATAGCTCTGTGGAGTATGTACCATGGCTGCAGTCACTGCTGGATTTTGGGAGGGACTGGGAGCTCCTCTCTCTCATCTTCTTCAATGAACCAACATGTCAGGTAGGTCCAGTGCATGTGTATGTGCGTGGGGGTAGGCAAATCATATGTGTTTTATTTTTTCCCTGAGAGGGGGCCAATTTGTTTTTTTTTATGTGTAAGCCCCTGTGTTTTTCCCCTGTGGCAGATGATGTTTTTTTTCTGTAGGGTACAATGTGTTTATTTTGTTCATGTGGGGACAATTGTGTTTTATTTTTTCCTGTGAGGGTCAGTGTCTTTATTTTTTTCACGTGGGGGCAAATCTGTACATTCATTATTAAAATCAAACTTTTAGAGCTCTATTTATCATCGTTTACGGTCAGTCCCTGAAAATAAAGTTCCTTATAGCTTCAATTTGCAACAATAAGGAATCTTTATTAACCCATTGGTGAGAGCCATTCCCAGTGATCACGACTTCTTCCTTAGCCTCTTCAGCTGTGCTACTTCAAATGCATCAATGGGCACCAGGGAGGGGAGTGATGTGGGCACCACTGTTATTCACCTGCAAGTGCTGGTATGAACCTACACCCCTGGCTGTAGACAAGACTGTATTAACAGCAGTGTAGGGCTGGGCAAAACAATGCAATGCACCCACCCAAATCACAAATATAGGCTACCACACGAGAAAAGCACACACACACATAGGCTAACATGAGAAAACACACACACACAGGTACTACATCAGAAAAAAACAAAAAAACACACACACACAGACACACACACATAGGGTTCCATGGGAGATACAGAACACACATATAGGCTACCACAAGGGGGGATTAATATGTGCTTTCTTTTTTTCCTGTGAAAGTCCATGTGTTTTTTCCCTGTGGTAGACAACGGGGCAAATTTACTAAGATGGGAGTTCTATTTAAGATGGGATGTTGCCCATGGCAACCAATCAGATTTCAGATATTATCTTCTAGAAGGTGCTAAATAAATGAGAAGTAGAATCTGATTGGTTGCCATGGGCAACATCCCATCTTAAATAGAACTCCCATCTTAGTAAATTTACCCCAATGTGTTTTTTTCCTGTGGGAGACAATGTGTGTGTTTTTTTCCTTTGGGTATCAATGTGTTTTATTTTTTTCCTGTGAGGTCCATTCTGTTTTATTTTTTTTTAGTTAAGAGTGAATTTGTTTTATTGGAGCCAAATGTTTCTACTGATTGCTAAAATAAAACTTAAGGGGCTCTATTTGTTATCATTTGCAGTTCCCGGCAATAAGTAATCTTTATTCACTCGTTGGTGAGAGTAATTCACAGTGATCACATTACTTTCTCCTTCAGCTGTGCTACTGCAAATACACCAATGGACACAGAGGAGTGGAAGGATATGGTCACCACCATTTTTCATCGACAGGAGCCTGGTATGAACTTATACCCCTAGTAGTAGACAAGACTGGCTGAACAGTAATGTTGGTCCCATGCAGAGCAATGCACTGGGGCCCCTACCCACCCAAAACACACACATGTCAGGGCTGAGTGTTTTTGTGAATCCGTTAACCCTGAACCAACCAAAAGGTGTAAGTGCTGGAGTATGATGAAAGCAGGGAGGACGAAGAAAGTTCAGTTTCATATATTTCATATATTTCTAGTAAGGAGTTAAAAGACAAATTATAAAGCGCAACGGAATTTGCTGCGCTATATAAGAAACTGTTAATAAAATAAAATAAAAATAAAATACTGACGTATTGCAATGAATGGTATAGTGATAAGCAGGAACAGTCTTAAAGATGCATTGAAGAAATGTTCATATAACTGAGCTTTTAAACAGGCTTGTGAATGAATGACGAATTGTCCAAATGAAGCAATGATTGGTGCCAACCTGTAAGGAGTGTTAACTGGATATTGCAGACATAAATTAATAACTGTAGAGACTTGTACTGAAGCTTAAAGATTAAACTGGAAGGCTGTGAAGAATTGTCCTTGATTGCAGCAACAATGAAGTACAATACTGAATGGAATACTTGCGAGTTGTGAAGATAACACAGCACAGTGAAACTGCAGCAGACAACAATGGTGATGAATGGGTTAAGCTGAGAGCAGATTAAACAAGCACCTGAGTTTAGTAGAATCTTCAAAAGGCTGTGTGATTGAAGCAGGCAGACATGATAACCTCTCACAAGACTCTGGAAATCAACTTGTTGCCACTGGCAGAGCGATTGACTGACAGCACAGGAGGGAGCTGGTGGATCTTTTGCAGTGAAGGCTGCAGGCAGACCTCTGGGAGCGGAGGCAATATCTGGACCACTGGAATCACACAGAAATCCACGGAGAGAGCACAGAGCTAGGGCATAGAGTAGATACAACAAAGCACTGGCTCAGAGTAACATAATCTCAGCCTACTTAAAGGCAGAACAAGCACGGGATTGGCTAACACTTACCCACAGGTGTTTCACAAGTGCTCTCAGGTGCTCATTTGGTCTCCAACATGGCCACCTCCTATACTGCAGACACACAGCGGTGCCTTTGGCCCGCACTCCCGGCTCCCAGAACCTGCATCACCTCTGCCGCTGACCACACCGCATCCCCACACAGCCGCACAGCACCGCAAGCAACCGCACCGGCAACGGAGGGACCCCAGAACCTGCAGAGGTGAGTGATCGGTTCGTGAAAGTATGCCCCCCTTTAAGGGTGGACTCCAGACACCTTTGAGCTTTGTCAGGATTCTTGGAATAGAATGTTTTACCAGTCTTGGAGCATGAACATCTTCGGCAAAAACCCAGGCCTCTCCTCCGGACCATAACCCTTCCAATCAACCAGAAACTGCAGACGTCTATATCGATGACATGAGCCCACAATCTCCTTAACCTCAAATTCCTCATCCTGCAAAGAGTGAATTCTAGGAGGTTTGGACAGAGCAGTATGAAACTTATTGAGAATCTGAGGTTTCATCAACGATGTATGAAAAGCGTTAGGAATTTTCAAAGAAGGTGTCAACTTGACTTTGTATGACACAGGATTGAGTACCTTTTCAAAGGGAAATGGACCAATAAACTTGGGAGCAAACTTCTTAGAAGGAACTTTGAAGTTAAGATTGCGAGTAGAAATCCAAACTTGGTCTCCTACCTTGTAGTTAGGTACAGCCTTACGTTTTCTATCTGCGAAAGATTTATAACGAGCAGAGGATTTAATCAACGATTGTGCACACAACTCCAGATTTTAGACAAACATTGAAGCACTTGATCTGCTGCTGGAACCTCTTGAGCTGGCAACGGATGGAACTCTGGCCCACAAGGATGAAAACCAAAGTTAGTATAAAACAACGTAGATTCTGAGATGAATTAAAGAGATCATGAGCGAATTCTGCCAATGGAAGGTAGTCAATCCAATCATCCTGTGAGGAAGATATGTATAACCGGAGAAAGGTTTCAAGATCTTGATTTACCTCTCGGTTTGTCCATCTGTCTGGAGATGATATGCCGAAGAAAATTTTAATTTAATGTTTATAGATGAACAAAGCGACCTCCAAAATTTGGCTACAAACTGTGTTCCCTGATCAGAGATGATCTCTTGAGGAAGTCCATGCAACTTAAAGATCTCAGAAAAGAATAATCTGGATAGTGAAAGAGTTGATGGTAATCCAGTTAACGGAATTAAATGTGCCATTTTCAAAAAAATCGATCCACTATCACCCAAATGGTATTACGCCCTTTTGATGGAGGTAAATTGGTCACGAAATCCATTGAGATATAAGTCCATGGTTGTTTGGGTATAGAAAACGGATGTAACAAACCTGGAGGAGAACCCCTTGGACTCTTATGTTGGGCACATTTAGGACATGCTGCTATAAACTCTTGAACATCGGCTTTAAGACATGGCCACCAGTAAGACTGTTGAATAAATTTGAGAGTCTTTAGGACCCCAGGATGACCCATGAAGGATGAAGAGTGAGCCCAAGTAAGTAGTCATTTTCAAAGAGTTGTGGCGACAAAGATTTTGCCAGGTGGAGGGACTGGGACCAGTGAAGTTTGAGTCATTTAAAAGGACGTAGGACTCACAATGGCTTGATTCGTAGTAGCATCATTTGATTCAGAAGAATTGAAAGACAGAGAAAGGGCATTTGGTTTTTTGTTCTGAGACCCTGGACGATAGGTGAGCTTAAAATTAAATCGGGTGAAGAAAAGAGCCCATCGAGCTTGGCGTGGATTCAAACACTGAGCCGACTGCAGATAAAGAAGATTCTTATGATCAGTATATACTGTAATGGGGTGTTGTGCTCCCTCTAGAAGGTATCTCCACTCCTCAAACGCCAATTTGATGGCAAGTAATTCCTGCTCCCCAATTGCATAATTACATTCAGCCGGTAGGAACTTATGGGAGAAATATCCGCAGGGATGGACTTTTTTATCTTCAAAGACTTGTGACAACACAGCTCCCACTGCTTCCGTAGATGCGTCCACCTCCACTAGAAAGGGACGGTTCAAATCTGGCTGTCAAAGAATGGGGGCTGACACAAAGGCTTGCTTTAAAGCGGAGAAGGCTTTGATTGCTTCAGAAGACCAGTTCATAGGATTTGCTCCCTTGCAAGTCAGGGCTGTGATGTGAGCGGCCAACGTAGAGTAATTCTTAATGAATTTCCTATAAAAATTAGCAAAGCCAAGGAATCGCTGAATCCCCTTGAGAGTCGTAGGAGTGGACCAGTCTCGGATAACTTGTACCTTTACAGGATCCATACATAGCTCTGATCTGGAAATGATGTAACCAAGGAACGGTATAGAAGATGCTTCAAATGAACACTTCTCCAACTACAATATAGTCGATTTTTCCTCAGACGTGTCAGTACCTCTCTAATTTGGTGACGGTGAGACTTCAGATCCTTGGAGAATATTAAGATATCATCCAAGTACACTACTAAACACTTGTAGAGAAGATCTCAAAAAAGTTTGTTTACATAGCTTTGGAAAACTGCAGGAGCATTACAAAGACGCGACCAGGGCCTCCTCATTCCAGTTTAACTCTGAAGACAACGTGCAAAACAGAATAATATATTGACTAACAGGATGTAAACCTTGACGTAGATGGAGAATCTCCAAAGATGCTGAGGTGGTTCCCTCTAAACTCTTTATAATTAGAGGGAATAGGATCTCACCTCTCCCACAGTAGTGACTCCCACTCCAAGGCCTGACCGGACAGGAGGGCAATAATATATGCAATCTTAGAATGGGCTGATGGAAAACTAGCAGACAACAGTTCGAACTGGATCTCGCATTGGCTCCGAAATCCTCTGCAAAGCTTTGGGGTCCCGTCAAACTTACTTGGCGAGGGTAACTGCAAATGGGACATAGGCACCGTCACTGGAAAAACCGTTGTGGAAGCCGAGACCACCGGAGCTGGAACTTGGACTTGTGGTGTCTTTATAGCTGTATGAAGAGCCTCCAAACGCTCTGCCACAGTTTGCATAAACTGAACTATTTGTGTCTGTATGGATTCCTGATTTTCTAGACAGGAAAGATTGTTTGTCGTAGCACACGCCTCCTGCGAATTGGTCACCCGACGGATCCATGTGGCCAGTGCTTACTGTCAGGGCCGAGTGTTTTTGTGAATCCGTTAACCCTGACCAACCAAAAGGAGTAGGTGCTGGGGTATGATGAAAGCAGGGAAAACAAAGAAAGTTCAGTTTCATATATTTATTAAAGTCAACAATTCCAGTAAAGAGTTAAATGACAAATTATTAATCACCTTAGATATACTGACGTATTGCAATGAATGGTATAATGATATGCAGGAACAGTCTTAAAGATGCATTGAAGAAATGTTCATATAACTGAGTTTTTAAACAGGCTTGGGAATGAATGACGAATTGTCCAAATGATGTAATGATTGGCGCCAAACTGTAAGGAGTGTTAACTGGATTTTGCAGACATAAATGAATAACTGAAGAGACTTGTACTGAAGCTTACAGATTAAACTGGAAGGCTGTGAAGAATTGTCCTTGATTGCAGCAACAATGAAAATACAATACTGAATGGAATACTTGCGAGTTGTGAAGATAACACAGCACTGTGAAACTGCAGCAGA
Organism: Pseudophryne corroboree; assembly: GCF_028390025.1. Classification (NCBI taxonomy): domain Eukaryota; kingdom Metazoa; phylum Chordata; class Amphibia; order Anura; family Myobatrachidae; genus Pseudophryne; species Pseudophryne corroboree. The sequence goes on along the minus strand of NC_086444.1, from coordinate 35,590,743 downwards.
CGACAATGGTGATGAATGGGTTAAGCTGAGAGCTGATTAAATGAGCACCTGAGTTTAGTAGAATCTTCAAAAGGCTGTGTGATTGAAGCAGGCAGACAGGGTAACCTCTCACAAGACTCTGGAAATCAACTTGTTGCCACTGGGAGAGCAATTGACTGACAGCACAGCAGGGAGCTGGTGGATCTTTTCCAGTGAAGGCTGCAGGCAGACCTCTGGGAGCAGAGGCGATATCTGGACCACTGGAATCACATGGAAATCTATGGAGAGAGCACAGAGCTAGAGCATAAAGTAGATACAACAAAGCACTGGCTCAGAGTAACATAATCCCAGCGTACTTAAAGGCAGCACAAGCACGGGATTGGCTAACACTTACCCACAGGTGTTTCACAAGTGCTCTCAGGTGCTCATTTGGTCTCCAACATGGCCGCCTCCTATACTGCAGACACACAGCGGTGCCTTTGGCCATTTGGTCCCCACACTTCCGGCTCCCAGAACCTGCATCATCTCTGGCGCTGACCACGCCGCATCCCCACACGGCCGCACAGCACCGCAAGCAACTGCACCGGCAACGGATGGACCCCGGAACCCGCAGAGGTGAGTGATCGGTTCATGACAACACATAGGCTACCACAAGAGAAAAAGCACACACACATACATGAAAACCTCCGCCCCACTACAAACACACACACATAGGCTAAGGCATAAAATAGGCATACCCACATACAGTAGGCTGCCGCATGAGAAAAACACACACATAAAAACATAGGATACCACAGGAGAAAAAAAAAAACACTCACACACACATAGCCTACCACTTGAAAAAAGGCTGCCACATGAGAAAAAGCACACACTCATAGGCTACTACATGACAAAAAAACAGACACACATGATACCGGATGAGAACCCCCCCTACACACACACACACACACACACACACACACACACACACACACACACACCACAACACACACACATAGGCTTAAGAAAAGGCATACACACACACTGTAGGCTACCACATGAGAAAAACACACACATACAACTATAGGCTACCACAGGAGAAAAGACACACGCACATAGGGTACCACATGAGTTACAGACACACTCTATTGGGAGTCCTACTTGTCAGTCACAGACACATAAGGCAGTCCCATTGGCTATTGGAAGGTATTTTCTCCTTCCAGGACTGCCAGACCGGGCTGCTCTAAGCAGTGAGAATCTCCTGTAGGAGAGCCCAATCCAATCCGGCTTTTATGGGTTGCAATCAGTGCAGTCCATAGGGGTGGTATTCACGTGACCGCTGGTCAGCTGACCGACAGTCACATGACCTCCTCCACCATCCCGACGGCTCACTATCCCGATGGTCGGCATGCCGACCAACTGGGACTATTTCCACTCGTGGGTGTCCACAACACCCATAGAGTGGGAATAGAACCCGTGGTGACCGCAGGTCGCCACTGAGCTCATAGCGTGGTGAGCGCAGCAAGCCCGCAAGGGGCTTGCTGCACTCGCCCCTCCCCGCCGGGATCCTGGCGTCGGTATGCTGCCGGGATCCCGGCGTTGGTAAGCTGTCCGGCGGTCTCCTGACCGCCGGTCAGCCGTACTACACCCGTCCATAGAAGCCGGGGGTTTGCTCATGAGCAGTTGCAGTGCAGTGTCTGTGAATGCGCCGGATACGGCACCTGCCGGATCTATTGTTTAGGTGCCGGGACCCAGGGCTGGATGGATCTTAATATTATTATTTATTTGTTAACAGTTTCTTACATAGCACAGCATATTCTATTGTGCTTTAAAATTGGTAACAACAGTAATAGAACAACAAAGGCTAATAGAGGTAGGAGGGCCCTGCTTGCAAGCTTACAAATTGGATGAAGACTATAAGTACACGTGTTTTTTGTGATATGTTTTTCATATTTTAAGGGAAGTTTATTTTATTTACTTATGTTTGTTTTTGTTCTCTTTTTGTTTATGTCTCTTTAGTTTGGTTACTGTTTCTTTGATTATTGTGCATTTATTGTGTAAAAACATTTTTCAGGCTTTTAAATTCCTAATATGGTGTGTGTTGTACCATTGCCTAAGCCCTAAGTGAGTTGTAATAACTTCCTAGATAGTTTGTGTAATATATAAGACAAGATATATTCTGCAGTGGAATGCATAAGTATAGTAACCGGCAATGCATATTTCCAGGTTGTGGCATTACACGGCCAGAAGTAGGCTTCACTGGTTAACAGCACGTCACTGGTTGAACATAAATCCAGGGGTGGGGCTGAGTTAGCAAACAGGCTGCTTTCTAAAGACTGCATGGGCTGCGGACCCCAGAAGCCAGATAGGGTTGCAGCATTGGCTTTTTTGTAATGTGTGCAATGTGTGTGATGCACATGGGCCTCCGGGTCAAGAGGGGCCCACACTGCACACACTGTGCCCATGTTTTAATACCTTTTCAGAGTCCCACGTCGGACACTGCGGCCTTAGCAAAAGTCATCGCTAAAATGGCCGCCATGAGGTGACCACCTGCTGACGGCAAGGACATGCTCATCCTACCAAAATGAGTTCACTCTAGTGTTCCAGTTACTATACCGGATGGGGAGCACAACCAAGATGCTTTTGCTGTCTTGCAACAGATAACGTAGAGTGGCCGAATAGTTGATACCGTTTTTTTTATGTCTCCAGGCCAACCAAGCAACACAAAACACACACACACACACACCAACACACACACATATATATATATATATATATATATATATATACACACAAACAAACTCACACACACACACACACACACACACACACACACACACACACACACACACACACACACCAACACAATTGAATAACTAGGATACAATGTAGTGAATGTTTGCCTTTATTGTGTTACACCAATGATAACATGGCAGTAAAACATTCGTCTGTCCGGTTTCACGCTATTTTCAGATTGTACAGCGACATATTCCCCCTCTCGGTGACTTTATGCACTACAATTTTTTTCTGTGTAATCCTGTTTCTCATGTCCTACTGAGTCTCATTACGGTAAGACACCTGTATTGTACACTGTATGTTTGCACGCCCTGATGAAGAAGTCCTAAACAGCCTTGAAACGTTGGCTTACCTATGCATAATGCACTGATTTTATTAATGCCGTGGAGTGCCACCTACAGTATTCCCTTCAATGGGAGGCTATAATGCTCCACGCTGCAGGGACCTGTAATATAAAGAGACTGAGACTTTGGATCAAAACTGGATAAGTTTTACCATTTCATGTCTGGTAAGTACTGGTTCTGATACTGTGTGTGTGTGTGTGTGTGTGTGTGTGTGTGTGTGTGTGTGTGTATATATATATATATAATGTGACAATGCACTAATATGCATCAAGTATTGTATATATCTTCAAAACACGTGTACTGCACAATACTCTGCCCTTCAGTTTCAGTGTTTGTATTTACTTTTCCCTTTGCTGTATCCATTACGTTATTGTTTTGTTTTATTATCTATTTACCAAGGAGTAAACTTCTGCATTTCTTATATATTTTTCATTTTGTTCATGTGTAACATTGAAGCTGACAAGGACACAAAACCCCAGGAGAAGGAATATATACACATTTACTAAACTGTTTAGGGTTTTTTTTGTTTTTTTTACTATGTGCACATAAACTATGTAAGTGTAATAAATGTAAGTTCCCTAAAACAGACAATGACATTAATAATTACTAACAAGAACAAATGGGCAATTGCATTGTAATTCCTGTTTTATTAAAGACAAAACATAAAAACAGTGCTGAGTTTACTCACAAATAATTACAGTTACACATACATTAGTTTTGCTCCAGCAAGACTGAGTAATACTGTATTTGTCTTGACGATTAGTTTCCAAGGCTCTGTTAATGGTACGTGAGCACTAATTAGCAGGCATTAATAACGGTCTGGTCCCTTTACTGGAGAATAATTGCAGGGTCAACTAATGCACTGGTTGCAAAATATCAGTCAGGTATTCAAGTTAAAAAAATAAAAAAATACACCTATATGTGTGTATATATATATATATATATATATATATATATGTTACTGTGTATTGGTCTTGTGGAAAATTATATGTCTACAGATGCTTTATCATGGATATTATACTGCAAACAACGTCATGTGTCAACATTTTTACAGTCAATCAGTATTAGAGGAATGCCTGTCTTGAATGTGCAATACTTTTCTGACCCCTATGCAGTAGCCTCAGTAGTCCGTATGGTGAAGTAGCTAACCAGGCAATTAGGGTTACTTCTATCCAAACATCAAAGTCACTGTGTCTCTATTTCCCATTGCATTTCAGGCATCTCACTCCAGGCAGGTGCTTCCTCCTCAAAAAGTTAAACCGTTTCTTTTCACATTTTGAAGAACTCTTGTTAGGACTGCCGGACGATGAAGATGATGTGCAGGTAGGAGGGCAGCACAGGACCTCCCATGGAAGAGGCACTGCATGATCCTTGGCTGTATTAAGAAACTCTTGATGGCTTTGTTGCTTTCTTGTAGGACTTGACGGACTTGCTGAGCTCCTAGTCTTCACGGGTAACACTGTAGGAATTTCTGAAGCCTCGGGATCGAAAAACAGTGACTCTTTTCTTCTTATATTTGGACTCTCTCCCAAAGCTAGAAACCCATATGGAGTAGTGATCTTGGGAAGATGTGGCAGAGAGAGAGCAGCTCTTGTAGGGGGGTCCGAGTGATCGTCAACTTTCTCCAACTCTCCTGGTGAGTACTGTGACACCGTCCTGCAAAGACTCCTTCCCCTCAAAAAGTGTCCTTTTCTGATATTGGATTCTGAGTGGCTTCTTTTTGATCTAGGAGACACGGCATCTTGTTGAGCGATGCGTAATTCTCTTTCAGTATCTGGAACACCTTCCACCGGCTCAACCTGAAGAAAAACACGATCTACGTCCAAGGATGGGATGATGAATTTTGGGATGCGGTCCGGTGTCACCACAATGTGAAAGATATCTCTTTTCTTGTTGGGTACGCCATTCAATGGTTTGTTCATGTCAAAAACTTTCCAAGTGAGCATGGCTTCCAAGGCAGCTTTTAGAGAGATCTCTGCCGTGTTAGATACCATTGTCTGCTCAGACTCATTGGAAAGGGATGTTTGTAGGAAGAAGTCTCACCAAGGGAACTCAAGTCCTGTTTATAAAACACAGAAATCCAGGTTACGTCACTCGGTGGTTAGACGTCATTGGCATGGCAACCAGAGATAAGGAGGCTTATAGTCTGCAACCCGTACGCTTATACTGTGATTCACACCCCTCATTGCTATACAGCAGTTAAGTCCTTTGATGTATAATAGCTGCTTAGATTTTTTTTGCCTACTTTAAAGTATTTTACTAAATCAATGAAAGGGGCACTTTAATGCAAAACAGGAGCCTTCTTGGAAAATGAATTGCACTTTACTCCTCTCAGAATATTCCGTGAGTGTTAATTAGAATACATAATACGATATTGCAGTGAAAGTCAATGAACACACTTTGTAACCTTTCTGCAAATGGAAATCTGAATATTTCTCAGCACACTGTCACAGGGAGAGGTAGTTAATCATTTGCAGGATATGGAGCTTTGTATTGTAGGCTGGAATTACATAGACAATAATAACGAGGCATTAAGAGGGATGATGATAATGAAGTACCAAGTTTACAGCAAAGATATGGGAGAGATCAGTAGGATGAGACGGGCAGATCATTAAATGTCAGAGTGTAGAGTATGATCCCACGTCAGTAATCACAGCGGTACAGTACTTACCCACAATTGCACAACTGGATTCCGGCATTTTCATTTCATTTTAATATGATTATAGAAAGTTGGACTTTTTGTAAAGGAGTAATTAGGAAATATTAGCACCTGTAGTAAGACTTTGAAGATCTCAATCTCCCATAAACTACTTACATCTCCAACAGTTAAATTAGTACCTCTCAGGCCTGGAGCTACGATTAGCAGACATCACCTAGAATGCCAAAGTGTAGGGGGGCACCTAAAAAACCAAGAGGGACATGTACTAAGCAGTGATGAAAGAGGAGAAGTGAGCAAGTGGAGAAGTTGCCCATGGCAACCAATCAGCATTGACATAACATTTATAATTTGCATACTATAACCGTATACAGAGCAGCTGATTGGTTGCCATGGGCAACCTCTCCACTGGCTTACTTCTCCACTTTTATCACTGCTTAGTACATCTCCCCCTATGGAACTGGTGCATAGTGAGCCCTGGGGGTCATTCTGAGTTGATCGCTCGCTAGCAGTTTTTAGCAGCCGTGCAAACGCATAGTCGTCGCCCACGGGGGAGTGTATTTTCGCTTTGCAGGAGTGCGAATGCCTGTGCAGCAGAGCGCCTGCAAACACATTTCGTGCAAAACAAGACCAGCCCTGTAGTTACTTATCCTGTGCGATGATTGCTGCGACGAGTGACACGGTAATGACGTCAGATACCCTCCCAGCAAACGCCCGGCCACGCCTGTGTTTTTCCAAACACTCCCAGAAAACGGTCAGTTGACACCCAGAAACGCCCTCATCCTTTCAATCTCCTTGCAATCGGCTGTGCGATTGGAATCGTCGCTAGAACCAGTGCAAAACCACAATGGACTTTGTACCCTACGACGTGCGTGCCCATTGCGGTGCATACGCATGCGCAGATTAGCCCTTTTTTTACTGATCGCTACACAGCGAACAACAGCAGCTAGCGATCAACTCGGAATGACCCCCACTATGCAAGATCGCACAGTGTATTCTTGCACTGTAGAACTGCCTGGGAATGGGTTTGTTGGGTTGACCCTATTTAGGTTGACACTCATTAGGTTGACCACTATTGGTCAACAGGCAATAGGTCGACACCTGGAAATGGTTGACATGGTCGGCAGGCTGACACGGAAAAAGGTCGACGTGAGGTTTTTTTTGTGTTGTTTTCTTTGTAAAGTGACTATTACTATTCCCAATCATAGTCCACGTGGATCGTAAAATATGTAAAAGTTCAAAAAATGAAAAAAATTGTGAAAAACTCATGTCGACCTTTTCATGTGCCATGTCGATCTAATGCCCATGTCGACCTTATCTACCTAGTGCATGTCAACCAATAGTGGTCGACCTAAGTGAGGTCGACCTAAGGACCAGCTGCCTGCATTTGGCAAAGAGAAAGGAGTGTACTCATACAGTAAGGATGTGGTGACACGTTAATGCTGACATCATAGATAGCAGCCCTGCAGAGATCGGCACATCTGCCTGTAAGTCAGCGTATCTGTTGAGGGTCCACGGAGTGGTTGAGAGGCACCATACTCCCAATCTGATGTAGGAGCTCCAGTGCCGTGACATTTAAACAGGCATGTCATGTGACAAAAACAAAGGGATGTGACTCAGTGGGGAAGGGGCGTGGCCACAGAATAGTACCAATTCACATGACATCATACAGTGGTGTTCATTATTCACATTACACCGCACAGTAGAGCCCCTTATACTGATTATATGGCACAGTAGAGCCCCTTATACAGATTTTACCTCACAGTAGAGCCCCTTATACACATTACACCTTACCACAGAGTAGTGTCCATTATTCACATTACACCACACACAAGCGCGTTATTACACAGCGCGGTTGTAAGCTACAGGAGGACAGGGATTGCGGGTATTACCGCCCGCAGACCACAGCTGCAAGGTCCAGGAGGGGGATTGGATATTGCAAGCTGCATGCTGTCAGGTCACAGGGAGGAGAGGGAAGCAGCACAGGAAGGTGATGAAGGCGGCACACAAAGTAGGAACTTGAAAGTAGGATGGCGAGTAGGAGAAGAAATACAAAAGGGGTGGTAGTAGGACAGTGACGGTGCCGCTCCCATGGCTCTGCGATGTGTGCGAGTCACCACTTGACCACCCCTAGTTACGGCCCTGAGGTGCTCCTCCCACCCACGCAAGGAAGGAAGCATGTGTGCTTCAGCACCTTGGACAGCCAGGTCACTTCCTCAGGCTCTTACCCCTCTGAACAAATGCTCTGTTGTCTCCTATGAGAGAAGACCAACCTGTACATCCATCACCTCCCCAATGTCGTGGGCAGTCCGTGGGCTTAATGACACAATTCGCTGTACAATGGCCTCACTGCGCAATACAGTAAATCATGGCAATGTGAGAACAAAAGTGAGGCAGCGATTATTACATTGGTGAGACTACAACTCTAGCACCTCCCACTTTAATGTCACCCTCTGTATAGCTTCAAACATATGGGAGTATGGAAGTGGGGGGGGGGGGGAGCGGTTAAAATATCGCTAGTCAGGATCCCGACGGTCACAATGCCAGCGCTGGAATCCCAACTAGCGGTGAAATTCCGTCACCGGAATACCGGCAATGTGGGTGATTCTCACTCTATGGGTACCCACGTCACCCATAGAGGGAGAATAAAACATGTGGCGAGCACAGGGAGCCATAATGCCGGCAGCATGGAGGGGGCTTTCTAGTGCTTGCCGCGCTGCCGGCATACTGGTGGCCAGGATGCCGCTGTCGGTATACTAATGGCCGGAATCCCAGCCGCCGGTCATTCATACTGAACCCGGAAGTGGGACCTCCTGCATGTGTGGGACCTCCCAATCGTGGCCTTCTGGCGAAGAGCGCGTTTTATTCCGTCATTACCCCATTTTCATCACTCTGTGGGCGTGCCCAGTACTCTCCGAGCAGCTGAGCTTCTTAGCCATAAACATTTACAGTACATAAATAAAAGGGCAATGCACATGGCTGCTCTCTTCGCCCCATCTCCCATGTCTGTGTGGCTGCCTGCCCCCCCCCCCCCCCCACACACACACACACACACTCTGTTAAATGGCTGCAGTTCTATCCCCCCCACCCCGCTGTCTGTGTGCATGCCTGCAGCTCATTTACACCCCCCCACCCAGGCTGCTGCTCTCCTCTACTTCCCTTATCCAATGAATACAGTGCACTCTGCAGCCACCTTACCTGCAGGCCGCAATGCAGAGTTGGGACTGAGTAGCCTGGGAAGGAGCCTGGAATGAAGAGCAGCGCCACGCATCACCCCCGGCCAGGACTCCAGAAACTGTTACATTTATGGCCTGTGCCGGGTGGAGCCATAGCTGGTGACCGCAATATGGGATCACTTGGCGGCCGAGGTTATAGTAAGATACGGTCCTGGGAGGGTTGCGGCGGCTGTTACCGGTGTGACAACAAGGTGTCCGCCACCTTTTCCAGGCAGCCTCAGCAGGCCACCGCCTCAGGTCCTGTCACCCCTAGGCAACTGCCTAAAGCTTCCTAATGGAAGAGCCAGCCCTGCACCTGGATTGTTGTCCACTATTGCTCGGAGCCTCCACAAGCCTGGAAAGCTACTGCAGTTGAAATTTGATTTCTGTTTGCAAAGTCAGTGAAATAACCAGTCACCTTGAGATGTGCCTAGCCATGTAGCCGCACTTCTGGATGTAAAGAATCACCGCAGGTCCACTGATTCTGCAGTTCATAAATGCCATTTTTTACAGCCAGATTTACTGTCAATGACATACAGCATTGGATCTGCTCTTGTCAAATGTACACACTGCCATCTGGTGGCCAAATAGTGTACATTTTACAGAATTCTTAAATATGTTTGTGATTCATAGGAATTCATTTACAAAGTGCATTGGATGCGTGCTGCAAATCACTTTCACTGTGAACCTCATAGCTTAGATGTTTCACTCCGTGCGCTGCAAGGTGTTTTCTGGTCTTTATAGACCATAGGTGGTCATTCCGAGTTGTTCGCTCTGTAAATTTTTTCGCATCGCAGCGATTTTCCGCTTAGTGCGCATGCGCAATGTCCGCAGTGTGACTGCGCCAAGTAAATTTGCTATGCAGTTAGGAATTTTACTCACGTTTTTTTCTTCGTTCTGGTGACCGTAAAGTGATTGACAGGAAGTGGGTGTTTCTGGGCGGAAACAGGCCGTTTTATGGGCGTGTGGGAAAAAACGCTACCGTTTCTGGGAAAAACGCGGGAGTGGCTGGAGAAATGGAGTAGTGTCTGGGCGAACGCTGGGTGTGTTTGTGATGTCAAACCAGGAACGACAAGCACTGAACTGATCGCACTGGCAGAGTAAGTCTCAAGCTACTCAGAAACTGCACAGAGATGTCTTTTCGCTATATTGCGAATCTTTCGTTCGCAATTTTAAGAAGCTAAGATTCACTCCCAGTAGGCGGCGGCTTAGCGTGTGTAAAGCTGCTAAAAGCAGCTTGCGAGCGAACAACTCGGAATGAGGGCCCTAGTTGTCTACCATCCCCCATTCTGCAGGAGACTCCCTGAAATAGCAGCAATCTCCTTCACTCCCTGAATAGACCAGCAATCTCCCTGATTGCACCTGACCCCCATTATGTAGCTATTACATTCTTGGGGAAATAAAAGAAATCAGAGATACATACATTCAAATGGGCTCATCAGTGCCATTTCCCTGCATTGCTTATAAGCAGGGCCGGTTCTTGCCCTTGCGGCGCCCCGGGCAAAAGTTAGGGGCGTGGCTTAACATGGGGGCGTGGTCAGTCACACCCCCCATTTGTAGAGCCGCTGGAAAAAAAAAAGAAAAAAAAAAGTATACTTACTGTACCCCGCTCCTGTTTCCAGACCCTGCAGACCGGCGCCGCTCTTCTCCTCGGATCTATGGGAGAGACGTCAGTCATGACGTCTCTCCCATAGCACAGCATAAGCGCTAGAGGTCAATTATGACCCCTAGCGTCTATGCCACAATGCTGTGCGGTGCGCGATGACGTCATCGCGCACCGCACACCAAAGGTCCTCTCCATGAAGGGAAACTAGACGCTTAGCGTCTGATTCCCTTCAGAGCGGGGGAGGACCAGCGCCACGAAGGGAAACCAGACGCATAGCGTCTGGTTCCCTTCTCACAGCGGGAGGGGGGGCACAGCGGGGGGGGGGGGCACAGCGGGGGGACACTGCTGGGGCGCACACTGACAGTGGAGGATCTTGCCATGGTGCGGCGCCCTCCGGATGGCACCGGCGCCCTCCGGAAGGCGGCGCCCCGGGCAAAAGTCCTGCTTGCCCGTGGCAAGATCCGCCACTGCTTATAAGGCACAGTGGTGGTCATTCCAAGTTGTTCGCTCGCTAGCTGCTTTTAGCAGCATTGCACACGCTAGGCCGCCGCACTCTGGGAGTGTATCTTAGCTTAGCAGAATAGCGAACGAAAGATTAGCAGAACTGCTACTAAATAATTCCTTGCAGCTTCTGAGCAGCTCCAGACCTACTCCTAGATTGCGATCAGCTCGGTCCGTTTAGTTCCTGGTTTGACGTCACAAACACGCCTTGCGTTCGGCCAGCCACTCCCCCGTTTTTCCATCCACTCCTGCGTTTTTACCTGGAACGCCTGCGTTTTTTAGCACACTCCCTGAAAACGCTCAGTTACCACCCAGAGACACCCACTTCCTGTCAATCACACTACGATCACTCGAGCGATGAAAAAACGTCGCTCGAGCTTGTGCAAATCTCAAAAGTTTTGTGTTAAATTACTGAACGCATGCAAGCTGCGTACCATGCGCATGTGTATTTTCCACCTAATCGGTCCGTTGCGAAAAACGGCAATAAGCGAACAACTCGGAATGACCACCAGTGATCCATATGGCTACATGCATTTTAAATAAGGTTTCTTGTGGACACTTACAGTATATGGAACCTCGTGTAGAATACAGTACGCAAACAAATCTTGCAAAATATCAGTGTCTTTTCTTCAACAAATAGATGTTACTAACTTTGGGGCTCATTTACATTTGGATATAAGTAATTTTCATTGAACGCCTCTCAGATGTAGCAGTACACGCCCGCACTTATAGGTGTTACTTTCACAAAAACCCTGAAATGCTTTTTCAAAAGTAGGCAAGTATGTTATAGACATGTCTGCGCACTTGAGGTGCCCATAGGTTTGTGTGGAGGCAGAAAACTCTATACAGGTGCACTGTGCAAAGTATAAATGTTACGTTCTCCGCACTTGGAACCCAAGAGACAGCAAGAGTGGCAATAGATGATCTCCGAGTACAGGAACGTGATGCTGCAGTTTGAGCTGAGTTCAGCAGCAACCCCTAAGGAAACCCTGACTCCATTGTCTCCCCTTGCGAGACTATGGTTACGTGGGCCCACGGCAGCTGCGTTTGACGGGCGGATTAGGTCTGCCCGACTCAGATGCCGCCCGGTCTTAGTAGATGACAAGGCGTTTACTAAGACAGATAGAGAACAAGGTGAAACCTAACTAAAAACTGACACACAAAAGAAAAGGGGAAACTACTGAAAACTATAACCAAATTGATGTGCGGCGCGGCCACCAAGAAAAACCGTAACAAAAGCAATGCTGCCCAAACGCCAAACACGTCACTCTCGTATCTCGGCGAGGACAGCAATGGAGGAAACCTCCACCGAAAACACAAAAACAAGAAAGTTTGACATAATACGACTACGGCCGTAAAATGCGGCGGAGCCGCTACTCTTGACACCGGTATAGGTGCACGCAGATGGAAAAGGAACCCCAAGGATGCAGATATAGGATCGCAGGACTGGAAGGCTGGATCAGATTCCAATTGACCAAGCTCCAGACACCAGGACTCAGAATACAGGGTCACAGAACTGGAAGGCTGTAACGTTTCCCAAAGCTCAGGCTCCGGACACCAGGACTCATGATACAGGACTGGAAGGCTGCACAGGAACTCTCCAGGGGCAGGAAACAGCTCCACAGGAAGCTATCACCAGCGAGGCTGCCTGATCCTGGCTCCCATAAAAAGGTCCTGCTGACCTATCATGGGAGAGCCAGCAGACCAGTCCCCCAGACCTAATTTGTCCAGCTGTGCAGTGTCCCAGCTGCTGGTAAAAGCCGGGACTGGAGTGCGGAGCGGCCGCCGAGTGTCCCCGGTTGCTAGGCAACTGGCCGGAGACGGACGCTCAGTGGTGGAAGTGATGCTCCGACCCCGTTCCCTGGCAATGGCCGGGAGCCGGCGCATCTTACACCCACCGCCGCTGACAAACATCCAACCTCCCATAAAATGGCCCTCTTGGTGAGCCAGGTTTTTGTGCACTCAAGACGTGCATCTTATTCACACAATTAGAAAAACTGGAGGTGACAAAACGATTTTTTAGACTGCATCAAGGACGTGCTGTGAGAGTAAGGCAGGTGAGGCAGAGCCTTTCCTTTCATATAACATGAAAACAAGAGCAAAGAATATATTAGACATATCTTCTTTGTATTATTCTAATCATTTTTATGGTCAAAACTCTGGAGTAAAACGTCTATGGCAGGTGAAGCAGTGCCTCCCCCTGCCTATCTTTTCTGCACATCTCTCATCAAACCTCACCAAATTTCCAGCTGTTTATACTGCTGCACCCAGGGCTTAAAGTGGTCCTGGTGAGGTGGTGGAACTCATGGAGGAGGACCATGGAGGCACCAGGACCTAAGAAAGGAGTAGGTGGCTGCAGCTCATCAGCAACACTAGTGCCGCCTGTATCATCGATTGACGCAGATGATGGGGCGGGCTTTTCTGTTAGAATTACTGTGCAGGGCAATGGAGATGGTGGAACTAGCTACCCATACCATAACAGGTGGTGGAACTCAGTTCCACCTCGTTCCCCCCCACTTTAACCCCTGGCTGCACCTATGTATAATGCACAGATGTATATACTGCTGCACCTGTGTATAATGCTCACATGTATATACTGCTGCACCTGTGTATAATGCTCACATGTATATACTGCTGCACCTGTGTATAATGCCCACATGTATATACTGCTGCACCTGTGTATGATGCCCACATGTATATACTGCTGCACCTGTGTATAATGAACACATATATATATATATATATATATATATATATATACTTCTGCACCTGTGTATAATGTCCACATGTATTTTAGTGATGAGTGGGTTCGGTTCCTCGGAAACCGAACCCCCACGAACTTTACCCATTTTACACGGGTCCGAGGCATACTCGGATTCTCCCGTATGGCTCGGTTAACCCGAGCGCTCCCGAACGTCATCATCCCGCTGTCGGATTCTCGCGATATTCGGATTCTATATAAGCAGCTGCGCGTCGCCGCCATTTTCACTCGTGCATTGGAAATGTTAGGGAGAGGACATGGCTGGCATCATCTCCGTTTATTAATGTTGATGCAAATATTTGTGCTTATTGCTTAATTGTGAGGACTGGGGAGCAGCTGTATTATATAGGAGGAGTACAGTGCAGAGTTTTGCTGACAGTGACCACCAGTATACGTTGTCTGCCTGAAAAACACTCCATATCTGTGCTCAGTGTGCTGCCTATATCTGTGCTCACACTGCTTTATTGTGGGGACTGGGGAGCAGCTGTATTATATAGGAGGAGTACAGTGCAGAGTTTTGCTGACAGTGACCACCAGTATACGTTGTCTGCCTGAAAAACACTCCATATCTGTGCTCAGTGTGCTGCATATATCTGTGCTCACACTGCTTTATTGTGGGGACTGGGGACCACCAGTATATTATATAGGAGGAGTACAGTGCAGAGTTTTGCTGACAGTGACCACCAGTATACGTTGTCTGCCTGAAAAACACTCCATATCTGTGCTCAGTGTGCTGCATATATCTGTGCTCACACTGCTTTATTGTGGGGACTGGGGACCAGCAGTAATATATAGGAGGAGTACAGTGCAGAGTTTTGCTGACAGTGACCACCAGTATACGTTGTCTGCCTGAAAAATACTCCATATCTGTGCTCAGTGTGCTGCATATATCTGTGCTCACACTGCTTTATTGTGGGGACTGGGGACCACCAGTGTATTATATAGGAGGAGTACAGTGCAGAGTTTTGCTGACTAGTGACCACCAGTATACGTTGTCTGCCTGAAAAACACTCCATATCTGTGCTCAGTGTGCTGCATATATCTGTGCTCACACTGCTTTATTGTGGGGACTGGGGACCAGCAGTATTATATAGGAGGAGTACAGAGCAGAGTTTTGCTGACAGTGACCACCAGTATATATAGCAGTACGGTACGGAAGGCCACTGCTCTACCTACCTCTGTGTCGTCAAGTATACTATCCATCTAGATTCTATACCTGTGGTGCATTTTAGTTTTGCAGTTTGCTGACAGTGACCACCAGTATATATAGCAGTACGGTACGGAAGGCCACTGCTCTACCTACCTCTGTGTCGTCAAGTATACTATCCATCTAGATTCTATACCTGTGGTGCATTTTAGTTTTGCAGTATGCTGACAGTGACCACCAGTATATATAGCAGTACGGTACGGAAGGCCACTGCTCTACCTACCTCTGTGTCGTCAAGTATACTATCCATCTAGATTCTATACCTGTGGTGCATTTTAGTTTTGCAGTTTGCTGACAGTGACCACCAGTATACATAGCAGTACGGTACGGAAGGCCACTGCTCTACCTACCTCTGTGTCGTCAAGTACACTATCCATCTAGATTCTATACCTGTGGTGCATTTTAGTTGTGCAGTTTGCTGACAGTGACCACCAGTATATATAGCAGTACGGTACGGAAGGCCACTGCTCTACCTACCTCTGTGTCGTCAAGTATACTATCCATCCATACCTGTGGTGCATTTCAGTTGTGCGCAGTATATATAGTAGTAGGCCATTGCTATTGATACTGGCATATAATTCCACACATTAAAAAATGGAGAACAAAAATGTGGAGGGTAAAATAGGGAAAGATCTAGATCCACTTCCACCTCGTGCTGAAGCTGCTGCCACTAGTCATGGCCGAGACAATGAAATGCCATCAACGTCGTCTGCCAAGGCCGATGCCCAATGTCATAGTAAAGAGCATGTAAAATCCCAAAAACAAAAGTTCAGTAAAATTACCCAAAAATCAAAATTAAAAGCGTCTGAGGAGAAGCGTAAACTTGCCAATATGGCATTTACGACACGAAGTGGCAAGGAACGGCTGAGGCCCTGGCCTATGTTCATGGCTAGTGGTTCAGCTTCACAGTGCCACTCCTAGATGGGCCAGGTGTTTGTGTCGGCCACTTGGGTCGCTTAGCTTAGTCCCACAGCTACCTCATTGCGCCTCTTTTTTTCTTTGCATCATGTGCTGTTTGGGGACTATTTTTTTGAAGTGCCATCCTGTCTGACACTGCAGTGCCACTCCTAGATGGGCCAGGTGTTTGTGTCGGCCACTTGTGTCGCTTAGCTTAGTCACACAGCGACCTTGGTGCGCCTCTTTTTTTCTTTGCATCATGTGCTGTTTGGGGGCAATTTTTTTGAAGTGCCATCCTGCCTGACACTGCAGTGCCACTCCTAGATGGGCCAAGTGTTTGTGTCGGCCACTTGTGTCGCTTAGCTTAGCCATCCAGCGACCTCGGTGCAAATTTTAGGACTAAAAATAATATTGTGAGGTGTGAGGTGTTCAGAATAGACTGAAAATGAGTGGAAATTATGGTTATTGAGGTTAATAAAACTATGGGATCAAAATGACCCCCAAATTCTATGATTTAAGCTGTTTTTAAGGGTTGTTTGTAAAAAAACACCCGAATCCAAAACACACCCGAATCCGACAAAAAATTTTCAGGGAGGTTTTGCCAAAACGCGTCCGAATCCAAAACACGGCCGCGGAACCGAATCCAAAACCAAAACACAAAACCCGAAAAATTTCCGGTGCACATCACTAATGTATATACTACTGCACCTGTGTATATTGCCCACATGTATATACTGTTTCAGCTGTGTATAATGCCCACATGTATATATACTGCTGCACCTGTGTATAATGCCCACATGTATATACTGCTGCACCTGTGTATAATGCCCACATGTATATATGGCTGCACCTGTGTTTAATGCCCACATGTTTAAACTGCTGCACCTGCGTATAATGCTCACATGTATATACTGCTGCACCTGCGTATAATGCCCACATGTATATACTGCTCTACCCGTGTATAATGCCCAGATGTATATACTGCTGCACCTGTGTATAATGCTCACATGTATATACTGCTGCGCCTGTGTATAATGCCCACATGTATATACTGCTGCACCTGTGTATGATGCCCACATGTATATACTGCTGCACCTGTGTATAATAAACACACATATATATACTGCACCTGTGTATAATGCCCACATGTATATACTGCTTCACCTGTGTATAATGCCCACATGTATATATATTGCTGCACCTGTGTATAATGCTCACATGTATAATACTGCTGCACCTGTGTATATTGCCCACATGTATATACTGCTTCACCTGTGTATAATACCCACATGTATATATACTGCTGCACCTGCGTATAATGCCCACATGTATATACTGCTGCACCTGCACATAATGCCCACATGTATATACTGCTGCACCTGTGTATAATGCCCACATGTATATACTGCTGCACCTGTGTATAATGTCCACATGTATATTCTGCTGCACCTGTGTATAATGTCCACATGTATATACTGCTGTATCTGTGTATAATACCCACATGCAGAGCCGTAAGCAAGTGTGTGCAGAGTGTGCCTTGCACACAGCGCACTCACGGAGAGAGCGCATCACTGGTGATGAAGATTTTGTCCGTTGTGGGGTCAGCCGGGAGCCATGACACTGAATACAGGAAGAACCAGGAGTCAGGACAGCTCTGGAGCTGTCCCCTTGCCTGCCCGTGCAGCCCCGCCTCTCAGTCCAAGTCCCATTGTACCTCTCTGGTACAGTGATGTCTCCCCCGCCGCCCTCCTACCTTCCCAGAATGCCGCTGCGCTGGCGCTAGGTCATAATGTACGGCATTCTGGGAATGGAGTCGGTGGTGGGAGCAACGGCGCGTGCCGCGTGGTGTTTTACACGCAGCCTCCCGTCTACTCGCCCACAGGCATCAGCCTGACCCAGGTCTGAAGCCTGCCTGAGCCCCCGCCACTGAGGAGGAGTACTGCCGCCTGCCAACCATGCTGTCCGAGACACAGCAGCACAGCACTCGTTAAGCCTCAGCACTGGAGGGAGAGTGCTGACACCCCCGTCCCGGTGAGTGCGGATGTGTGAAAAGGGGACTCTGCCAGCGTAATGTGTGAAAAGGGGACTCTGCCAGCGTGATGTGTGAAAAGGGGACTCTGCCAGCGTGATGTGTGAAAAGGGGACTGCGCCAGCGTGATGTGTGAAAAGGGGACTGTGCCAGCGTGATGTGTGAAAAGGGGATTGTGCCAGTGTAATGTGTGAAAAGGGGACTCTGCCAGCGTGATGTGTGAAAAGGAGACTCTGCCAGAGTGATGTGTGAAAAGGGGACTCTGCCAGCGTGATGTGTGAAAACTTAAAGGAGACTCTGCCAGCGTGATGTGTAAAAAGGGGACTGTGCCAGCGTGATGTGTGAAAAGGGGATAGTGCCAGCGTGATGTGTGAAAAGGGGATTGTGCCAGTGTGATGTGTAAAAAGGGGACTCTGCCAGCGTGCTGTGTGAAAAGGGGATTGTGCCAGCGTGATGTGTGAAAAGGGGATTGTGCCAGTGTGATGTGTAAAAAGGGGACTCTGCCAGCGTGCTGTGTGAAAAGGGGATTGTGCCAGCGTGATGTGTGAAAAGGGGATTGTGCCAGCGTGATGTGTGAAAAGGGGATTGTGCCAGCATGATGTGTGAAAAGGGGACTGTGCCAGTGTGATGTGTGAAAAGCGGACTGTGCCAGCGTAATGTGTGAAAAGGGGATTGTGCCAGCAAGATGTGTGAAATGGGGACTCTGCCAGCGTGATGTGTGAAAAGGGGATTGTGCCAGCGTGATGTGTAAAAAGGGGACTTTGTCAGCGTGATGTGTGAAAACCTAAGGGAGACTCTGCCAGCGTGATGTGTGAAAAGGGGATTTTGCCAGCGTGATGTGCTAAAACGGGCCTGTGCCAGCGTGAAGTGTGAAAACTTAAAGGAGACTGCCAGCGTTATGTGTGAAAGGGGTACTGTGCCAGCGTGATGTGTGAAAAGGGGATTGTGCCAGCGTGATGTGTGAAAAGGGATTGTGCCAGTGTGATGTGTAAAAAGGGGACTCTGCCAGCGTGATGTGTGAAAAGGGGATTGTGCCAGCGTGATGTGTGAAAAGGGGATTGTGCCAGCGTGATGTGTGAAAAGGGGACTCTGCCAGCGTGATGTGTAAAAAAGGTGACTCTGCCAGCGTGATGTGTAAAAAAGGGGACTGTGCCAGCTTGATGTGTAAAAAGGGGACTCTGCCAGCGTGATGTGTGAAAAGGGGATCGTGCCAGTGTGATGTGTAAAAAGGTGATTCTGCCAGCATGATGTGTAAAAAGGTGACTCTGCCAGCGTGATGTGTAAAAAAGGGGACTGTGCCAGCATTATGTGTAAAAAGGGGACTGTGCCAGCGTGATGTATAAAAAGGGAAGTCTACCTGCCGTAATGTGTGATCGGGATCTACCTGGTGTAATGTGTGTAAGTGGCACTACTGTGCGGCGTAATTTGAATAACTGCACCTGTGTATAATGCCCACATGTATATACTGCTGTACCTGTGTATAATGCCCACATGTATATACTACTGTACCTGTGTATAATGCCCACATGTATATTCTGCTGCACCTGTGTATAATGCCCACATGTGTATTAAGGCGCCTATAACTTTATTGTGATTACATAAACCTTTCTTAAGCTAGCTTATCACTAAAATAAAATGACACACACATTGAAATAAAGACACGGAAGCGGTAGCTGGAGTTAAAGGTCAGACGATATTTATTGATCGCTGACCAACTCTTTAAACTATAATTGTAATTGAATTGGAATTAATTTAGATTGTAAAGTTACATTTAGATTGGAGGATGGCAAAGGAAAATTCGCTACCAGACACCAGCTCCAGTCACCTAGATGAAAACCAACAAACCAAGGAGGGGAGTACCCAAACCCCGCCTCCTTCCTGCATAACCCGCATTGTGCTGGCCTCACCACTCTTTTCTCTGGCAAACGTTCGGTTCCCGCATGGGAACGTCTAAATGTCCAACCGCAAGAGAAGGACACACCTGCCGTCCTTCTAAAGAGGGTGCCCCACAATGACCACTTATGCCTGTTTGACCGCTGGTTGGTAGCGACTTCCCGCCAATCTGGCTGTCAATAGCCAACCGAAGAGAAACAAACAAATCAAATTCAATCAGGGAGGGCGGGAGGGCATACAATAAATGGCAAGAGGAAGTCTGAGGCACATGACCCTGCCCTATATACTATCCTGAGACCAACCCCTTAAAGCTTGATGGACAACCCTCTAATCCTATAGGAAAAAACCACCGGAAATATGATCTGCCTAGCAACTGCTTAGTCATAAATCAACCAATCACCAAAAGTTGGGCTCTTATATGGCCTCAGGTTTATGCAGCCTTCAGCTAATCTAAGGCGCCCATAACTTTATTGTGATTACATAAACCTTTCTTAAACTAGCTTATCACTAAAATAAAACGACACACACACACTGAAATAAAGACACAGACACGGTAGCTGGAGTTAAAGGTCGGACGATATTTATTGATCGCTGACCAACTCTCTAAACTATGATTGTAATTGAATTGGAATTAATTTAGTTTGTAAAGTTAAATTTAGATTGGAGGATGGCAAAGGAAAATTTGCTACCAGACACCAGCTCCAGTCACCTAGATGAAAACCAACAAACCAAGGAGGGGAGTACCCAAACCCCGCCTCCTTCCTGCATAACCCGCATTGTGCTGGCCTCACCACTCTTTTCTCTGGCAAACGTTCGGTTCCCGCAGGGGAACGTCTAAATGTCCAACCGCAAGAGAAGGACACACTTGCCGTCCTTCTAAAGAGGGTGCCCCACAATGACCACTTATGCCTGTTTGACCGCTTGTTGGTAGCGACTTCCCGCCACCAAAGGTTTACAAAACCGCCACCGCCATCTGAACAAACAAATAAGAATAAACTAAGAACAAACTAAAGAGCCCTAACGAAAAGGACCAAAAACATCTTCCAGGAAAACCTGCACTCCGTCCGGAGAAAGATGAACCCCATCCTCCTTGTAGAACTGCCGGTTACGCTGCACAAGTAAAGGATGCCTGACAGCTACTCCCCCTATGGCCCTAACAAACAGAGACACCGCCGAATTCACCTTCTTGCGAGCTTTCTCCAGAGCTGAGAAACGCACCGCACCCGCCAATGAAAACGCGGAACTATCTCCGACCACACAATACAGACTCCTGGCCATTGACAACGAATCGCCACCAAATCCGCCTTAATGGACAAAATTAAATCTATGCCCTTAACTCGGCCCAAATCATTGGCACCTAAATGCAGGACGAAACAACTGGGGCGACCCCAGCGGCACTCACTATGAAAAAGGAGCCGCAATAAATCGCCCCAAAGCATGCCCCTGACACCTACCCAATGCAACTCCCTAGATCCAAAAACATCAGCCGCCCAAAAAATATAAGAATGGCCAACCAGCCACACTTGCTCCCCAAAATCAACGACAGCTGAAAAAGAAAAACACCCTAACATCAGAAATTTGAACACAAAACATAGATAATGCAATAAACAGAAATAACCCAAGTGAAGGAGAAAACTCAAAAAACCTCCTGTGGACCTTAAGAGAACAGCCAATTGAAATTAGGCCCCCTCGGAGGAAAATTTAAAAATTCACTTCACACCCTCGATTCCTGAACGGTAAGCGTTCAAAAACCGACGGGTAAACAAGTTTTTGGGTTAGCGCAACAGGCGCACCTACATCTTATCAAAACGGACATAAGACTTATAGGAGGCAGACTTCCAATGGCCCAGCTCCCGAACAGCCGGGGATGAGCCCGTAGCCGCTGCATGGGTAGCCGCCCCAATCCGAAAGGAATGGGTACTGAAGTCCGCCCCGCGCAAGCCTAGCGCCTCCAAAAATTTCCTAAACACTGCAACAAATTGAAACTTAGTCAGTGGGCCAGCGTGCGCATGCACCAGCAACTGCTCGCCCCCTGAAGGTCTCAACCGGAGATACTCCTGCGCCAACCTCAGTGGGCAGACACTCGCTTCCTCCTGGGCCTCCAAGGACACCCAGCGACCCCAACCTGTTTGATCTGTCTTGGACCGCACAATCCTACAGAGCAACAGGCCATCCTGCAGGCGCACATTCCCGTAAAGCATACCGGATTCACGAGATGCCTTACTGCACATGCCACTGTGCAAAAGCACATCTAAATAGAGCCACCTCGAACTCCGAGATCGCAATTTGAGGCAGCACACGCAGCAACTCCGTTAGAAGCTGCAACGTCACTGGTCTACGGGAGTCCGCGGGCGCCGGTCGCATCCTAGCCCATCCTTTAAGCGCTCTGGAAAGGACAAAGGACCCGGTGGGATCCGTCATCCCGCAGAGACGAGAGTGAAAAGCAATGCCCGCAAGGGCAGAAGACATGGCCGCTTTTGACCTACCCCTTTGATAATGTTCCCAAACAAAGGCCAGCAAAACATCAGCCGGGGACTCACCTGCCACATCGTACCTACTTTGAAAGGCCGACCAATCACGCCAGGCCGCATCATACGCCCTGAGCGTGGAAGGAGCCAACGCCCACCTGGCCAGAGCAGCTAACCCGACTCGACAATCTGCCAGACAGAAGGCGGGCACGGTAAACCCTCCGCCACCGCTCCCGGAACCAACGCCCGGAATCTATCAAACTGGAACCGAGACAACGCATCCGCAATTCCGTTGTCGATACCGGGAACGTGACGGGCCCTGAAATTAACATTGCGCCGCAAGCAAACTAACACCAGATGACGCAACAGCCGCAAAGCCTGTGGAGAGGAAGAACGCTGGTTATTGATAGCGTGCACCACCCCCAAGTTGTCGCAACGGAACGAAATGTCCCGATTCGAGAACTGGCCGGCCCACAACTCAAGGGCAACTATGATCGGGAACAACTCCAGAAAAAGGAGGTTCTTGGTGAAACCCTGTGCCACCCAAGAGGACGGCCAAGCAGCAGCACACCATGCCCCAGCAAAAAATGCCCCAAAGCCCTGACTGCCCGACGCATCAGTGAACAACTGGAGCCAACTGTTGGAACAACAAGGGGGAGGCCACAAAACCTCCCTGTTGAAGGATACCAGGAAAGAAGCCCAAATCCGTAAATCATCCCTGATCTCGCTGGAAAGGTACACGGTGTGATGCTGCCGGACCGTCCCCACCGTGGCCCGTTCAAGTTTGCGACAGAAAACCCTCCCCATGGGGATAATCCGACACGCAAAGTTGAAAGAACCCAGTAAAGATTGTACCTGCTTAAGCCGAACCCTGCGCTTGCCTAAACAATCGTGAATTAAACCCAACAGCTTCCGCACTTTATCATCGGGGAGGCGACAGCAACCCGCCACCGTGTCTATTTCGATTCCCAAATAGCTAAGACAACTGCAGGGGCCCTCACACTTGTCCTGCTCGACGGGAACTCCCAAACTATCGAACAAGGACCTAGCCACCGACAGAATATCGCCACAGATCGAACTTCCCCCTGGGCCCATAAAGAGAAAATCGTCCAGGTAATGAGCCACCCCCGGTTGCCTGGAGGCGGCTTGGACGCACCAGTGTAAAACGTGCTAAATCTCTCAAAATAGGCGCAGGAGACCGAACAGCCCATGGGGAGACACCGATCCACGTAAAACTCGTCCGCCAATTTGAAACCCAGGAACCGCAGGGAATCTGGGTGGAGGGGAAGGAGCCGAAAAGCCGATTCCACGTGTAATTTCGCCAACAGGCCCCCCGGACCACAGTCCCGCACCAAGCGCAAAGCGTCATCAAAAGACTGATAACGCACCCTGCACACGGCCTCGGGAATGGAGTCGTTAACCGAAACGCCAGTCGTATGCGACAAGTGCTGTATCAGGCGGAACTTACCCGGGGCCGTCTTGGGCACCCCCCCCCCCCACGGGGGTGATGCACAAGGAGGGCAGAGGGGGAAAGGCGTAGGGCCCACACATGCGCCCCAAGCCGATCTCCGCGTCCACTTTCCGCCGGACCTCATGCGGGAATTCGCGAGCCGACTTCAAATTCTGGCGCGCCACCACGTGCACCGAATCCGAAATGGGCAGGCGAAAACCCTGCTGGAAACCTTCCAAAAGGAACAAAGCTGCCGACTTGTCGGGGTATAAACTAAGCCAGCGACGCAATTCGGGAACTCGAATAGGGGAGGGGGCCTTACTTACCAACTCCACCGGCCTCGGCCGGAGCGGAGAGCTTACCGCTCGCCGCCGAGGTGCAGTCTTTGGCCGGGTGACCGGCCCCACACAACTTACATGAGTGGCGAAAACGACAATTTACGCCCCTAGTGCATTTCCCGTCGTTGTAGGCAAAACACTTGCTTTTCCCCGATGACCGGGAACCCGAAACACTGGCCGCAGCGGGCTTCTTGACCGCGGCGTCCGGAGTGGGCTTGACCTGTTGTGTGACCTCCAACCACACCTCGACATCCTTAAACCCCGCGGGCAGAATGGGGTTGCCATCCTGATTACGACGGAATTTCTCGTCGTAATCCCGCCAAGCGGAACCCTTGGACTTTAAGTACGTCATGCACCAAAAACAAATATTTGACCAAATTGGGATACTCAACGGGCCGCGATTTGGTGTAGCAAGCCGTAAAAATCAAGAAACCCTGCAACCACTGGTGAAAATTACGGAACGCACTCTCATCAATACCCCCCAGTTTCTTAGCTGCCTCAAAAGCCTGCCGCATCTCATCCGTAAGGGTGAAGATGTTAACATACTTTCCCTTCCTGATTTTTTCCCGCATTCGCTTGCGTACCCCCGAGTAACGGCCGTGTAGGCGCAATGCACCATCTCCGTATAATGGGGGGGGGGGGGGTCAGAGGGAACCGCCGGCGCCTTATGGGATTCCTTAGCCACGCGCCGCGCGATAAGTCTAGCTAGTTTACGCGGGCGCCGCAGAGAACCGGAAGAAACACTGCTAGAAGAGGTGAAAGAAGTGCTAGAAGAACAATGGGAATTAATAGCGTACTCACCAGCGCCTGAAGGACCCGGAACAGCCTCGTCCGTTGCACCCGACTCCGGTGGCGGCGGAACATCTCCCGACGGTGCCGCGGACCTCCCTGACCTCCGGCCCCACCGCAACGACGACCCAGAACCATCCAGCACCTGAGAGGAGGAAAAAGAAGGGACAACAGGCGCAGAAGAAACCAGCGCATCAACGGAAATGGGGGTAACAGGCGGGAGGGGGGGCAAAGCACAATCGCTCGGCGGAGGGGGGCCAGCGGGCAGCAGCGGGCGAGGACCCACGAGGGAGGGGGATGAAACGGAATGGGGGAAGGAGGACCCGACCCCCGCCGCGCTGCCAACGGTGTAGGCAGGAAGCCACGCGGGAGGCGGCAAGCGCACGGCCGACCCAGAAAATGCCGACGAAACATGTTGGAACGAAGTAGGAGCATGGGGTGGCTGCCAAAACTGTGCCAACGGATTCGCCCCGGCCGGGGAGGACCCGACATACGAGCCCGCAAAGGCAGGGGGGGGGATCGCAATCCGGGGGCCACCGGCCGACCACATGGGTTGGACGTCAGCGGCCGAACATACGGGTAAAAGTGCGGGGAGGACAAAACCGGCGGGCCCGTTAAAGGCGCTCCGGAGGCCGCTGGCAACGCCTGCGCAACTGGCCAGGGAAAGCCACCGTGAAAAAACTGTCCCCCGGCAAACCAGTGAGGCGCGGAAAACGCCAGAGGAGGGCCAGGCAGGTGGAACGCAGCCGCAATGGATGACTGCGTCGCCACCAGCTGTACCGCCCCCACCGAGCCAGGGGGGAGAGCCTGGAGCCCGACGCCCGGGGACGCCGACGCACCAATATACCCAGCGGGTGACCGGGAGCCCAAAGGAAACGCCCCCGCTGCAAGTACCCCCGTCGGGGACCCCAACACCGAAACTGCGCGGGGGCTCCCGGCCGCGGCAATCCGTGAAAACTCCACCCCCCTCAATGCACTGGGGCCCGTCCTAACCACCCCATCCCTTACCATATATGCGGGAGAAAACGGCCCCCCCGCAGGGGGGAGCCCCTCCACAGCCGCAGTAGCCCATGTAATTGATGGTGCAGGAGTTCCCTGCAAACCCCCAAAATCTGTACCCCCCGGTAGTGAGTGCTCCCCCCCGCAGCCCGCCCGTGGACGCCAGGCACCACGTGGGTGCCCGCGCCGCTAGCCGGAGCCGCCGGCGGGAGCCGCCGGCGGGAGGGGAAGGGAAGATGCTCAGCAGCCAGACGCGCCGGGCGAGGGAGCCGCCCGGCGCACGGAGGCCTCCGGGGACGCCAACGGCCGGAGCCCGGCCGAGACGTCCTCCGCAGTAGCACGGCCCGAGCGGCCGCTGGCCGCACCACCACCGCTGGCTGGGGCGCGGCCCGCAGCGGCCCGACCCCGCCGCGATACAAGCGCCGCCTGGACCAACCTGCGGTGGGCCGCACTCCGTGATCGCGGGCGAGGGGTGCCCGCGACTTCCACGAGGCGGCGGGAGGGGGGGTGGATCGGCGAGGACGCGGCATTGTAAGGGAACAGAACCAAGGCACAGCACAGGGGAATGAATTACAGGGATGTCTAGACAAGGGAGGCAGTAACAAATTTACCACAATAAAACAAATAAAGAGCAAAGCACTATGTATGAAAGGAAAATATAGTCAGCTGTCCTGGGCCATACAATAAATGACAAGAGGAAGTCTGAGGCACATGACCCTGCCCTATATACTATCCTGAGACCAACCCCTTAAAGCTTGACGGACAACCCTCTGATCCTATAGGAAAAAAACACCGGAAATATGATCTGCCTAGCAACTGCTTAGTCATAAAACAACCAATCACCAAAAGTTGTGCTCTTATATGGCCTCAGGCTTATGCAGCCTTCAGCTAATCATACTGCTGCACCTGTGTATAATGCCCACATTTCTGCACATGCGTGCGCATAGCGGTGCATACGCATGTGCAGAAATGCCGATTTTTAGCTTGATCGCTGCGCTGCAAACAACGGCAGCTAGCGATCAACTCAAAATGACCCCCCCATGTCCACATGTACATACTGTTGCACCTGTTTATAATGCCCATGTGTACCCTTGGGCTCATATATTGTGTGTAAATCTGTCTCTGGCACTCTCCAGTGCCTCCTGAGCCATGGACTGCACTGATCAATTTAATGTACAACATTTGTACATCTGTGTGTACTACACCACTACCAGTATTTGTAGTACACTTTTGGGCCTGTTAATTAAGCACTGTAGTATCCAACTTGCAGCGATTAGCAGTAGTGGATACTAGAACACTGGAGCAATTCAAATTATTCAACATTGCTCCAGTGCAGAGACACATCCGAAGATCAGCTGCCCCCACTATCCTTATCCCTATCCACACATTGCTCTGGTGCAGAAACACATTCAAAGATCAGGTTTCCCAGCTATCCCTATCCATATCTGCTAGAGATGAGCGGGTTCGGTTCTCCGAGAACCGAACCCCCCCCACCCCCCGAACTCCACGTGTCAAACACGGGTCCGAGCCCTACTCGGTTGTTCCCGTCTGACTCGGAAAACCCGAACGAGGCAAAACGTCATCATCCCGCTGTCGGATTCTCGCGAGATTCGGATTCCATATAAAGAGCCGCGCGTCGCCGACATTTTCACTCGTGCATTGTAGAGGGTACAGAGAGGACGTGGCTACGTTCTCTCAGTGTTAGTTCTCAGTATCAGTGCTCATTATCAGTGCTTATTGCTGCTCAGTAATACTAGTACAGTGTCTCTCTTGTGCTGCATCTTGCTGCTGTAGGGTGCTGTGGTAGTAGTGTCCTGTGACTGTGCATCGGTCATCATCATTCCAGTCACAGTGGTATCTGGGGGGTGACAATTCCAGAGGGCTTTTGTGCTGCTCAGTAATACTAGTACAGTGTCTTGTGCTGCATCGTGCTGCTCAGTGTCAGTTCTCAGCAGTATCATCATCAGTGCTCATTATCAGTGCTTATTGCTGCTCAGTAATACTAGTACAGTGTCTTGTGCTGCATCGTGCTGCTCAGTGTCAGTTCTCAGCAGTATCATCATCAGTGCTCATTATCAGTGCTTATTGCTGCTCAGTAATACTAGTACAGTGTCTTGTGCTGCATCGTGCTGCTCAGTGTCAGTTCTCCGTAGTATCATCACTGCTCAGTGTCTTGTGGTGCTCAGTAATAATACATTACTAATACTAGTAAAGTGTCTTGTGTCCGTAGTATCATCAGTGCTCAGAATAATCAGTGCTCAGTATAATCAGTGCTCAGTATCATCAGTGCTCAGTGTCTTGTGGTGCTCAGTAATACTACATTACTAATACTAGTACAGTGTCTTGTGCTAATCGTGCTGCTCAGTGTCAGTTCTAAGTAGTGATGAGCACCGGAAATTTTTCGGGTTTTGTGTTTTGGTTTTGGGTTCGGTTCCGCGGCCGTGTTTTGGGTTCAAGCGCGTTTTGGCAAAACCTCACCGAATTTTTTTTGTCGGATTCGGGTGTGTTTTGGATTCGGGTGTTTTTTTCAAAAAACCCTAAAAAACAGCTTAAATCATAGAATTTGGGGGTCATTTTGATCCCAAAGTATTATTAACCTCAATAAGCATAATTTCCACTCATTTTCAGTCTATTCTGAACACCTCACACCTCACAATATTATTTTTAGTCCTAAAATTTGCACCGAGGTCGCTGGATGACTAAGCTCAGCGACCCAAGTGGCCGACACAAACACCTGGCCCATCTAGGAGTGGCACTGCAGTGTCACGCAGGATGGCCCTTCAAAAAACTACTCCCCAAACAGCACATGACGCAAAGAAGAAAAAAAAGAGGCGCAATGAGGTAGCTGTGTGACTAAGCTAAGCGACCCTAGTGGCCGACACAAACACCTGGCCCATCTAGGAGTGGCACTGCAGTGTCACGCAGGATGGCCCTTCCAAAAAACACCCCCCAAACAGCACATGACGCAATGAAAAAAAGAGGCGCAATGAGGTAGCTGTGTGACTAAGATAAGCGACCCAAGTGGCCGACACAAACACCTGGCCCATCTAGGAGTGTCACTGCAGTGTCACGCAGGATGGCCCTTCCAAAAAACACCCCCCAAACAGCACATGACGCAAAGAAAAAAATAGGCGCAATGAGGTAGCTGTGTGACTAAGATAAGCGACCCAAGTGGCCGACACAAACACCTGGCCCATCTAGGAGTGGCACTGCAGTGTCACGCTGGATGGCCCTTCCAAAAACACCCCCCAAACAGCACATGATGCAAAGAAAAAAAGAGGCACAATGAGGTAGCTGTGTGACTAAGATAAGCGACCCAAGTGGCCGACACAAACACCTGGCCCATCTAGGAGTGGCACTGCAGTGTCACGCAGGATGGCCCTTCCAAAAAACACCCCCCAAACAGCACATGACGCAAAGAAAGAAAGAGGCGCAATGAGGTAGCTGTGTGACTAAGATAAGCGACCCAAGTGGCCGACACAAACACCTTGCCCATCTAGGAGTGGCACTGCAGTGTCACGCAGGATGACCCTTCCAAAAACTACTCCCCAAACAGCACATGACGCAAAGAAAAATGAAAGAAAAAAGAGGTGCAAGAAGGAATTGTCCTTGGGCCCTCCCACCCACATGTTGTATAAACAGGACATGCACACTTTAACCAACCCATCATTTCAGTGACAGGGTCTGCCACACGACTGTGACTGAAATGATGGGTAGGTTTGGAACCCCACCAAAAAAGAAGCAATTAATCTCTCCTTGCACAAACTGGCTCTACAGAGGCAAGATGTCCACCTCATCATCATCCTCCGATATATCACCGTGTACATCCCCCTCCTCACAGATTATCAATTCGTCCCCACTGGAATCCACCATCTCAGCTCCCTGTGTACTTTGTGGAGGCAATTGCTGCTGGTCAATGTCTCCACGGAGGAATTGATTATAATTAATTTTAATGAACATCATCTTCTCCACATTTTCTGGATGTAACCTCGTACGCCGATTGCTGACAAGGTGAGCGGCGGCACTAAACACTCTTTCGGAGTACACACTTGTGGGAGGGCAACTTAGGTAGAATAAAGCCAGTTTGTGCAAGGGCCTCCAAATTGCCTCTTTTTCCTGCCAGTATAAGTACGGACTGTCTGACGTGCCTACTTGGATGCGGTCACTCATATAATCCTCCACCATTCTTTCAATGGGGAGAGAATCATATGCAGTGACAGTAGACGACATGTCCGTAATCGTTGTCAGGTCCTTCAGTCCGGACCAGATGTCAGCATCAGCAGTCGCTCCAGACTGCCCTGCATCACCGCCAGCGGGTGGGCTCGGAATTCTGAGCCTTTTCCTCGCACCCCCAGTTGCGGGAGAATGTGAAGGAGGAGATGTTGACAGGTCGCGTTCCGCTTGACTTGACAATTTTGTCACCAGCAGTTCTTTGAACCCCAGCAGACTTGTGTCTGCCGGAAAGAGAGATCCAAGGTAGGTTTTAAATCTAGGATCGAGCACGGTGGCCAAAATGTAGTGCTCTGATTTCAACAGATTGACCACCCGTGAATCCTTGTTAAGCGAATTAAGGGCTCCATCCACAAGTCCCACATGCCTAGCGGAATCGCTCTGTGTTAGCTCCTCCTTCAATGTCTCCAGCTTCTTCTGCAAAAGCCTGATGAGGGGAATGATCTGACTCAGGCTGGCAGTGTCTGAACTGACTTCACGTGTGGCAAGTTCAAAAGGTTGCAGAACCTTGCACAACGTTGAAATCATTCTCCACTGCGCTTGAGACAGGTGCATTCCACCTCCTATATCGTGCTCAGTTGTATAGGCTTGAATGGCCTTTTGCTGCTCCTCCAACCTCTGAAGCATATAGAGGGTTGAATTCCACCTCGTTACCACTTCTTGCTTCAGATGATGGCAGGGCAGGTTCAGGCGTTTTTGGTGGTGCTCCAGTCTTCTGTACGTGGTGCCTGTACGCCGAAAGTGTCCCGCAATTCTTCTGGCCACCGACAGCATCTCTTGCACGCCCCTCTCGTTTTTTAAATAATTCTGCACCACCAAATTCAAGGTATGTGCAAAACATGGGACGTGCTGGAATTTGCCCAGATTTAATGCACACACAATATTGCTGGCGTTGTCCGATGCCACAAATCCACAGGAGAGTCCAATTGGGGTAAGCCATTCTGCGATGATCTTCCTCAGTTGCCGTAAGAGGTTTTTAGCTGTGTGCGTATTCTGGAAAGCGGTGATACAAAGCGTAGCCTGCCTAGGAAAGATTTGGCGTTTGCGAGATGCTGCTACTGGTGCCGCCGCTGCTGTTCTTGCGGCGGGAGTCCATACATCTACCCAGTGGGCTGTCACAGTCATATAGTCCTGAGCCTGCCCTGCTCCACTTGTCCACATGTCCGTGGTTAAGTGGACATTGGGTACAACTGCATTTTTTAGAACACTGGTGAGTCTTTTTCTGAGGTCTGTGTACATTTTCGGTATCGCCTGCCTAGAGAAATGGAACCTAGATGGTATTTGGTACCGGGGACACAGTACCTCCAACAAGTCTCTAGTTGGCTCTGCAGTAATGATGGATACCGGAACCACGTTTCTCACCGCCCAGGATGCCAAGGCCTCAGTTATCCGCTTTGCAGCAGGATGACTGCTGTGATATTTCATCTTCCTCGCAAAGGACTGTTGGACAGTCAATTGCTTGGTGGAAGTAGTAAAAGTGGTCTTACGAGTACGACTTCCCCTGTGGGATGACCATCGACTCCCAGCAGCAACAACAGCAGCGCCAGCAGCAGTAGGCGTTACACGCAAGGATGCATCGCAGGAATCCCAGGCAGGAGAGGACTCGTCAGAATTGCCAGTGACATGGCCTGCAGGACTATTGGCATTCCTGGGGAAGGAGGAAATTGACACTGAGGGAGTTGGTGGGGTGGTTTGCGTGAGCTTGGTTACAAGAGGAAGGGATTTACTGGTCAGTGGACTGCTTCCGCTGTCGCCCAAAGTTTTTGAACTTGTCACTGACTTATGATGAATGCGCTGCAGGTGACGTATAAGGGAGGATGTTCCGAGGTGGTTAACGTCCTTACCCCTACTTATTACAGCTTGACAAAGGCAACACACGGCTTGACAAATGTTGTCCGCATTTCTGTTGAAATACTTCCACACCGAAGAGCTGATTTTTTTGGTATTTTCACCAGGCATGTCAATGGCCCTATTCCTCCCACGGACAACAGGTGTCTCCCCGGGTGCCTGACTTAAACAAACCACCTCACCATCAGAATCCTCCTGGTCAATTTCCTCCCCAGCGCCAGCAACACCCATATCCTCCTCATCCTTGTGTACTTCAACACTGACATCTTCAATCTGACTATCAGGAACTGGACTGCGGGTGCTCCTTCCAGCACTTGCAGGGGGCGTGCAAATGGTGGAAGGCGCATGCTCTACACGTCCAGTATTGGGAAGGTCAGGCATCGCAAACGACACAATTGGACTCTCCTTGTGGATTTGTGATTTCGAAGAACGCACAGTTCTTTGCTGTGCTTTTGCCAGCTTGAGTCTTTTCATTTTTCTAGCGAGAGGCTGAGTGCTTCCATACTCATGTGAAGCTGAACCACTAGCCATGAACATAGGCCAGGGCCTCAGCCGTTCCTTGCCACTCCGTGTGGTAAATGGCATATTGGCAAGTTTATGCTTCTCCTCCGACGATTTTATTTTAGATTTTTGAGTCCTTTTTTTACTGATATTTGGTGTTTTGGATTTTACATGCTCTGTACTATGACATTGGGCATCGGCCTTGGCAGACGACGTTGCTGGCATTTCATCATCTCGGCCATGACTAGTGGCAGCAGCTTCAGCACGAGGTGGAAGTCGATCTTGATCTTTCCCTATTTTTGGAACCTCAACATTTTTGTTCTCCATATTTTCATAGGCACAACTAAAAGGCACCTCAGGTAAACAATGGAGATGAATGGATACTAGTATACTTATGGATGGACGAGCGACTGCCGACACAGAGGTAGCTACAGCCGTGGACTACCGTACTGCGTCTGCTGCTAATATAGACTTGATGATAATGATATAAAAAATATATATATATCACTACTGCAGCCGGACAGGTATATATTATATAATGACGGACCTGCTGGACACTGTCAGCACTGCAGACTCCTAAAGTAAGCTACTAGTATCAAGAAGATAGAAAAAAAAAAACACCACAGGTAGGTGGTATACAATTATGGATGGACGAGCGACTGCCGACACAGAGGTAGCTACAGCCGTGGACTACCGTACTGCGTCTGCTGCTAATATAGACTGGATGATAATGATATAAAAAATATATATATATCACTACTGCAGCCGGACAGGTATATATTATATAATGACGGACCTGCTGGACACTGTCAGCACTGCAGACTCCTAAAGTAAGCTACTAGTATCAAGAAGATAGAAAAAAAAAAACCACATGAAGGTGGTATACAATTATGGATGGACGAGCGACTGCCGACACAGAGGTAGCTACAGCCATGGACTACCGTACTGCGTCTGCTGCTAATATAGACTGGATGATAATGATATAAAAATATATATATATATCACTATTGCAGCCGGACAGGTATATATTATATAATGACGGACCTGCTGGACACTGTCAGCACTGCAGACTCCTAAAGTAAGCTACTAGTATCAAGAAGATAGAAAAAAAAAAACACAACAGGTAGGTGGTATACAATTATGGATGGACGAGCGACTGCCGACACAGAGGTAGCTACAGCCGTGGACTACCGTACTGCGTCTGCTGCTAATATAGACTGGATGATAATGATATAAAAAATATATATATATCACTACTGCAGCCGGACAGGTATATATTATATAATGACGGACCTGCTGGACACTGTCAGCACTGCAGACTCCTAAAGTAAGCTACTAGTATCAAGAAGATAGAAAAAAACAAAACACAACAGGTAGGTGGTATACAATTATGGATGGACGAGCGACTGCCGACACAGAGGTAACTACAGCCGTGGACTACCGTACTGCTTCTGCTGCTAATATAGACTGGATGATAATGATATAAAAAATATATATATATATCACTACTGCAGCCGGACAGGTATATATTATATAATGACGGACCTGCTGGACACTGTCAGCACTGCAGACTCCTAAAGTAAGCTACTAGTATCAAGAAGATAGAAAAAAAAAACACCACAGGTAGGTGGTATACAATTATGGATGGACGAGCGACTGCCGACACAAAGGTAGCTACAGCCGTGGACTACCGTACTGCGTCTGCTGCTAATATAGACTGGATGATAATGATATAAAAAATATATATATATCACTACTGCAGCCGGACAGGTATATATTATATAATGACGGACCTGCTGGACACTGTCAGCACTGCAGACTCCTAAAGTAAGCTACTAGTATCAAGAAGATAGAAAAAAAAATAAACACAACAGGTAGGTGGTATACAATTATGGATGTACGAGCGACTGCCGACACAGAGGTAGCTACAGCCGTGGACTACCGTACTGCGTCTGCTGCTAATATAGACTGGATGATAATGATATAAAAAATATATTTATATCACTACTGCAGCCGGACAGGTATATATTATATAATGACGGACCTGCTGGACACTGTCAGCACTGCAGACTCCTAAAGTAAGCTACTAGTATCAAGAAGATAGAAAAAAAAAAAACACCACAGGTAGGTGGTATACAATTATGGATGGACGAGCGACTGCCGACACAGAGGTAGCTACAGCCGTGGACTACCATACTGCGTCTGCTGCTAATATAGACTGGATGATAATGATATAAAAAATATATATATATCACTACTGCAGCCGGACAGGTATATATTATATAATGACGGACCTGCTGGACACTGTCAGCACTGCAGACTCCTAAAGTAAGCTACTAGTATCAAGAAGATAGGAAAAAAAAAAACACAACAGGTAGGTGGTATACAATTATGGATGGACGAGCGACTGCCGACACAGAGGTAGCTACAGCCGTGGACTACCGTACTGCGTCTGCTGCTAATATAGACTGGATGATAATGATATAAAAAATATATATATATATCACTACTGCAGCCGGACAGGTATATATTATATAATGACGGACCTGCTGGACACTGTCAGCACTGCAGACTCCTAAAGTAAGCTACTAGTATCAAGAAGATAGAAAAAAAAAAAACACAACAGGTAGGTGGTATACAATTATGGATGGACGAGCGACTGCCGACACAGAGGTAGCTACAGCCGTGGACTACCATACTGCGTCTGCTGCTAATATAGACTGGATGATAATGATATAAAAAATACATATATATCACTACTGCAGCCGGACAGGTATATATTATATAATGACGGACCTGCTGGACACTGTCAGCACTGCAGACTCCTAAAGTTAACTACTAGTATGAAGAAGATAGAAAAAAAAAAACCACCACAGGTAGGTATACAATTATGGACGAGCGACTGCCGACACAGAGGTAGCTACAGCCGTGGACTACCGTACTGCGTCTGCTGCTAGTATAGACTGGATGATAATGATATAAAAAATATATATATCACTACTGCAGGACAGGTATATATTATATAATGACGGACCTGCTGGACACTGTCAGCAGAATGCGTTTATAGAATAAAAACACCACACGACGAGTGTTTAACTTTTTCAGGCAGACAATCACAATATACTGGTTGTCACTGGTCACTGGTCAGTCACACTGGCAGTGGCACTCTGGCAGCAAAAGTGTGCACTGTTAAATATATGTACTCCTGCTATAACTGCACCCCAGTCTCCCCCACAATTAAGCTGTGTGAGCAGTGAGCACTCAGCACAGTCAGATATACATAGATGATGCAGCACACTGAGGCTGAGCACAGATATGGTATACTGTGTCACTGTGTATCGTTTTTTTTCAGGCAGAGAACGGATTATATTAAATAATAATAAAACTGCACTGGTGGTCACTGGTCAGTCACTAGTAAACTCTGCACTCTCTGAGTACTCCTAAGCTCCAGTAAATCAAGTGTCTCACTCTCACTATCTATTTCTATTCTAAACGGAGAGGACGCCAGCCACGTCCTCTCCCTATCAATCTCAATGCACGTGTGAAAATGGTGGCGACGCGCGGCTCCTTATATAGAATCCGAGTCTCGCGATAGAATCCGAGCCTCGCGAGAATCCGACAGCGGGATGATGACGTTCGGGCGCGCTCGGGTTAACCGAGCAAGGCGGGAAGATCCGAGTCTGCTTCGGACCCGTGTAAAAAGCGTGAAGTTCGGGGGGGTTCGGTTTCCTAGAAACCGAACCCGCTCATCACTAGTTCTAAGTAGTATCATCAGTGCTCAGTATCATCAGTGCTCAGTATCAGTGCTCAGTATCATCAGTGCTCAGTATTATCAGTGCTCAGTATCATCAGTGCTCAGTGTCTTGTGGTGCTCAGTAATACTACACTACTAATAATAGTACAGTGTCTTGTGCTGCATCTTGCTGCTGTAGGGTGCTGTGGTAGTGTCCTGTCACATTGCATAGGTCATCGTTATTCCAGTCACAATGGTATCTGGTATCTATCTAGTGGTATCTAATTCCAGACATTACTGCCGTCTAATTCCACACATTAAAAAATGGAGAACAAAAATTTGGAGGGTAAAATAGGGAAAGATCAAGATCCACTTCCACCTCGTGCTGAAGCTGCTGCCACTAGTCATGGCAGAGATGATGAAATGCCATCAACGTCATCTGCCAAGGTCGATGCCCAATGTCATAGTAGAGAGCATGTAAAATCCAAAAGCAAAAGTTCAGTAAAATGACCCAAAAATCTAAATTAAAATTGTCTGAGGAGAAGCATAAACTTTCCAATATACCATTTACGACACGGAGTGGCAGGGAACGGCTAAGGCCCTCTCCTATGTTCCTCATGACTAGTGGTTCAGCTTCACATGACGATGGAAGCACTCATCCTCCCGCTAGAAAAATGAAAAGAGTTAAGCTGGCAAAAGCACAGCAAAGAACTGTGCGTTCTTCTAAATCACAAATCCCCAAGGAGAGTCCAATTGTGTCGGTTGCGATGCCTGACCTTCCCAACACTGGATGGGAAGAGGTGGCTGCTTCCACCATTTGCACGCCTCCTGCAAGTGCTGGAAGGAGCACCCACAGTCCACTACCTGATATTCAAATTGAAGATGTCACTGTTGAAGTACACCAGGATGAGGATATGGGCGTTGCTGGCGCTGAGGAGGAAATTCACGAGGAAGAGTATGACGGTGAGGTGGTTTGTTTAAGTCAGGCACCTGGGGAGACAACTGTTATCCGTGGGATGAATAAGGCCATTGACATGCTTGGTCAAAATACAAAAAAAATCACCTTTTCTGTGTGGAATTATTTCAATAGATATGCGGACAACAGGTGTCAAGTCATGTGTTGCCTTTGTCAAGCTGTAATAAGTAGGGGTAAGGACGTTAACCACCTAGGAACATCCTCCCAAGCTCCTGCAAACCACACCACCAACTGTGGAAAGAATGGTGGAGGAGTATATGAGTGACAGCATCCAAGTAGGCATGTCAGACAGTACGTACGTATACTGGCAGGAAAAAGGGGCAATTTTGAGGCCCTTGCACAAACTCGCTTTATCTTACCTAAGTTGCCCTCCCTCCAGTGTGTACTCCGAAAGAGTGTTTAGTTCAGCCGGTCACCTTGTCAGCGATCGGCGTACGAGGTTACTTCCAGAAAATGTGGAGAAGATGATGTTCATCAATATGAATTATAAATTCCTCCGTGGAGACATTTACCAACAATTGCCTCCAGAAAGTACACAGGGACCTGAGATGGTGGATTCCAGTGGGGACGAATTGATAATCTGTGAAGAGGGGGATGTACACGGTGATGAATCGGAGAATGATTATGAGGTGGACATCTTGCCTCTGTAGAGCCAGTTTGTGCAAGGAGAGATTGATTGCTTCTTTTTGGTGGGGGCCCAAACCAACCAGTCATTTCAGTCACAGTCGTGTGGCAGACCCTGTCGCTAAAATGATTGGTTTGTTAAAGTGTGCATGTCCTGTTTATACAACATAAGGGTGGGTGGGAGGGCCCAAGGACAAATCCATCTAGCACTTCTTTTTTCTTTAATTTATCTTTGTATCATGTGCTGTTTGGGGAGTATTTTTTGAAGTGCCATCCTGTCTGACACTGCAGTGCCACTCCTAGATGGGCCAGGTGTCTGTGCCGCCCACTTGGGTCGCTTAGCTTAGTCATCCAGTGACCTTGGTGCAAATTTTAGGACTAAAAATAATATGAGGTGTGAGGTGTTCAGAATAGACTGGAAATGAGTGGAAATTATGGTTATTGAGGTTAATAATACTATGAGATCAAAATTACCCCCAAATTCTATGATTTTAGCTGTTTTTGAGTTTTTATTTAAAAAAACGACAAAAATCCGAAAAGGAGGTTTTGCCAAAACGCGTCCGAATCCAAAACCAAAACACAAAACACGAAAAATGCCCGCTGCACATCTCTAATTACAGTATCTGCACATTGGCCCTCATTCCGAGTCGTTCGCTCGGTAATTTTCTTCGCATCGCAGCATTTTTCTGCTTAGTACGCATGCGCAATGTTCGCACTGCGACTGCGCCAAGTAATTTTGCTATGAAGATAGTTTTTTTACTCACGGCTTTTTCTGCGCTCCGGCGATCGTAGTGTGATTGACAGGAAATGGGTGTTACTGAGCGGAAACACGGCGTTTTATGGGCGTGTGGATAAAAACGCTACCGTTTCCGGAAAAAACGCGGGAGTGGCTGGAGAAACGGAGGAGTGTCTGGGCGAACGCTGTGTGTGTTTATGACGTCAAACCAGGAACGACAAGCAGTGAACTGATCGCAGATGCCGAGTAAGTCTGAAGCTACTCTGAAACTGCTAAGTAGTTTGTAATCGCAATATTGCGAATAAATCGTTCGCAATTTTAAGAAGCTAAGATTCACTCCCAGTAGGCGGCGGCTTAGTGTGTGTAACTCTGCTAAAATCGCCTTGCGAGCGAACAACTCGGAATGAGGGCCATTGCTCTGGTGTGGGGACACATCTGAAGATCAGCTGTCCCCACTATCCCTATCCACACATTGCTCTGGTGCAGAGACACATCCAAAGATCAGCTGGCCCCGCTATCCCTATCCCTATCTGCACATTGCTCTAGTGCATACACACATCTGAAGAACAGCTGTTTCCGCTATCCCTATCCCTATCCACACATTGCTCTGGTGCAGAGACATATCTAAAGATCAGCTGGCCCCGCTATCCCTATCCCTATCTGCACATTGCTCTAGTGCATACACACATCTGAAGAACAGCTGTTTCCGCTATCCCTATCCACACATTGCACTGGTGCAGAGACACATCCAAAGATCAGCTGGCCCCGCTATCCCTATCCCTATCTGCACATTGCTCTAGTGCAGGGGTTCTCAAACTCGGTCCTCAGGACCCCACACAGTGCATGTTTTACAGGTAACCCAGCAAGTGCACAGGTGTATTAATTACTCACTGAGCCATTTTAAAAGGTCCACAGGTGGAGCTAGTTATTTCACTTGTGATTCTGTGAGGAGACCTGCAAAACATGCACTGTGTGGGGTCCTGAGGACCGAGTTTGAGAACCTGTGCTCTAGTGCATACACACATCTGAAGAACAGCTGTTTCCGCTATCCCTATCCCTATCCACACATTGCTCTGGTGCAGAGACATATCTAAAGATCAGCTGGCCCCGCTATCCCTATCCCTATCTGCACATTGCTCTAGTGCATGCATACACACATCTGAAGAACAGCTGTCCCTGCTATCTATATCTGCACATTGCTCTTGTGCGGAGACACATCTAAAGATCAGCTGTCCCTGCTATCTATATCTGCACATTGCTCTTGTGCGGGGACACATCTAAAGATCAGCTGTCCCTGCTATCTATATCTGCACATTGCTCTTGTGCGGAGACACATCTAAAGATCAGCTGTCCCTGCTATCTATATCTGCACATTGCTCTTGTGCGGGGACACATCTAAAGATCAGCTGTCCCTGCTATCTATATCTGCACATTGCTCTTGTGCGGGGACACATCTAAAGATCAGCTGTCCCTGCTATCTATATCTGCACATTGCTCTTGTGCGGAGACACATCTAAAGATCAGCTGTCCCTGCTATCTATATCTGCACATTGCTCTTGTGCGGGGACACATCTAAAGATCAGCTGTCCCTGCTATCTATATCTGCACATTGCTCTAGTGCGGGGACACATCTAAAGATCAGCTGTCCCTGCTATCTATATCTGCACATTGCTCTTGTGCGGGGACACATCTAATGATCAGCTGTCCCTGCTATCTATATCTGCACATTGCTCTTGTGCGGGGACACATCTAAAGATCAGCTGTCCCTGCTATCTATATCTGCACATTGCTCCTGTGCGGGGACACATCTAAAGATCAGCTGTCCCTGCTATCTATATCTGCACATTGCTCTTGTGCGGGGACACATCTAAAGATCAGCTGTCCCTGCTATCTATATCTGCACATTGCTCTTGTGCGGGGACACATCTGAAAATCAGCTGTCCTCGCTATCCCTATCTGCACATTGCTCTTGTGCGGGGACACATCTAAAGATCAGCTGTCCCTGCTATCTATATCTGCACATTGCTCTTGTGCGGAGACACATCTAAAGATCAGCTGTCCCTGCTATCTATGTCTGCACATTGCTCTTGTGTGGGGACACATCTAAAGATCAGCTGTCCCTGCTATCTATATCTGCACACTGCTCTTGTGCGGGGACACATCTAAAGATCAGCTGTCCCTGCTATCTATATCTGCACATTGCTCTTGTGCGGGGACACATCTAAAGATCAGCTGTCCCTGCTATCTATATCTGCACATTGCTCTTGTGCGGAGACACATCCAAAGATCAGCTGTCCCTGCTATCCCTATCTGCACATTGCTCTTGTGCGGGGACACATCTAAAGATCAGCTGTCCCTGCTATCTATATCTGCACATTGCTCTTGTGCGGGGACACATCTAAAGATCAGCTGTCCCTGCTATCTATATCTGCACATTGCTCTTGTGCGGGGACACATCTAAAGATCAGCTGTCCCTGCTATTCCTATCCACACATTGTTTTAGTGCGGAGACACATCTGAAGGTCAGCTGTCCCCACTATCCCTATCCGCACATTGTTCTGGTACAGAGACACATCCAAAGATCAGTTGTCCCCGCTATCCCTATCTGCACATTGCTCTTGTGCGGGGACACATCTAAAGATCAGCTGTCCCTGCTATCTATATCTGCACATTGCTCTTGTGCGGAGACACATCTAAAGATCAGCTGTCCCTGCTATCTATATCTGCACATTGCTCTTGTGCGGGGACACATCTAAAGATCAGCTGTCCCTGCTATCTATATCTGCACATTGCTCTTGTGCGGGGACACATCTAAAGATCAGCTGTCCCTGCTATCTATATCTGCACATTGCTCTTGTGCGGGGACACATCTAAAGATCAGCTGTCCCTGCTATCTATATCTGCACATTGCTCTTGTGCGGAGACACATCCAAAGATCAGCTGTCCCTGCTATCCCTATCTGCACATTGCTCTTGTGCGGGGACACATCTAAAGATCAGCTGTCCCTGCTATCTATATCTGCACATTGCTCTTGTGCGGGGACACATCTAAAGATCAGCTGTCCCTGCTATCTATATCTGCACATTGCTCTTGTGCGGGGACACATCTAAAGATCAGCTGTCCCTGCTATCTATATCTGCACATTGCTCTTGTGCGGAGACACATCCAAAGATCAGCTGTCCCTGCTATCCCTATCTGCACATTGCTCTTGTGCGGGGACACATCTAAAGATCAGCTGTCCCT
Organism: Pseudophryne corroboree; assembly: GCF_028390025.1. NCBI lineage: Eukaryota > Metazoa > Chordata > Amphibia > Anura > Myobatrachidae > Pseudophryne > Pseudophryne corroboree. The sequence goes on along the minus strand of NC_086444.1, from coordinate 35,548,945 downwards.
GCTATCTATATCTGCACATTGCTCTTGTGCGGGGACACATCTAAAGATCAGCTGTCCCTGCTATCTATATCTGCACATTGCTCTTGTGCGGGGACACATCTAAAGATCAGCTGTCCCTGCTATTCCTATCCGCACATTGTTTTAGTGCGGAGACACATCTGAAGGTCAGCTGTCCCCACTATCCCTATCCGCACATTGTTCTGGTACAGAGACACATCCAAAGATCAGTTGTCCCCGCTATCCCTATCTGCACATTGCTCTTGTGCGGGGACACATCTAAAGATCAGCTGTCCCTGCTATCTATATCTGCACATTGCTCTTGTGCGGAGACACATCTAAAGATCAGCTGTCCCTGCTATCTATATCTGCACATTGCTCTTGTGCGGGGACACATCTAAAGATCAGCTGTCCCTGCTATCTATATCTGCACATTGCTCTTGTGCGGGGATACATCTAAAGATCAGCTGTCCCTGCTATCTATATCTGCACATTGCTCTTGTGCGGGTACACATCTAAAGATCAGCTGTCCCTGCTATCCCTATCCGCACATTGTTTTAGTGCGGAGACACATCTGAAGTAGTGATGTGCACCGGAAATTTTTCGCGTTTTGTGTTTTGGTTTTGTGTTTGGTTCCGCGGCCATTTTTGGATTCGGACGCGTTTTGGCAAAACCTCACCGAAATTTTTTTGTCGAATTCGGGTGTGTTTTGGATTCGGGTGTTTTTTTAAAAAAACCCTAAAAAACAGCTTAAATCATAGAATTTGGGGGTCATTTTGATCCCATAGTATTATTAACCTCAATAACCATAATTTCCACTCATTTCCAGTCTATTCTGAACACCTCACACCTCACAATATTATTTTTAGTCCTAAAATTTGCACCGAGGTCGCTGGATGGCTAAGCTAAGCGACACAAGTGGCCGACACAAACACCTGGCCCATCTAGGAGTGGCACTGGAGTGTCAGGCAGGACGGCCCTTCAAAAAAATAGTCCCCAAACAGCACATGATGCAAAGAAAAAAAGAAGTGCACCAAGGTCGCTGTGTGACTAAGCTAAGCGACACAAGTGGCCGACACAAACACCTGGCCCATCTAGGAGTGGCACTGCAGTGTCAATCAAGACAGGATGGCACTTTCAAAAAATTGTCCCCAAACAGCACATGATGCAAAGAAAAAAAGAGGCGCACCAAGGTCGCTGTGTGACTAAGCTAAGCGACACAAGTGGCCGACACAAACACCTGGCCCATCTAGGAGTGGCACTGCAGTGTCAGGCAGGATGGCACTTCAAAAAAATTGTCCCCAAACAGCACATGATGCAAAGAAAAAAAGAGGCGCACCAAGGTGGCTGTGTGACTAAGCTAAGCGACACAAGTGGCCGACACAAACACCTGGCAATCTAGGAGTGGCACTGCAGTGTCAGGTAGGATGGCCCTTCAAAAAAATAGTCCCCAAACAGCACATGATGCAAAGAAAAAAAGAAGCGCACCAAGGTCGCTGTGTGACTAAGCTAAGCGACACAAGTTGCCGACACAAACACCTAGCCCATCTAGGAGTGGCACTGCAGTGTCAATCAAGACAGGATGGCACTTCCAAAAAATTGTCCCCAAACAGCACATGATGCAAAGAAAAAAAGAGGTGCACCAAGGTGGCTGTGTGACTAAGCTAAGCGACACAAGTGGCCGACACAAACACCTGGCCCATCTAGGAGTGGCACTGCAGTGTCAATCAAGACAGGATGGCACTTCCAAAAAATTGTCCCCAAACAGCACATGATGCAAAGAAAAAAAGAGGCGCACCAAGGTGGCTGTGTGACTAAGCTAAGCGACACAAGTGGCCGACACAAACACCTGGCCCATCTAGGAGTGGCACTGCAGTGTCAATCAAGACAGGATGGCACTTCCAAAAAATTGTCCCCAAACAGCACATGATGCAAAGAAAAAAAGAGGCACACCAAGGTGGCTGTGTGACTAAGCTAAGCGACACAAGTGGCCGACACAAACACCTGGCCCATCTAGGAGTGGCACTGCAGTGTCAGGCAGGATGGTCCTTCAAAAAAATTGTCCCCAAACAGCACATGATGCAAAGAAAAATGAAAGAAAAAAGAGGTGCAAGATGGAATTGTCCTTGGGCCCTCCCACCCACCCTTATGTTGTATAAACAGGACATGCACACTTTAACGAACCCATCATTTCAGCGACAGGGTCTGCCACACGACTGTGACTGAAATGACTGGTTGGTTTGTGCCCCCACCAAAAAAGAAGCAATCAATCTCTCCTTGCTCAAACTGGCTCTACAGAGGCAAGATGTCCACCTCATCATCATCCTCCGATTCCTCACCCCTTTCACTGTGTACATCCCCCTCCTCACAGATTATTAATTCGTCCCCACTGGAATCCACCATCTCAGGTCCCCGTGTACTTTCTGGAGGCAATTGCTGCTGGTGAATGTATCCACAGAGGAATTGATTATAATTCATTTTGATGAACATCATCTACTCCACATTTTCTGGAAGTAACCTCGTACGCCGATTGCTGACAAGGTGAGCGGCTGCACTAAACACTCTTTCGGAGTACACACTGGAGGGAGGGCAACTTAGGTAGAATAAAGCCAGTTTGTGCAAGGGCCTCCAAATTGCCTCTTTTTCCTGCCAGTATACGTACGGACTGTCTGACGTGCCTACTTGGATGCGGTCACTCATATAATCCTCCACCATTCTTTCCATGGTGAGAGAATCATATGCAGTGACAGTAGACGACATGTCAGTTATCATTGGCAGGTCCTTCAGTCCGGACCAGATGTCAGCACTCGCTCCAGACTGCCCTGCATCACCGCCAGCGGGTGGGCTAGGAATTCTTAGCCTTTTCCTTGCACCCCCAGTTGCGGGAGAATGTGAAGGAGGAGATGTTGACGTGTCACGTTCCGCTTGACTTGACAATTTTCTCACCAGCAGGTCTTTGAACCTCTGCAGACTTGTGTCTGCCGGAAAGAGAGATACAACGTAGGTTTTAAATCTAGGATCGAGCACGGTGGCCAAAATGTAGTGCTCTGATTTCAACAGATTGACCACCCATGAATCCTGGTTAAGCGAATTAAGGGCTCCATCCACAAGTCCCACATGCCTAGCGGAATCGCTCTGTTTTAGCTCCTCCTTCAATGTCTCCAGCTTCTTCTGCAAAAGCCTGATGAGGGGAATGACCTGACTCAGGCTGGCAGTGTCTGAACTGACTTCACGTGTGGCAAGTTCAAAGGGTTGCAGAACCTTGCACAACGTTGAAATCATTCTCCACTGCGCTTGAGTCAGGTGCATTCCCCCTCCTTTGCCTATATCGTGGGCAGATGTATAGACTTGAATGGCCTTTTGCTGCTCCTCCATCCTCTGAAGCATATAGAGGGTTGAATTCCACCTCGTTACCACCTCTTGCTTCAGATGATGGCAAGGCAGGTTCAGGAATGTTTGGTGGTGCTCCAGTCTTCTGTACGCGGTGCCTGAATGCCGAAAGTGGCCCGCAATTCTTCGGGCCACCGACAGCATCTCTTGCACGCCCCTGTCGTTTTTTAAATAATTCTGCTTCACCAAATTCAATATACATGTATGTGCAAAACATGGGACGTGCTGGAATTTGCCCAGATGTAATGCACGCACAATATTGCTGGCGTTGTCCGATGTCACAAATCCCCAGGAGAGTCCAATTGGGGTAAGCCATTCTGCGATGATCTTCCTCAGTTGCCGTAAGAGGTTGTCAGCTGTGTGCCTATTCTGGATAGCGGTGATACAAAGCGTTGCCTGCCTAGGAACGAGTTGGCGTTTGCGAGATGCTGCTACTGGTGCCGCCGCTGCTGTTCTTGCTGCGGGAGGCAATACATCTACCCAGTGGGCTGTCACAGTCATATAGTCCTGAGTCTGCCCTGCTCCACTTGTCCACATGTCCGTGGTTAAGTGGACATTGGGTACAACTGCATTTTTTAGGACACTGGTGAGTCTTTTTGTGAGGTCTGTGTACATTTTCGGTATCGCCTGCCTAGAGAAATGGAACCTAGATGGTATTTGGTACCGGGGACACAGTACCTCAATCAAGTCTATAGTTGCCTCTGAATTAACGATGGATACCGGAACCTCGTTTCTCACCGCCCAGGCTGCCAAGGCCTGAGTTATCTGCTTTGCAGCAGGATGACTGCTGTGATATTTCATCTTCCTCGCAAAGGACTGTTGGACAGTCAATTGCTTACTGGAAGTAGTACAAGTGGTCTTCCGACTTCCCCTCTTGGATGACGATCGACTCCCAGCAGCAACAACAACAGCAGCGCTAGCAGCAGTAGGCGTTACACTCAAGGATGCATCTGAGGAATCCCAGGCAGGAGAGGACTCGTCATACTTGCCAGTGACATGGCCTGCAGGACTATTGGCTTTCCTGTGTAAGGAGGAAATTGACACTGAGGGAGTTGGTGGTGTGGTTTGCAGGAGCTTGGTTACAAGAGGAAGGGATTTAGTGGTCAGTGGACTGCTTCCGCTGTCACCCAAAGTTTTTGAACTTGTCACTGACTTATGATGAATGCGCTGCAGGTGACGTATAAGGGAGGATGTTCCAAGGTGGTTAACGTCCTTACCCCTACTTATTACAGCTTGACAAAGGCAACACAGGGCTTGACACCTGTTGTCCGCATTTGTGTTGAAATAATTCCACACCGAAGAGCTGATTTTTTTTGTATTTTGACCAGGCATGTCAATGGCCATATTCCTTCCACGGACAACAGGTGTCTCCCCGGGTGCCTGACTTAAACAAACCACCTCACCATCAGAATCCTCCTTGTCAATTTCCTCCCCAGCGCCAGCAACACCCATATCCTCATCCTGGTGTACTTCAACAGTGACATCTTCAATTTGACTATCAGGAACTGGACTGCAGGTGCTCCTTCCAGCACTTGCAGGGGGCGTGCAAATGGTGGAAGGCGCAAGCTCTTCCCGTCCAGTGTTGGGAAGGTCAGGCATCGTAACCGACACAATTGGACTCTCCTTGGGGATTTGTGATTTTGAAGAATGCACAGTTCTTTGCTGTGCTTTTGCCAGCTTAAGTCTTTTCTTTTTTCTAGCGAGAGGATGAGTGCTTCCATCCTCATGTGAAGCTGAACCACTAGCCATGAACATAGGCCAGGGCCTCAGCCGTTCCTTGCCACTCCGTGTCGTAAATGGCATATTGGCAAGTTTACGCTTCTCCTCAGACGCTTTTAATTTTGATTTTTGGGTCATTTTACTGAACTCTTGTGTTTTGGATTTTACATGCTCTCTACTATGACATTGGGCATCGGCCTTGGCAGACGACGTTGATGGCATTTCATCGTCTCGGCCATGACTAGTGGCAGCAGCTTCAGCACGAGGTGGAAGTGGATCTTGATCTTTCCCTTTAACCTCCACATTTTTGTTCTCCATTTTTTTATGTGTGGAATTATATGCCAGTATCAATAGCAATGGCCTACTACTATATATACTGCGCAAAACTAAAATGCACCACATGTATAGAATGTAGATGGATAGTATACTTAATGGATGACGAGTGACGACACAGAGGTAGGTACAGCAGTGGCCTACCGTACTGCTATAAGTATATATATAATAAACTGGTGGACACTGTCAGCAAACTGCAAAACTGTCTAAAATGCACCACAGGTATAGAATGTAGATGGATAGTATACTTAATGGATGACGAGTGACGACACAGAGGTAGGTACAGCAGTGGCCTACCGTACTGCTATAAGTATATATATAATAAACTGGTGGACACTGTCAGCAAACTGCAAAACTGTCTAAAATGCACCACAGGTATAGAATGTAGATGGATAGTATACCTAATGGATGACGAGTGACGACACAGAGTTAGGTACAGTAGTGGCCTACCGTACTGCTATAAGTATATATATATAGTATACTGGTGGACACTGTCAGCAAACTGCAAAACTGTCTGAAATGCACCACAGGTACAGAATGTAGATGGATAGTATACTTAATGGATGACGAGTGACGACACAGAGGTAGGTACAGCAGTGGCCTACCGTACTGCTATAAGTATATATATAATAAACTGGTGGACACTGTCAGCAAATTGAAAAACTGTCTAAAATGCACCACAGGTATAGAATGTAGATGGATAGTATACTTAATGGATGACGAGTGACGACACAGAGGTAGGTACAGCAGTGGCCTACCGTACTGCTATAAGTATATATATATAATAAACTGGTGGACACTGTCAGCAAACTGCAAAACTGTCTAAAATGCACCACAGATATAGAATGTAGATGGATAGTATACTTAATGGATGACGAGTGACGACACAGAGGTAGGTACAGCAGTGGCCTACCGTACTGCTATAAGTATATATATAGTATACTGGTGGACACTGTCAGCAAACTGCAAAACTGTCTAAAATGCACCACAGGTATAGAATGTAGATGGACAGTATACTTAATGGATGACGAGTGACGACATAGAGGTAGGTACAGTAGTGGCCTACCGTACTGCTATATATAGTATACTGGTGGACACTGTCAGCAAACTGCAAAACTAAAATGCACCACAGGTATAGAATGTAGATGGATAGTATACTTAATGGATGACGAGTGACGACACAGAGGTAGGTACAGCAGTGGCCTACCGTACTGCTATAAGTATATATATAATAAACTGGTGGACACTGTCAGCAAACTGCAAAACTGTCTAAAATGCACCACAGGTATAGAATGTAGATGGATAGTATACTTAATGGATGACGAGTGACGACACAGAGGTAGGTAAAGCAGTGGCCTACCGTACTGCTATAAGTATATATATATAGTATACTGGTGGACACTGTCAGCAAACTGCAAAACTGTCTAAAATGCACCACAGGTATAGAATGTAGATGGATAGTATACTTAATGGATGACGAGTGACGACACAGAGGTAGGTACAGCAGTGGCCTACCATACTGCTATATATAGTATACTGGTGGACACTGTTAGCAAACTGCAAAACTAAAGTGCACCACAGGTATAGAATGTAGATGGATAGTATACTTAATGGATGACGAGTGACGACACAGAGGTAGGTACAGCAGTAGCCTACCGTACTGCTATATATAGTATACTGGTGGACACTGTCAGCAAACTGCAAAACTAAAATGCACCACAGGTATAGAATGTAGATGGATAGTATACTTAATGGATGACGAGTGACGACACAGAGGTAGGAACAGCAGTGGCCTACCGTACTGCTATATATAGTATACTGGTGGACACTGTCAGCAAACTGCAAAACTAAAATGCACCACAGGTATAGAATGTAGATGGATAGTATACTTAATGGATGACGACACAGAGGTAGGTACAGCAGTGGCCTACCATACTGCTATATATAGTATACTGGTGGACACTGTCAGCAAACTGCAAAACTAAAATGCACCACAGGTATAGAATGTAGATGGATAGTATACTTAATGGATGACGACACAGAGGTAGGTACAGCAGTGCACTCTGCACTGTACTCCTCCTATATAATATTAATTATACTGGTGGTCCCCACTCCCAGTCCCCACAATAAAGCAGCACACTGAGCACAGATATGGAGTGTTTTTCAGGCAGACAACGTATACTGGTGGTCGCTGTCAGCAAAACTCTGCACTGTACTCCTGCTATAGCTGCTCCCCAGTCCCCACAATTAAGCAGTGTGAGCACTCAGCACAGATATATTATGCAGCACACTGAGCACAGATATGGTATGGAGTGTTTTTTTCAGGCAGAGAACGGATAAAAACTGGTGGTCACTTATCAGCAAAACTCTGCACTGTACTCCTAACAGCTGCTCCCCAATCCTCCCCACAATTAAGCAATAAACAACCAATGAATCAAGTTCTGTTTTCTACAATTAACGGAGAAGACGCCAGCCACGTCCTCTCCCTATCAACTCCAATGCACGAGTGAAAATGGCAGCGACGCGCGGCTGCTTATATAGAATCCGAATCTCGCGAGAATCCGACAGCGGGATGATGACGTTCGAGCGCGCTCGGGTTAGCCGAGCAAGGCGGGACGGTTCGAACCTGCCTCGGACCCGTGTAAACAAGGTTAAGTTCGGGGGGGTTCGGTTTCTGAGAAACCAAACCCGCTCATCACTAATCTGAAGGTCAGCTGTCCCCACTATCCCTATCCGCACATTGTTCTGGTACAGAGACACATCCAAAGATCAGTTGTCCCCGCTATCCCTATCTGCACATTGCTCTGGTGCAGGGACACATCTGAAGATCAGCTGTCCCTGCTATCCCTATCTGCACATTGCTCTGGTGCAGGGACACATCTGAAGATCAGCTGTCCCTGCTATCTATATCTGCACATTGCTCTGGTGCAGGGACACATCTGAAGATCAGCTGTCCCTGCTATCTATATCTGCACATTGCTCTTGTGCGGGGACACATCTGAAGATCAGCTGTCCCTGCTATCTATATCTGCACATTGCTCTTGTGCGGGGACACATCTGAAGATCAGCTGTCCCTGCTATCCCTATCTGCAAATTGCTCTGGTGCAGGGACACATCTGAAGATCAGCTGTCCCTGCTATCTATATCTGCACATTGTTTTAGTGCGGAGATACATATGAAGGTCAGCTGTCCCCACTATCCCTATCCGCACATTGTTCTGGTACAGAGACACATCCAAAGATCAGCTGTCCCCGCTATCCCTATCTGCACATTGCTCTGGTGCAGGGACACATCTGAAGATCAGCTGTCCCTGCTATCCCCAGCTGAAGATGGCAAAGGTTTCCATTGTCTAGCTACAGTAGTTAGTATCTTCAGAGCTTGATGAATTTTGTCCCCATACACTAGTATAAGGACAGCTGGCTAGATTGGGACTGAAAAGTAAGCAGGAGACATCCATTAACTGTGTTGCCTTTACAAGGAATGACAATAACAATAATAATTCAAAACTTTGCAAAAGTTTAGAATTCTAAACTAAAGTTTGCAAAAATACCTGGGATAGCCATAAACACAATAAAAAGGCAAAGATAGTGGGGGATAGGGGAGTAGATGGTTGGGCAGAGACACTAGAGATGAGCGCCGGAAATTTTTCGGGTTTTGTGTTTTGGTTTTGGGTTCGGTTCCGCGGCCGTGTTTTGGGTTCGACCGCGTTTTGGCAAAACCTAACCGAATTTTTTTTGTCGGATTCGGGTGTGTTTTGGATTCGGGTGTTTTTTTCCAAAAAACCTAAAAAACAGCTTAAATCATAGAATTTGGGGGTCATTTTGATTCCAAAGTATTATTAACCTCAAAAACCATCATTTCCACTCATTTTCAGTCTATTCTGAATACCTCACACCTCACAATATTATTTTTAGTCCTAAAATTTGCACCGAGGTCGCTGGATGACTAAGCTAAGCGACCCTAGTGGCCGACACAAACACCTGGCCCATCTAGGAGTGGCACTGCAGTGTCACGCAGGATGTCCCTTACAAAAAACCCTCCACAAACAGCACATGACGCAAAGAAAAAAAGAGGCGCAATGAGGTAGCTGTGTGAGTAAGATAAGCGACCCTAGTGGCCGACACAAACACCGGGCCCATCTAGGAGTGGCACTGCAGTGTCACGCAGGATGTCCCTTCCAAAAAACCCTCCCCAAACAGCACATGACGCAAAGAAAAAAAGAGGCGCAATGAGGTAGCTGTGTGAGTAAGATAAGCGACCCTAGTGGCCGACACAAACACCGGGCCCATCTAGGAGTGGCACTGCAGTGTCACGCAGGATGTCCCTTCCAAAAAACACTCCCCAAACAGCACATGACGCAAAGAAAAAAAGAGGCGCAATGAGGTAGCTGTGTGAGTAAGATAAGCGACCCTAGTGGCCGACACAAACACCGGGCCCATCTAGGAGTGGCACTGCAGTGTCACGCAGGATGTCCCTTCCAAAAAAACCTCCCCAAACAGCACATGACGCAAAGGAAAAAAGAGGCGCAATGAGGTAGCTGTGTGAGTAAGATAAGCGACCCTAGTGGCCGACACAAACACCGGGCCCATCTAGGAGTGGCACTGCAGTGTCACGCAGGATGTCCCTTCCAAAAAACCCTCCCCAAACAGCACATGACGCAAAGAAAAAAAGAGGCGCAATGAGGTAGCTGTGTGAGTAAGATAAGCGACCCTAGTGGCCGACACAAACACCGGGCCCATCTAGGAGTGGCACTGCAGTGTCACGCAGGATGGCCCTTCCAAAAAACACTCCCCAAACAGCACATGACGCAAAGAAAAATTAAAGAAAAAAGAGGTGCAAGATGGAATTGTCCTTGGGCCCTCCCACCCACCCTTATGTTGTATAAACAGGACATGCACACTTTAACCAACCCATCATTTCAGTGACAGGGTCTGCCACACGACTGTGACTGATATGACGGGTTGGTTTGGACCCCCACCAAAAAAGAAGCAATTAATCTCTCCTTGCACAAACTGGCTCTACAGAGGCAAGATGTCCACCTCATCATCATCCTCCGATATATCACCGTGTACATCCCCCTCCTCACAGATTATCAATTCGTCCCCACTGGAATCCACCATCTCAGCTCCCTGTGTACTTTGTGGAGGCAATTGCTGCTGGTCAATGTCTCCGCGGAGGAATTGATTATAATTCATTTTAATGAACATCATCTTCTCCACATTTTCTGGATGTAACCTCGTACGCCGATTGCTGACAAGGTGAGCGGCGGCACTAAACACTCTTTCGGAGTACACACTTGTGGGAGGGCAACTTAGGTAGAATAAAGCCAGTTTGTGCAAGGGCCTCCAAATTGCCTCTTTTTCCTGCCAGTATAAGTACGGACTGTGTGACGTGCCTACTTGGATGCGGTCACTCATATAATCCTCCACCATTCTTTCAATGTTGAGAGAATCATATGCAGTGACAGTAGACGACATGTCCGTAATCGTTGTCAGGTCCTTCAGTCCGGACCAGATGTCAGCATCAGCAGTCGCTCCAGACTGCCCTGCATCACCGCCAGCGGGTGGGCTCGGAATTCTGAGCCTTTTCCTCGCACCCCCAGTTGCGGGAGAATGTGAAGGAGGAGATGTTGACAGGTCGCGTTCCGCTTGACTTGACAATTTTGTCACCAGCAGGTCTTTCAACCCCAGCAGACTTGTGTCTGCCGGAAAGAGAGATCCAAGGTAGGCTTTAAATCTAGGATCGAGCACGGTGGCCAAAATGTAGTGCTCTGATTTCAACAGATTGACCACCCGTGAATCCTTGTTAAGCGAATTAAGGGCTCCATCCACAAGTCCCACATGCCTAGCGGAATCGCTCCGTGTTAGCTCCTCCTTCAATGTCTCCAGCTTCTTCTGCAAAAGCCTGATGAGGGGAATGACCTGACTCAGGCTGGCAGTGTCTGAACTGACTTCACGTGTGGCAAGTTCAAAGGGCATCAGAACCTTGCACAACGTTGAAATCATTCTCCACTGCGCTTGAGACAGGTGCATTCCACCTCCTATATCGTGCTCAATTGTATAGGCTTGAATGGCCTTTTGCTGCTCCTCCTACCTCTGAAGCATATAGAGGATTGAATTCCACCTCGTTACCACTTCTTGCTTCAGATGATGGCAGGGCAGGTTCAGTAGTTATTGGTGGTGCTCCAGTCTTCTGTACGTGGTGCCTGTACGCCGAAAGTGTCCCGCAATTCTTCTGGCCACCGACAGCATCTCTTGCACGCCCCTGTCGTTTTTTAAAAAATTCTGCACCACCAAATTCAAGGTATGTGCAAAACATGGGACGTGCTGGAATTTGCCCATATTTAATACACACACAATATTGCTGGCGTTGTCCGATGCAACAAATCCACAGGAGAGTCCAATTGGGGTAAGCCATTCCGCGATGATCTTCCTCAGTTGCCGTAAGAGGTTTTCAGCTGTGTGCGTATTCTGGAAACCGGTGATACAAAGCGTAGCCTGCCTAGGAAAGAGTTGGCATTTGCGAGATGCTGCTACTGGTGCCGCCGCTGCTGTTCTTGCGGCGGGAGTCCATACATCTACCCAGTGGGCTGTCACAGTCATATAGTCCTGACCCTGCCCTGCTCCACTTGTCCACATGTCCGTGGTTAAGTGGACATTGGGTACAGCTGCATTTTTTAGGACACTGGTGACTCTTTTTCTGAGGTCTGTGTACATTTTCGGTATCGCCTGCCTAGAGAAATGGAACCTAGATGGTATTTGGTACCGGGGACACAGTACCTCCAACAAGTCTCTAGTTGGCTCTGCAGTAATGATGGATACCGGAACCACGTTTCTCACCACCCAGGATGCCAAGGCCTCAGTTATCCGCTTTGCAGTAGGATGACTGCTGTGATATTTCATCTTCCTCGCAAAGGACTGTTGGACAGTCAATTGCTTGGTGGAAGTAGTAAAAGTGGTCTTACGACTTCCCCTCTGGGATGACCATCGACTCCCAGCAGCAACAACAGCAGCGCCAGCAGCAGTAGGCGTTACACGCAAGGATGCATCGGAGGAATCCCAGGCAGGAGAGGAATCGTCAGAATTGCCAGTGACATGGCCTGCAGGACTATTGGCATTCCTGTGGAAGGAGGAAATTGACACTGAGGGAGTTGGTGGGGTGGTTTGCGTGAGCTTGGTTACAAGAGGAAGGGATTTACTGGTCAGTGGACTGCTTCCGCTGTCGCCCAAAGTTTTTGAACTTGTCACTGACTTATTATGAATGCGCTGCAGGTGACGTATAAGGGAGGATGTTCCGAGGTGGTTAACGTCCTTACCCCTACTTATTACAGCTTGACAAAGGCAACACACGGCTTGACACCTGTTGTCCGCATTTCTGTTGAAATACTTCCACACCGAAGAGCTGATTTTTTTGGTATTTTCACCAGGCATGTCAACGGCCATATTCCTCCCACGGACAACAGGTGTCTCCCCGGGTGCCTGACTTAAACAAACCACCTCACCATCAGAATCCTCCTGGTCAATTTCCTCCCCAGCGCCAGCAACACCCATATTCTCCTCATCCTGGTGTTCTTCAACACTGACATCTTCAATCTGACTATCAGGAACTGGACTGCGGGTGCTCCTTCCAGCACTTACAGGGGGCGTGCAAATGGTGGAAGGCGCATGCTCTTCACGTCCAGTGTTGGGAAGGTCAGGCATCGCAACCGACACAATTGGACTCTCCTTGTGGATTTGGGATTTCGAAGAACGCACAGTTCTTTGCGGTGCTACTGCTTTTGCCAGCTTGAGTCTTTTCATTTTTCTAGCGAGAAGCTGAGTGCTTCCATCCTCATGTGAAGCTGAACCACTAGCCATGAACATAGGCCAGGGCCTCAGCCATTCCTTGCCACTCCGTGTGGTAAATGGCATATTGGCAAGTTTACGCTTCTCCTCCGACAATTTTATTTTAGGTTTTGGAGTCCTTTTTTTACTGATATTTGGTGTTTTGGATTTGACATGCTCTGTACTATGACATTGGGCATCGGCCTTGGCAGACGAAGTTGCTGGCATTTCATCGTCTCGGCCATGACTAGTGGCAGCAGCTTCAGCACGAGGTGGAAGTGGATCTTGATCTTTCCCTAATTTTGGAACCTCAACATTTTTGTTCTCCATATTTTAATAGGCACAACTAAAAGGCACCTCAGGTAAACAATAGAGACGGATGGATACTAGTATACAATTATGGATGGACTGCCGAGTGCCGACACAGAGGTAGCTACAGCCGTGGACTACCGTACTGTGTCTGCTGCTAATATAGACTGGATGATAATGAGATGTAGTATGTATAAAGAAGAAAGAAAAAAAACCACGGGTAGGTGGTATACAATTATGGATGGACTGCCGAGTGCCGACACAGAGGTAGCTACAGCCGTGGACTACCCTACTGTGTCTGCTGCTAATATAGACTGGATGATAATGAGATGTAGTATGTATAAAGAAGAAAGAAAAAAAAACCACGGGTAGGTGGTATACAATTATGGATGGACTGCCGAGTGCCGACACAGAGGTAGCTACAGCCGTGGACTACCGTACTGTGTCTGCTGCTAATATAGACTGGATGATAATGAGATGTAGTATGTATAAAGAAGAAAGAAAAAAAAACCACGGGTAGGTGGTATACAATTATGGAGGTACTGCCGAGTGCCGACACAGAGGTAGCTACAGCCGTGGACTACCGTACTGTGTCTGCTGCTAATATAGACTGGATGATAATGAGATGTAGTATGTATAAAGAAGAAAGAAAAAAAAAACCACGGGTAGGTGGTGGTATACAATTATGGATGGACTGCCGAGTGCCGACACAGAGATAGCTACAGCCGTGGACTACCGTACTGTACTGTGTCTGCTGCTAATATAGACTGGATGATAATGAGATGTAGTATGTATAAAGAAGAAAGAAAAAAAAAAACACGGGTAGGTGGTATACAATTATGGATGGACTGCCGAGTGCCGACACAGAGGTAGCTACAGCCGTGAACTACCGTACTGTGTCTGCTGCTAGTATAGACTGGATGATAAATAATGATATAAAAAATATATATATATATCACTACTGCAGCCGGACAGGTATATATTATATAATGACGGACCTGCTGGACACTGTCTGTCAGCAGAATGAGTTTTTTATAGAATAAAAAAACACCACACAAGTCACACGACGAGTGTTTAACTTTTTCAGGCAGACAATCACAATATACTGGTGGTCAGTGTGGTCAGGTCACTGGTCAGTCACACTGGCAGTGGCACTCTGGCAGCAAAAGTGTGCACTGTTTAATATGTACTCCTGGCTCCTGCTATAACCTATAACTGCTCCCCAGTCTCCCCCACAATTAAGCTGTGTGAGCACAGTCAGATATTATACATAGATGATGCAGCACACTGGGCTGAGCACAGATATGGTATGTGACTGAGTCACTGTGTATCGTTTTTTTCAGGCAGAGAACGGATTATATTAAATAATAATAAAACTGCACTGGTGGTCTCACTGGTCAGTCACTAGTATAACTAACTAACTACTATCAGCAAAATTCTGCACTCTCTGAGTACTCCTCCTAAGCTCCAGTAAATGAAGTGTCTCACTCTCACTCTCCTATCTATTTCTAAACGGAGAGGACGCCAGCCACGTCCTCTCCCTATCAATCTCAATGCACGTGTGAAAATGGCGGCGACGCGCGGCTCCTTATATAGAATCCGAGTCTCGCGATAGAATCCGAGCCTCGCGAGAATCCGACAGCGTGATGATGACGTTCGGGCGCGCTCGGGTTAACCGAGCAAGGCGGGAAGATCCGAGTCGCTCGGACCCGTGTAAAAAAACATGAAGTTCGGGCGGGTTCGGATTCAGAGGAACCGAACCCGCTCATCTCTAAGAGACACTCGGGCTTGTAAAAGGGGCCACACAGGGTGAGTAGGGGGAAAACAGCACTCAATGCACCTGTAAGTACTAAGTGGATGTACAGACAGGACCAAAGCCACCCGGGGAAGACGGGGACTGGTGGACAGATGTGCACCGGTGACATGGAAAATGCTTGGAGGAGGAAATGAGGGAGGAGGGTCCTGCCTGTGAGGGCGACTCAGTCTTGTACACTTTTTTTACTGCTGCAAAAACCTGTATTATTGCTGGGTTAACCCAGGTCGTGGATCAGTGTAAAAGGGTACTTGAAAAATTACCCGGGTTAAGTGACCTGGGAATCCGGCCCTGGTACTGTAGCTACTAGGGTTGGACCCGGGTAAGGCTGCAGTGTAAACAGCATGATCCGGATTACCCAACCTGCGTTTTGCTTAAAAGCTGCTGTGTTTGCAGAGGTCTGCCTCAAGGGAGAGTGACGTGGAGGCAGACTCGGGTTCAGTGTAAACAGGGCTGACCCGGGAATAACCTGGGTCCAAGGTGCAGTGTAAACAGGGCTGACCCGGGTTTTTGGTGGAAAAGTGGTCTCAGAGATCCAATATTCCAGGTTTGCCTTTTTGCAGATATTTTATGCTTTATTTATGTAGTCTCACCAATTACATAGTGCTGTACATAGAATGTTTGTAATTCACGTAAATCCCTTCTACATTGGAGCTTATAGTCTAAATAGTCTAGCACCATGGGGTAAATGTACTATAGCTTCAGAAACAGAGAATTTTAGCAACCAATCAAATGCTGGCTATCATTTTCTCAAAGGCAATAGAGAAATGATAGACAGTATCTGATTGGTTGCTATGGGCAACATCACCAATTCTCTGTTTTAGAAGCTATAGAAAAATAAAGTTAAGAGATTAAGGGGTCTATTTACTAAGCCTTGGACGGTTATAAAGTGGATGGAGATAAAGTACCAGCCAATCAGCTCCCAACTGTCATTCTTCAAACCCAGTCTGTGACATGACAGTTAGGAGCTGATTTGCTGGTACTTTATCTCCGTCCTCTTTATCACCATCCAAGGCTTAGTAAATAGACCCCTATGTTAGTAGCCACCAGTAGGGTAGAGATCTGCTGAGTGGCACTGATCCAAAGCATCAGACACAGCGTCAGAGCTGGGTGGGGGGAAGGTGGAGTGAAAGGGGGCATAATAATGTTAACTGGGGGCACTAAGTGTCATAATAATGTGTTCTGCTCTAATGTATGTCCTCCAGGGTACATGAGCAGGGCAGATAAGACATGCAGCAGGTTATACAAGGTGGCATGGCCAAATCCGGTAGGCGTGGTCATTCCCCCTCTGGATAAATGCATGGGAAATACTACGCAGCCAGCCACGAAGCGGCAGCATGCCACAGAGGGTGCTGTCCTCATCCCTAACATCTCACCAGGTCACTCAGACAACACCTGGCCCTAGTACCCGCTCCCCACACCTCTCTGCACCCATGTACACATGGGGTAGTCTCATTCTATCATGGGGGTGTAGTACGGTATGCCGGGAGCCAGCATACTGGCACCGAAATCCCGACCGCCAGCATACCGACAGCTGGGCGAGCGCAAATGAGCCCCTTGCGGCCTTGCTGCACTTGCCATGCTGCGGACACACTATCTATTCTCCCTGCAGGGCGGTCGTGGACCCCAAGAGGGAGAAAAGATGTCGGTATGCTGGGTGTCGGGATTCCGGTGCCGGTATACTGTGCACCGGGATCCCAACAGCCGGCAAACTAAATACCACCCTTATCATGGAGCAGAGCAGCAATAGAGCTTGCCTGACGTATTAGGGACCAGAAGTGGGCGATTGATGCCAGGAATGTAAAGACACACAGGTTCTAAGCACACTTCTTTTGCAGTGGTTAAAATCTACAGCACTTTGTATTAAATGGGATTTAAGCCAGGGTTCCTAACCTTAAAATAAATGATGAAATATTAGTATTGTGCAGAGGAACCGTTAATGTTTATAGGAACTTTAAGGCATATTAAGGATAGGGTAAGTTGCTGCTTCTGGAGCATTCATACTTCATTGCTCCATTGAAGTTTTTAACACTGTGTCACTACTGTGCAGATGTTACTGTATTGTGATTGATGTGTTTATGTGCAGCTATAAGCTATTGTGCTTATGGGGGTCATTCTGAGTTGATCGCTCGCTAGCTAGTTTTAGCAGCCGTGCAAACACTATGCCGCCGCCCACTGGGGAGTGTATTTTAGCTTAGCAAAAGTGCGAACGCCTGTGCAGCCGAGCTCTGCAAAAACAGTTTGTGCAGTTTCAGAGTAGCTCTGAACCTACTCAGCGCTTGCCATCACTTCAGCCTATTCGTGTCCGGATTTGATGTCATACACCGGCCCAGCGAACGCCCAGCCACGCCTACGTTTTTTCAGACATGCCTGCGTTTTTACAAACACTCCCTGAAAATGGTCAGTTGACACCCAGAAACGCCCCCTTCCTGTCAATCTTCTTGCGGCCACCAGTGTGAAGGAAAACTTTGCTAGAACCTGAGCACAACCACAAAGAACTTTGTACCCGTACGTCGCGCGTGCGCATTGCGGGGCTTACGCATGCGCAGAAATGCAGTATTTTCACCTAATCGCTGCACTGCGAAAATCAGCAGTGAGCGATCAACTCGGAATAACCCCCTATGTCATCCTCTGTTCTGTAAGATGTAACATTCCACTTTTTTAAGAGATTTGCTTTTTAGAATAACATACATTATCATCAAGAAAGACAATTTTAGACACAAGCAAAAAGAAGAGCTTACATGCAATAACTTGCCAATATAAAAATGTAATAAATCAATAAACTCCAGTCAGATGAACTGCAGTCTACTCTAATAGAAAAGCTACTTTTTCTAAACCTAAAATGCACAAAGTAGAAATGGGCAAGTACAGTATGATTGTACATTTTAGTCATCTCTATTACTATAAATATTGTATATAACAAACATTAGGAAATAAAAACATGTAAACACAATAAAAACACAATACTAAAACATTTTCAATAGTATAAATGTTGCTCAGTGTAATTATTTATTACCAGTTATTTATATAACGCACACATATCCCGCAGCGCTTTACAGAGAATATTTGGCCATTCACATCAGTCCCTGCCCCAGTGGAGTTTACAATCTATATCCAATACCACATGTACACTAGAGATGAGCGGGTTCGGTTTCTCTGAAACCGAACCTGCACGAACTTCATGTTTTTTTTCACGGGTCCGAGCAGACTCGGATCCTCCCGCCTTGCTCGGTTAACCCGAGCGCGCCCGAACGTCATCATGACGCTGTCGGATTCTCGCGAGACTCGGATTCTATATAAGGAGCCACGCGTCGCCGCCATTTTCACACGTGCATTGAGATTGATAGGGAGAGGACGTGGCTGGCGTCCTCTCCATTAGAAATTAGATTAGAAGAGAGAGAGAGATTGTGCAGAGTCAGACAGAGTTTACCACAGTGACCAGTGCAGTTGTTGTTAGTTAACTTTTATTTATTTTAATATAATATATCCGTCCGTTCTCTGCTATATCCGTTCTCTGCCTGAAAAAAAACGATACACAGCAGCAGCCAGTCACACAGTGTGACTCAGTCTGTGTGCACTCAGCTCAGCCCAGTGTGCTGCACATCAATGTATAAAAGGCAAAGCTTATAATAATTGTGGGGGAGACTGGGGAGCACTGCAGGTTGTTATAGCAGGAGCCCCCAGGAGTACATAATATTATATTAATTTAAAATTAAACAGTGCACACTTTTGCTGCAGGAGTGCCACTGCCAGTGTGACTAGTGGTGACCAGTGCCTGACCACCAGTATAGTAGTATATTGTTGTATGTATTGTATACTATCTCTTTATCAACCAGTCTATATTAGCAGCAGACACAGTACAGTGCGGTAGTTCACGGCTGTGGCTACCTCTGTGTCGGCAGTCGGAACTCGGCAGGCAGTCCGTCCATCCATAATTGTATTACAATATATACCACCTAACCGTGGTATTTTTTTTTCTTTCTTTATACCGTCGTCATAGTGTCATACTAGTTGTTACGAGTATACTACTATCTCTTTATCAACCAGTGTACAGTGCGGTAGTTCACGGCTGTGGCTACCTCTGTGTCGGCAGTCGGCAGGCAGTCCGTCCATCCATAATTGTATTATTATTATAATATATACCACCTAACCGTGGTTTTTTTTTCATTCTTTATACCGTCATAGTGTCATACTAGTTGTTACGAGTATACTACTATCTCTTTATCAACCAGTGTACAGTGCGGTAGTTCACGGCTGTGGCTACCTCTGTGTCGGCAGTCGGCAGGCAGTCCGTCCATCCATAATTGTATTATTATTATAATATATACCACCTAACCGTGGTTTTTTTTTCATTCTTTATACCGTCGTCATAGTGTCATACTAGTTGTTACGAGTATACTACTATCTCTTTATCAACCAGTGTACAGTGCGGTAGTTCACGGCTGTGGCTACCTCTGTGTCGGCAGTCGGCAGGCAGTCCGTCCATCCATAATTGTATTATTATTATAATATATACCACCTAACCGTGGTTTTTTTTTCATTCTTTATACCGTCGTCATAGTGTCATACTAGTTGTTACGAGTATACTACTATCTCTTTATCAACCAGTGTACAGTGCGGTAGTTCACGGCTGTGGCTACCTCTGTGTCGGCAGTCGGCAGGCAGTCCGTCCATCCATAATTGTATTATTATTATAATATATACCACCTAACCGTGTTTTTTTTTTCATTCTTTATACCGTCGTCATAGTGTCATACTAGTTGTTACGAGTATACTACTATCTCTTTATCAACCAGTGTACAGTGCGGTAGTTCACGGCTGTGGCTACCTCTGTGTCGGCAGTCGGCAGGCAGTCCGTCCATCCATAATTGTATTATTATTATAATATATACCACCTAACCGTGGTTTTTTTTTTCATTCTTTATACCGTCGTCATAGTGTCATACTAGTTGTTACGAGTATACTACTATCTCTTTATCAACCAGTGTACAGTGCGGTAGTTCACGCTGTGGCTACCTCTGTGTCGGCAGTCGGCAGGCAGTCCGTCCATCCATAATTGTATTATTATTATAATATATACCACCTAACCGTGGTATTTTTTTTTCTTTCTTTATACCGTCGTCATAGTGTCATACTAGTTGTTACGAGTATACTACTATCTCTTTATCAACCAGTGTACAGTGCGGTAGTTCACGGCTGTGGCTACCTCTGTGTCGGCAGTCGGCAGGCAGTCCGTCCATCCATAATTGTATTATTATTATAATATATACCACCTAACCGTGGTTTTTTTTTCATTCTTTATACCGTCATAGTGTCATACTAGTTGTTACGAGTATACTACTATCTCTTTATCAACCAGTGTACAGTGCGGTAGTTCACGGCTGTGGCTACCTCTGTGTCGGCAGTCGGCAGGCAGTCCGTCCATCCATAATTGTATTATTATTATAATATATACCACCTAACCGTGGTTTTTTTTTCATTCTTTATACCGTCGTCATAGTGTCATACTAGTTGTTACGATTATACTACTATCTCTTTATCAACCAGTGTACAGTGCGGTAGTTCACGGCTGTGGCTACCTCTGTGTCGGCAGTCGGCAGGCAGTCCGTCCATCCATAATTGTATTATTATTATAATATATACCACCTAACCGTGGTTTTTTTTTCATTCTTTATACCGTCGTCATAGTGTCATACTAGTTGTTACGAGTATACTACTATCTCTTTATCAACCAGTGTACAGTGCGGTAGTTCACGGCTGTGGCTACCTCTGTGTCGGCAGTCGGCAGGCAGTCCGTCCATCCATAATTGTATTATTATTATAATATATACCACCTAACCGTGTTTTTTTTTTCATTCTTTATACCGTCGTCATAGTGTCATACTAGTTGTTACGAGTATACTACTATCTCTTTATCAACCAGTGTACAGTGCGGTAGTTCACGGCTGTGGCTACCTCTGTGTCGGCAGTCGGCAGGCAGTCCGTCCATCCATAATTGTATTATTATTATAATATATACCACCTAACTGTGGTATTTTTTTTTCTTTCTTTATACCGTCGTCATAGTGTCATACTAGTTGTTACGAGTATACTACTATCTCTTTATCAACCAGTGTACAGTGCGGTAGTTCACGGCTGTGGCTACCTCTGTGTCGGCAGTCGGCAGGCAGTCCGTCCATCCATAATTGTATTATTATTATAATATATACCACCTAACCGTGGTTTTTTTATACCACCTAACCGTGGCAGTCCGTCCATAATTGTATACTAGTATCTAATCCATCCATCTCCATTGTTTACCTGAGGTGCCTTTTAGTTCTGCCTATAAAATATGGAGAACAAAAAAGTTGAGGTTCCAAAATTAGGGAAAGATCAAGATCCACTTCCACCTCGTGCTGAAGCTGCTGCCACTAGTCATGGCCGAGACGATGAAATGCCAGCAACGTCGTCTGCCAAGGCCGATGCCCAATGTCATAGTACAGAGCATGTCAAATCCAAAACACCAAATATCAGAAAAAAAAGGACTCCAAAACCTAAACTAAAATTGTCGGAGGAGAAGCGTAAACTTGCCAATATGCCATTTACCACACGGAGTGGCAAGGAACGGCTGAGGCCCTGGCCTATGTTCATGGCTAGTGGTTCAGCTTCACATGAGGATGGAAGCACTCAGCCTCTCGCTAGAAAAATGAAACGACTCAAGCTGGCAAAAGCACAGCAAAGAACTGTGCGTTCTTCGAAATCCCAAATCCACAAGGAGAGTCCAATTGTGTCGGTTGCGATGCCTGACCTTCCCAACACTGGATGTGAAGAGCATGCGCCTTCCACCATTTGCACGCCCCCTGCAAGTGCTGGAAGGAGCACCCGCAGTCCAGTTCCTGATAGTGAGATTGAAGATGTCAGTGTTGAAGTCCACCAGGATGAGGAGGATATGGGTGTTGCTGGCGCTGGGGAGGAAATTGACAAGGAGGATTCTGATGGTGAGGTGGTTTGTTTAAGTCAGGCACCCGGGGAGACACCTGTTGTCCGTGGGACGAATATGGCCGTTGACATGCCAGGTGAAAATACCAAAAAAATCAGCTCTTCGGTGTGGAGGTATTTCACCAGAAATGCGGACAACAGGTGTCAAGCCGTGTGTTCCGTTTGTCAAGCTGTAATAAGTAGGGGTAAGGACGTTAACCACCTCGGAACATCCTCCCTTATACGTCACCTGCAGCGCATTCATAATAAGTCAGTGACAAGTTCAAAAACTTTGGGTGACAGCGGAAGCACTCCACTGACCAGTAAATCCCTTCCTCTTGTAACCAAGCTCACGCAAACCACCCCACCAACTCCCTCAGTGTCAATTTCCTCCTTCCCCAGGAATGCCAATAGTCCTGCAGGCCATGTCACTGGCAAGTCTGACGAGTCCTCTCCTGCCTGGGATTCCTCCGATGCATCCTTGCGTGTAACGCCTACTGCTGCTGGCGCTGCTGTTGTTGCTGCTGGGAGTCGATGGTCATCCCAGAGAGGAAGTCGTAAGACCACTTTTACTACTTCCACCAAGCAATTGACTGTCCAACAGTCATTTGCGAGGAAGATTAAATATCACAGCAGTCATCCTACTGCAAAGCGGATAACTGAGGCCTTGACATCCTGGGTGGTGAGAAACGTGGTTCCGGTATCCATCATTACTGCAGAGCCAACTAGAGACTTGTTGGAGGTACTGTGTCCCCGTTACCAAATACCATCTAGGTTCCATTTCTCTAGGGTTGCGATACCGAAAATGTACACAGACCTCAGAAAAAGAGTCACCAGTGTCCTAAAAAATGCAGCTGTACCCAATGTCCACTTAACCACGGACATGTGGACAAGTGGAGCAGGGCAGGGTCAGGACTATATGACTGTGACAGCCCACTGGGTAGATGTATGGACTCCCGCCGCAAGAACAGCAGCGGCGGCACCAGTAGCAGCATCTCGCAAACGCCAACTCGTTCCTAGGCAGGCTACGCTTTGTATCACCGGTTTCCAGAATACGCACACAGCTGAAAACCTCTTACGGCAACTGAGGAAGATCATCGCGGAATGGCTTACCCCAATTGGACTCTCCTGTGGATTTGTGGCATCGGACAACGCCAGCAATATTGTGCGTGCATTACATCTGGGCAAATTCCAGCACGTCCCATGTTTTGCACATACCTTGAATTTGGTGGTGCAGAATTTTTTAAAAAACGACAGGGGCGTGCAAGAGATGCTGTCGGTGGCCAGAAAAATTGCGGGACACTTTCGGCGTACAGGCAGCACGTACAGAAGACTGGAGCACCACCAAAAACGCCTGAACCTGCCCTGCCATCATCTGAAGCAGGAGGTGGTAACGAGGTGGAATTCAACCCTCTATATGCTTCAGAGGTTGGAGGAGCAGCAAAAGGCCATTCAAGCCTCTACAACTGACCACGATATAGGAGGTGGAATGCACCTGTCTCAAGCGCAGTGGAGAATGATTTCAACGTTGTGCAAGGTTCTGCAACCTTTTGAACTTGCCACACGTGAAGTCAGTTCAGACACTGCCAGCCTGAGTCAGGTCATTCCCCTCATCAGGCTTTTGCAGAAGAAGCTGGAGACATTGAAGGAGGAGCTAAGACAGAGCGATTCCGCTAGGCATGTGGGACTTGTGGATGGAGCCCTTAATTCGCTTAACAAGGATTCACGGGTGGTCAATCTGTTGAAATCAGAGCACTACATTTTGGCCACCGTGCTCGATCCTAGATTTAAAACCTACCTTGGATCTCTCTTTCCGGCGCACACAAGTCTGCTGGGTTTCAAAGACCTGCTGGTGAGAAAATTGTCAAGTCAAGCGGAACGCGACCTGTCAACATCTCCTCCTTCACATTCTCCCGCAACTGGGGGTGCGAGGAAAAGGCTCAGAATTCCGAGCCCACCCGCTGGCGGTGATGCAGGGCAGTCTGGAGCGACTGCTGATGCTGACATCTGGTCCGGACTGAAGGACCTGACAACCATTACGGACATGTCGTCTACTGTCACTGCATATGATTCTATCACCATTGATAGAATGGTGGAGGATTATATGAGTGACCGCATCCAAGTAGGCACGTCACACAGTCCGTACTTATACTGGCAGGAAAAAGAGGCAATTTGGAGGCCCTTGCACAAACTGGCTTTATTCTACCTAAGTTGCCCTCCCACAAGTGTGTACTCCGAAAGAGTGTTTAGTGCCGCCGCTCACCTTGTCAGCAATCGGCGTACGAGGTTACATCCAGAAAATGTGGAGAAGATGATGTTCATTAAAATGAATTATAATCAATTCCTCCGCGGAGACATTGACCAGCAGCAATTGCCTCCACAAAGTACACAGGGAGCTGACATGGTGGATTCCAGTGGGGACGAATTGATAATCTGTGAGGAGGGGGATGTACACGGTGATATATCGGAGGATGATGATGAGGTGGACATCTTGCCTCTGTAGAGCCAGTTTGTGCAAGGAGAGATTAATTGCTTCTTTTTTGGTGGGGGTCCAAACCAACCCGTCATTTCAGTCACAGTCGTGTGGCAGACCCTGTCACTGAAATGATGGGTTGGTTAAAGTGTGCATGTCCTGTTTTGTTTATACAACATAAGGGTGGGTGGGAAGGGCCCAAGGACAATTCCATCTTGCACCTCTTTTTTCTTTTATTTTTCTTTGCGTCATGTGCTGTTTGGGGAGGGTTTTTTGGAAGGGACATCCTGCGTGACACTGCAGTGCCACTCCTAGATGGGCCCGGTGTTTGTGTCGGCCACTAGGGTCGCTTATCTTTCTCACACAGCTACCTCATTGCGCCTCTTTTTTTCTTTGCGTCATGTGCTGTTTGGGGAGGGTTTTTTGGAAGGGACATCCTGCGTGACACTGCAGTGCCACTCCTAGATGGGCCCGGTGTTTGTGTCGGCCACTAGGGTCGCTTATCTTTCTCACACAGTCAGCTACCTCATTGCGCCTCTTTTTTTCTTTGCGTCATGTGCTGTTTGGGGAGGGTTTTTTGGAAGGGACATCCTGCGTGACACTGCAGTGCCACTCCTAGATGGGCCCGGTGTTTGTGTCGGCCACTAGGGTCGCTAATCTTACTCACACAGCTACCTCATTGCGCCTCTTTTTTTCTTTGCGTCATGTGCTGTTTGGGGAGGGTTTTTTGGAAGGGACATCCTGCGTGACACTGCAGTGCCACTCCTAGATGGGCCCGGTGTTTGTGTCGGCCACTAGGGTCGCTTATCTTACTCACACAGCGACCTCGGTGCAAATTTTAGGACTAAAAATAATATTGTGAGGTGTGATGTGTTCAGAATAGGCTGAAAATGAGTGTAAATTATGTTTTTTGAGGTTAATAATACTTTGGGATCAAAATTACCCCCAAATTCTATGATTTAAGCTGTTTTTTAGGGTTTTTTGAAAAAAACACCCGAATCCAAAACACACCCGAATCCGACAAAAAAAATTCGGTGAGGTTTTGCCAAAACGCGGTCGAACCCAAAACACGGCCGCGGAACCGAACCCAAAACCAAAACACAAAACCCGAAAAATTTCCGGCGCTCATCTCTAATGTACACACACACACACATTCACAATAGGGTTAATTTTGTAGGAAGACAATTAACCTACCAGTATATTTTTGGATTGTGGGATGAAACTGGAGTACTCAGAGGAAACCCACGCAAGCACAGGGAGAATATACAAACTCCACACAGTTAAGGCCATGGTGGGAATCAAACCCATAACCTCAGTGCTGTGCAGAGCCGGCCCTAGGCATAGGCAAACTAGGCAATTGCCTAGGGCATTTGATATGCCTAGGGGCATCAGCAGCTTCTGCTGATTAAAATGATATGCAGCATGCCTATATTCTGTGTGTAGCATTTCTTATGCAGATACAGCCACAGTCTCACACAGTATATAGGCATGCTGCATATCAGTTTAATCAGCAGAAGCTGCATGTGCACCCTAGCCACATAGCAATGCAAATAAGATGCATTTTCATTAAAAAAAGGTGCCCGGCGTTAGCATTGAGGCAAGATTTATGAGGACACATCTGTATCTGAGCAGAGGCAGAGGTCACAGTGTTAGTGGCAGTGTGAGTGCTGTGTGCATGTGAGTGGGTTGGTTGTGCAGTAGTATTCAGAATATGTGTAAGGAGCATTATGTGTGTCATGTAAAAATGCATTAATAATGTGCAACATATGTGTAAGGGGCACTATGTGTGTCAGTATGTGTATAAGGGCATTAATAATGTGCAGCATATGTGTAAGTGACATTATGTCTAAAAGGGCATTAATAAAAGGTTGTCATAATGTGTAAGGCACATTATGTTTATAAGGACATTAATAATGTGTCTCATATGTGTAAGGGGCATTACTGTGTGGCATTATGTGTATAAGGTGCTCTACTATGTGGCATTGCGTATAGAAAGGGCACTACTGTGTCATCTAATGTGAATAAAGAGTAATAGGGTGTGGTTTAATGTGAATAAGGAGCAATTCAGTGTGATGTAATGTGAATAAGGGGCTCTACTGTGAGGAGTAACGTTTATAAGGTAAAATGATACTACTGTGGGATGCAATATGAATTATGGACACTATCGCATGATCAAATGTGAATGAAGATGCAGTACTGTGTGGCATAATTGGAATTGGGGTTATTATTCTATGGCCATGCCCCTTGCCAGCAAAAAACACACCCCTTATTGGGCTGTGCGCCAAATGTGCGAACTGTTCCTATTTAAAATATAGGGGTACATACACCAAAATAAGGACTGCTATGGATGAGGGTTGGTGGTGCTGGGAAAGAGGTGCAAGGTCAGAGTTGGAACCAGCGGCGGTGCTAGGGGGCACCAGCCAAAATCTTGCCTAGGGCATCATATTGGTTAGGGCCGGCTCTGGTGCTGTGAGGCAGTAATTCTAACCATTACACCCTCTGTGCTGTCCAATACCCGCTGTGTAAACTATTTCAGTGGTCCTCAAATTCATCACCCCCACATTACATGTTTTGAAGATTTCTTTTAGTGGAAGCCGGTTTGATAATTACTGACTCAGCAAAATAGACCAGCTCACGTGCGCATGATCAAAGAGATCCACAAAACACGACCTCCTGGTGGAACTTGAGGATTACAGTTGAGAACACCTGTATTATATTATACAATATTACATGTTGTTCTCAGTCTGAACCAATGTTTGAGTTGATATAAAGTTCAGTATATACAGTTAGGTCCAATACATGATGGGTTATTTTATCAGTAAGTACATCTCACCAATCTTGTGCGTGAGGAAATATTCTCCAGTGATCAGCTGGTTCTCTTGACTGATACAGGTCGCCAGTCACAGCACACTTTGATAGCCAGCAAATAAACAAGGTGACTGCGGTGGAAAGTCAGGTAAGATGGCTATTTCCTCAGTATTTCATATAACTGCACAAGTACAGAACACAGCCAGGTAAATGGTCCTGTTCAGTGGAGTAAGATCTGTTCTGAGCACAATGGAACTCTCAAATAGCAGCAGTCTTCTATACGCGTTTCACTGCCTAGCTTGCAGTTTCATCAGTAGGAGGTTTCTGCATAACCAAAAGCAAAAGATCAAGTAGGAGCAGCTTTCAAGACGTGTTTCACTGCATAGCTTGCAGTTTTATCAGTAGGAGGCTACTGCATAACTGAAAGCAATAGATCAAATATCAGCAGCTTTCTATACGCGTTTCACCACATAGCTTGCAGTTTCATAAGTAGGATGCTACTGCTTAACCAAAAGCAAAAGATCAAGTAGGAGCAGCTTTAAAGACGTGTTTCACTGCATAGCTTGCAGTTTTATCAGTAGGAGGCTACTGCATAACTGAAAGCAATAGATCAAATAGCAGCTTTCTATATGCGTTTCATCACATAGCTTGCAGTTTCATAAGTAAGAGGCTACTGCATAACCAAAAGCAAAATATGATTATTCTAGCAGATTATTAAAGGCACTGGCACCCTTTCTCCCATAAAACTTGTACATAGGTAACGCCCCTGTATGTATGTGAGTGGGTGACACCGCATGTGATATATTTTTGTGCAAACCACCTCTGACTAAGGGCAAAGGCTGGATGAGAGGATTCCATGGCCATAGCACATAGAAATTTGAATGGAAGCCGCATAGGTTATAATAATTAAGTAGTGAGGTGATATAATAGATACCTTCCAAAGAGGCCGACTTATTGATGTGCAGGTAATTCCTGTATTAAAGTACCCCACACTTACTAGCAAAACAAAGTTGCATATTTTACGTGCTTTGGGTTACCATCGGCGGTGCTCCCCTAGAGTCTTAGTATATGAAGTTAATGACAAGAAAAAGAAACAAATTACTCTTTTTGGGAAGCACTTTTATTTTGGAAGGTTAATATATTGCAATACAGTACACTGATAAGATTAATACATTTTATTTGGTACTTTCTAAAATTAGTGGAGTTTCCACTGAGAACAAATGGTTAAAGTGTGAAGATATATAGAATATAAACTTGTGCATTTGTTAGTTTAATACTAGATAGAAGATAATGAACTTGCTTTTGCTATGTAATAAATAGCTGATGCGGTTAGATACTGTAATAAAACCCAAATGGGTATGTTGTATCGAGGAACACGCTATGTATGAACCCTCATTCAGCCTGCATATATCCCATTGGGAAAAGGTAATCGCAGGGAATTAAATCATCGGTTCACTCCGATTCCCAAGCGCTTTCCCAGTCCTATTGGCAATCAAAATTAAATGCCCTAGGGGGTTGATATATGTCTCTGTGGACAAAGTTGTCTTGCAGCACCAGGATGTTCCCAGGTAGTCCCCTATCCTGGTACTGGTCCGGCCTTCCAATGCTTGGCTTCCAAGTTCGGAAGGGGTTGGGCTTATCCAAAGGAGTATGGCCGCAAAACAGTCCTTATGACACTCCACCACCTGTCGGGCTTATATTGGTGGGATGCTGGTGATTATTGTTCCACATATATGAGAGGGCTCAGCAATTGCGTGTTTGAAGTTAACCTTCTTATGATTCTTTCTGTATGATTGAGGCAAGTAGTGCTAATGACAGATATGACCACTTCGCTGTTACCGTGTCTCACCTCTGCTTTTCATCCATCATGCCATTTGGCATAGGGTGGAGAATGAGAGAGTGAGCCACAAGCATGAGGTCGGAAGAAATAAGAAAAGAGCAGTCTGTGGAGCTGTGCCTACCAGTAAGACTCTGTTGCTACTGCCTTGCAGAGCCTATACTTAGGTGAATCCACAGCAGACGACACACTCTTGAAAGTGTATTAAAGATTAACAATTTATCATGACAGTGAGCCTGTAGTATAATTATACTTTATGACATGTATCTCCCATATAGGAAATGCAGTGCAGTCTCACAGTTACTTCTGCTTTGACTGCCCCTAGCAATGCGTGTGATTTTAACATACAGGTTGTCTGTGGTTGGTATTACCTTGTTGTCCACAAAGGACTGAAGACAGTCTAATTGTAAGGACTGCCAATTTGTGGGTCTGTCTTTTTTATGAGCCCACCCATTTGATAAAACCTGTATAAATATTGCTTGTGTCCCCTATAAAGGGGATACCGCACACTTAAATCACAATCTAGAAATATGTATATATGCATTTGACATGAATATGCCTGGAATTAACATATAACACCGCTAGGTAATCACTGCACAATCATATATCAGATGCCGTTAATTATAGTTTAACCGCCTCTGCTATAAAATGGAGTAGGTGTCAAAAAATGGATCTATAAATGGATCCAGCTTGGGAATCTTTACCTAGTTCCAAATTCCAGTTTTGGATGACATTGCAGGCTTCACTGTTCTCTTGTCATGTAAGTAACCAAGTTTCTGTCACTGATAAATATATTTACTGCACCAATTCTCATCATGCCTGCATCTATTTATTATTTGTATCATACAGTCAGTGAGGAAACCACTATCCAAGACAGTATAAGACCAGGCTTTTATTCACCTGGTCGTATAACCTGTTGCAGACCACAGCAATCAAATGGGCCACTCAGGGCAATCAGCTGATCAAATAAACATTATATTATTTTCAGACTGTGATGCTACAGCTGCACAGATCAAACACATAGACACTTAATATGACTGTGAGTGCGTTTGTGCAGTAGCCGAAATCAGCACACAGTAATTTAACACTACTCAGGTCAGACATATGAACATATGAACAGAGAGCATATCATCCAATTTATCCCTCACAGCATATACATTAAATATGCTGAAGAATATTTGTGATGTGCGTCTTCAAATAACCTTCTCCCGATCCCGGGTGGTATGAGGTATGTTCAGTAACCCGTGGTAAGTGTGATGTGTATGTTGTGCTGGTACGATACCCCCGCCACTCAGCCACCGCCGTGTACATGTCTGTCTGAAGTGGTGACTGTTCAGCTCCCGTCCCCGCCGCTCGGACGAGCGGACTGCAGCAAAAAGCCGGTTCTCCCGATCACGTGTGCGTACAAAGCAGAAGTAACTGTGAGACTGCACTGCATTTCCTATATGGGAGATATATGTCATAAAGTATAATTATACTACAGGCTCACTGTCATGATAAATTGTTAATCTTTAATACACTTTCAAGAGTGTCGTCTGCTGTGGATTCACCTAAGTATAGGCTCTGCAAGGCAATAGCAACAGAGTCTTACTGGTAGGCAGAGCACCGCCCAGACTGCTCTTTTCTTCTTTCTTCCGACCTCATGCTTGTGGCTCACTCTCTCATTCTCCACCCTATGCCAAATGGCATGATGGATGAAAAGCAGAGGTGAGACACGATAACAGCGAAGTGGTCATATCTGTCATTAGCACTACTTGCCTCAATCATACAGAAAGAATCATAAGAAGGTTAGCTCCAAACACACAATTGCTGAGCCCTCTCATATATGTGGAACAATAATCACCAGCATCCCACCAATATAAGCCCGACAGGTGGTGGAGTGTCATAAGGACTATTTTGCGGCCATACTCCTTTGGATAAGCCCAACCCCTTCCGAACTTGGAAGCCAAGCATTGGAAGGCCGGACCAGTACCAGGATAGGGGACTACCTGGGAACATCCTGGTGCTGCAAGACAACTTTGTCCACAAAGACATATATCAACCCCCTAGGGCATTTAATTTTGATTGCCAATAGGACTGGGAAAGCGCTTGGGAATCGGAGTGAACCGATGATTTAATTCCCTGCGATTACCTTTTCCCAATGGGATATATGCAGGCTGAATGAGGGTTCATACATAGCGTATTCCTCGATACAACATACCCATTTGGGTTTTATTACAGTATCTAACCGCATCAGCTATTTATTACATAGCAAAAGCAAGTTCATTATCTTCTATCTAGTATTAAACTAACAAATGCACAAGTTTATATTCTATATATCTTCGCACTTTAACCATTTGTTCTCAGAGGAAACTCCGCTAATTTTAGAAAGTACCAAATAAAATTTATTAATCTTATCAGTGTACTGTATTGCAATATATTAACCTTCCAAAATGAGAGTGCTTCCCAAAAAGAGTCATTTGTTTCTTTTTCTTGTCATTGATTCCATGGCCATGCCAGTTTCCAGGAGAACAAAACTTTTGCAGTGAGGAAAAGGAGCTTGCTATCAAAAGACTCCATCAGAGAAGGATCTTTGTCTTGCCTTTTGGGCCAGAGGAGACTAGTTTGGAGATGCATGTCTCCATTTCTGATTGACTGCAGTCAGAGCGAGAGATGTGACCTAGTGCTAGAGTGGGAATGATCTCCAAAGGAAGGGCTTTGGGACTGAGCCATAGGTAAAGTTGTCTGTTGGATGTCAGAATGATACATAGGGTGTGATTCAGAGGTGGACACAAATCCCTCACAACTGTGATTCTGCACCCAGTGTTTGTGCAAGAATATGAAATGGTCAAGGTCACAGGGATTTGTACAGAGATGCAAACTGACGGCATCTCTGTCCTGCTGCTTGTGTACAAAGGCGTGCCATCCAACTCTTAGTCAGGCCATAGTTCCTGCTAGTGAGGATCCAGAACCATGTCATGGTGAGAGGAGATGGAGATATTGCTGTAAGCCAGGTGCAGACACCAACGCTATAATTAGAGGTGGCACTGTCGCTCCCACATATCATCAGCATTGACATGCAAGGTGCTCGGAACCGCAGCCTGCAGCCTAGAGAGCCTCCTGAAGCATTTTAGTATGCTCTGATTACTGCTGCTGAGGAGTCTGGATCATCCTTGGAAGGCTCCTCTGATCAGATCCTTCCTGACGCCATCAGCTCAGCCCCTTGTTGGGACATCATGAAGTCATATTTTTGGGGGCTGGTAATGGCAAAGGGCAGAATATCGCCCTGCTGGAGCCCTGGCAGACACTGTGGGGGGAATTCAAATGTTTGAAAAGTCGGTTGGGTGTCTGTTTTTTCCTGTCTATTAGATAGGAAAAAACAGACACCCAACTGACTTTTCAAACAATTGAATCTCCCCCTGTGAGTCTACTTATGTGTGAATGTATGCTCTGACAGGATCTAGGCAGAGGTGTATGAGATATATAATGCGGTCCTGAGAGCATAGACCCATACCTCCCCACAGAGACAGAGAGGGCTACACTCCCAGACTGCAGAGTGCTGTGTCATCTAACATATCAGACTGTTCTGGATTATGGCAAAATGCACAATTAAAGCCCAATGATTTCCCTATACAAAGCACAAATGATTTCTTCTAGCTGGAGATAAAAATGAAAAATGCTTGCAGTGTTTTCATTCCAATTAATGAGCCAATGCTTAATAGGACTGCCGCTCGTTACCATTAGATTAAATGACAGTACAGCAGCGCTTAGAACCCAGCAATGTACTGCACGTGAAGCTGAAGAATGTGCTAATGAACCACTGCCTTATCGTTTACTGACACATTGGACTGACTCGAGCAGTTATCACTGACATCCCATAATCCCTGACTTGTTATTTTATAAGCGCACATGCATCTTACTAGTCATTGCAGCTAATATGTTGGGATGTGATGGTCAACTGTGCTTGAAATGTAAGTATCATTGCATGTTTAGATGGTAAATCCCTGGAATGAACAGTATAGATAGTGCCTGATCCTGAGTCGCACGGAATAGGGATACGCATGCAGTTGGTCGGAGTTGTAAGTACTGCGCATGCGTCCAAATCGCACTGCGCATGCATCCTGATGGGTACAACGCAGAGGAGTAGAGCGAATTTGGATGCAGGGGAAGTGGATTGAGATTCAATCTGAACACAATGCAGGTGCAGTTGAGCGATTCTTTACTACTGCGCAAGCAAAAATTAATTGGCAAACCCGACTGCTCATGCACTCCGCTGACTGTACGCAGAAAGGCGCTGTTATGTAAGGAGGGGCTAGTATCAGAGATGGAGGGGCAAAGTGATGGGTATTCCTGGGGGGTCTTATTCAGAGTTTACAATATTGCACAGCCGCAGGGAAGTGGCACTGCAATGCCGTACAGCTAATATACAAAAGCAGCAAGAGGCGTCTGGTGTAAATAGTGTCTGAAGAAGCACCATTGGGTCACTCCTGCGGGACTATCGATCATCTGAGTAACCTCCAGGTTACTCAGATGGCATCTCAGATCTGTGGCTGAAGCCAGTAAGTCTGCGTCGGCAGATGCCGCCACTGACTTCAGCACTCTCAAAAAATGGAGGAGACACGCCTCCGTTTTGTTGAATGGACCCGGTCACCGCCCCTTCCCTGCCGCAAATGCCGTCAACCTGTTAATCAGGCTGGGACTTAAAGTGTAAGCTTGCGAGCAGGGCCCTCCTACCTCTATGTCTGTCTGTTTTTGCCCAATTTTGTTCTATTACTGTTGTTCTAATTGTAAAGCGCAACGGAATATACTGCGCTATACAAGAAACCGTTAATAAATAGATAAAAATAAAGGGCACCGTGTGCAAGGACGCAGGACCCGTTCGGCACATGTCCAGTGTCCCCACCGTCGGACCTGTATACTAACCATCTGGTTACCGTACAAGTCTGAGTAGTATCAGGTGGGTGGCATGAAGGGAGTGCAAAAAATGGCCATATTGTCGGCATGTAATGATACTGCCATGGGTGTGTCACTGCAGGTGGCTTGCGTTCTCACATGCAGAGCCGTTGCCCCAGAGGCCATGTTCAGTTGGAGACACTGTGCCGTAGGGTGGTGGAACTGTCTATGCTGTATATGGGGCGCAGAAAGCAGGCATCTCAGGGCTTACACATTCTGGCACAGGCATCTGCCCTGGGGGGAGGCTTAACTGGATTCAGATTCCTGGAGAACTGAACCGTACATCTCTGGTTCATATGAGTTGTATAAATTAATTAACAAAAAGTTAAATGGTATAAATGTATTAATATGTATTCATGTGTGACTAAGGGCTTGACGTGGAGTTGACACATCTTGTCCCATGAATGTACTCAGAAATTGTCTATCACAAAAACTGCAGTTTACTCTTTGAAATAAATCCAATGGGAATGTTTTGTCCAATGGTAGCTTGAAAGGGAATGACAAAAAAAGAACTGGGAACAGACAACCACAACTTGACCTAATACAACTACAACTATAATGAATGACAAACTGGTCAGACAATGGGGCTCATTCCGAGATGATCGTAGCTGTGCTAAATTTAGCACAGCTACGATCATTCACACTGACATGCGGGGGGACGCACAGTACACGGCTATCCCGCCCCGCATGTCAGTGCCGCCCCTCCCCCCCCGCAGAAGTGCAAAGGCATCGCACAACGGAGATGCCTGTTACGATTCCTGTACTCCAGACTGGAGAAGATCTTATGGCAGAGATCTGAGTACAGGAATGAAATACAGGTTGTGGGAGCTGGAGAGCCTAGTAACCCCTGGCGCCCTAACTCCGTTGTCTCGCCCGTGTTATCAGAAATCCCCTGCGAGACTATGGTTGCTTGAGCCCATGGCAGCCGCGTTCGAAGGGCGGATTATGTCTGCCCAACCCCGATGCCCCCGCAGGTCTTAATGGGAGACAAGGGGAAGTCCGAGACAGGGAGATAACAAGGGGCCCTCTGACTAAGCAACCAAGCCAGGGGTTACAAGCTAACTTAACTAAATCAAAAGGTATGTGCGGACTAGCCGCCAGGGAAAAGGACAACCAAGGATCCACGGATCCGACACTCCTATCCGGCACCGCTGGACACCAGAGTGGATCTTGTGGAAGCGGAATCCTCCGCAAAGCTCCAGAACTCAAAATAAACACAATAATAAATAGTAGCGGACAAGCCGCAACACACGGCTGCGCCGCGACTCACGAACACCACCAGATGTTAAAGGTGCTCGGTCAGACTCCAGGAACAGATGGTAACTTCCGAGTACTGGATCACTGAGAACAGGAACAAACGAACAGACCGGGACTGGGAACTCTCTCTGCAGCAGAATCAGGCAAACAGGAAGCTATCACCGGCGTCTGTGAGGAGTCCTGGGAGTGCTTTTAACAGAGAGTCTTCCAATCAGCTGTTTGGAGGCTGATTGGATTAAATGCCATGCAGCTGACAAGCTGCATGGCCAGGGAAACAGATGAGTGATAATTACAACATGCCGTGCAGCTGCATGCTACACAGCCAGGAAACCAGTGATGATATAAACTTAGACCCAGCAACGGGGAACACGATCCGACAGTGGCGTCCCCGTTGCTAGGCGCCGGCCGCACTGACGAGCGGACCCTCGGCGCCTAACAGTACCCCCCCCTTGAGGAGGGGTCAAGGAACCCCTAAATCCGGGTTTCTGAGGAAATTCTTGAAAAAATGCCCTTTTGAGCCTTGGGGCATGAAGGTCCTCATCTAGGACCCACGACCTTTCCTCAGGACCATAACCTTTCCAATGCACCAAAAAATAAAGCCGACCCCGGGACAGCTTGGAATCGAGAACCTTCTCAACCACGAACTCCTGCTGACCCTGTACATTAACTGGTGATCTCCCCTGAGGTTTTTTACGAGGAAATCTGCTAGATGAAACATATGGTTTGAGCAAAGAGCAATGGAAGGTATTTCCGATTCGTAACGTTTTTGGTAGCTGTAACCGGAAAGCAACTGGATTGACTTTTTTGATAATGAGAAATGGTCCAATAAATCTAGGACCCAATCTGGCTGAGGTTTGTCGAAGTTTGATATTGCGAGTCGACAGCCACACCCTGTCTCCTACTCTAAAAGTGCACGGCCGCCGGAACCTGTCCGAAAAATCTTTTTCCTTGAAAGCTGCTTTTCTGAGAGCTATGTGCACTTTTTTCCAAATAAGTTTAAGATGAGAGGTCAGGGCCAGAGAGGAGACAGAGGAATGTTGGAAAAATGAATTAGCTCTGGGGTGGAAACCAAAAACTGCAAAAAATGGAGACACATTGGTGGAGGAATGACAGGCATTATTATAAGCAAACTCTGCCAATGGAAGAAACTCAGACCAGTCATTTTGGAGTTTGGCCGAGTACAAACGCAAATATTGTTTTAAGGATTGGTTCACTCGCTCAGTCTGTCCATTTGATTGTGGATGATAACCGGAGGTTAATGATAATTTCATTTTTAACGAAGCACAAAAAGACTTCCAAAACTGTGCAATGAATTGTGGACCCCTGTCAGAAACAATATCAGTGGGTAACCCATGGAGTCTGAAAACATGACGGAGGAACAAGACTGCCAATCCCTGGGCAGATGGCAATCGGGGAAGACCAATAAAATGAGCCATCTTACTAAAACGGTCCACTACCACCCATATGACTGTGCATCCAGCTGACAGAGGGAGATCCACCACAAAATCCATGGAGATATGCGACCATGGTCTAAGAGGAACATTCAATGGCATAAGTTGACCAATAGGCAAAGAACGGGGAACTTTATGCTGTGCACAGACCTGACACGAAAAAACAAACTCTTTAATGTCTTTAGAAAGACCAGGCCACCACACTGAGCGGGATACCAATTCAAAAGTTTTAGCGACTCCCAGATGCCCTGCAACTTTGCTATCATGAAATTCCTCCAAAACAGTTGCTCTCAAAAACTCAGGAACAAAAAGACGACCAGCAGGAGTATTTCCCGGAGCTTGATGTTGAAGCAGCTTCAATTGAGAAAAAACATCCTGTGTGAGACCTGCCTGAATGACTGAAGGCGGAAGTATGAGAGTAACAGGACTGTTGTCTTGAGCGGGAAGAAAACTGCGTGAGAGGGCATCTGCCTTGGTATTCTTGGAACCAGGTCTGAAGGTGATAATGAATTTGAAACGAGTGAAAAATAAAGCCCAACGAGCCTGTCGGGCATTCAGTCGCTTAGCTGATTCAATGTATTGAAGATTTTTGTGATCTGTCAAAACAGAAATGGTATGGGTCGCTCCTTCAAGCCAATGTCTCCACTCCTCAAAAGCCCATTTAATAGCCAGCAACTCCCGATTACCAACATCGTAGTTGGATTCAGCAGATGAGAATTTCCTGGACATAAAGGCACAAGGATGTAACTCAAGGGAATCTGGATCCTTCTGAGAAAGGATAGCCCCTACACCAACCTCCGAGGCATCTACCTCAACGATGAAAGGCAATTCTGGGTTGGGATGTCTAAGGACAGGGGCTGAGACAAAGGCTTGTTTCAAGGCCTGAAAAGATACTTTAGCTTCACATGACCAATTGGTAGGATCTGCTCCCTTCTTAGTGAGTGCCACAATGGGAGCAACTATGTCAGAGAAAGAGTGAATAAACCTTCTGTAGTAGTTCGCAAACCCTAAAAAGCGCTGAATTGCTTTTAAGTTGGTGGGTTGCGCCCAACTCAGGATGGCTTGGAGCTTCTTAGGTTCCATTCGGAATCCCCGAGGGGAAATAATGTACCCTAAAAAGGATACCTCCGTGACGTGAAATTCACACTTCTCCGGTTTGGCATACAAGTGATTTTCACGTAATTTCTTAAGTACCTGACGCACCTGGGTAACATGTTGTTCTATAGAGTCAGAATAAATCAAAATGTCGTCTAAATAGACCACAACGAATCTTCCCAGAAACTCACGGAGCACATCATTAATGAGATCCTGAAAGACTGCCGGAGCGTTAGATAGGCCGAAAGGCATGACCAGATACTCATAGTGACCTGATTGAGTACTGAATGCCGTTTTCCACTCATCCCCCGATCTGATTCTAATGAGATTATATGCTCCTCTCAGGTCAATCTTGGAAAAAATAACAGCCGAACGTAGCTGATCAAAGAGGACAGAGATCAGAGGCAGAGGGTAAGTATTCTTTACTGAGATTTTATTCAGGGCTCGAAAGTCAATGCAGGGTCTGAGGGAACCATCCTTCTTCTCTACGAAGAAAAAACCTGCACTTAAAGGGGATTTAGATGGCCTGATAAACCCTTTCTCAAGACTTTCTTTCACATACTCATTCATGGCCACAGTTTCAGGACCAGACAATGCATATAACCTTCCTTTAGGCAACGTGGCACCAGGAATTAACTCAATGGTACAATCATAAGGCCTATGGGGAGGCAAAATATCCGCATTGCCCTTGGAAAACACATCCAAAAAATCTTGGTATTCTCCAGGAATATGTGCGGACCTGGCAGCAGCTACTCGGATAGGAAGTGTAATACATTCTTTATCACAGATGGTACTCCATTGTAGAATCTCCCCAGACTGCCAATCTATGATGGGATTATGAAAGGCCAGCCAAGGGTGACCCAGAACCACAGGAACTGCTGGACAATGGGTAAGAAAAAACTCAATCTTTTCAGAATGTAGAGCTCCCACCGAGAGCAAAACAGGAGGTGTACATAGAGAAATAACCCCATTGGATAAGGGACTCCCATCTAAACCATGCATGGTGATACACCTACTTAAGGTTAACTGAGGAATACCTAAGGCCTTGGCCCATGTTAAGTCCATAAAGTTTCCTGCAGCTCCACTGTCCACAAAAGCAGAGACCGAGGAACAGAGGCTGTCATAAGAAACTTTAGCAGGAACCAATAGTGAATTATTTGAGGAGATGAGCTGTAGACCAAAGTGAACCCCCTCACTATTCACTTGGTCAGGAAGTTTCCCGACTTGTTTGGGCAACTACGGGCAAAATGTCCCTTACCTCCGCAGTACAAACACAGACCAGAATTTTGCCTCCTGGTTCTTTCTTCCGGAGACAATTTGGAGAGACCAATCTGCATAGGCTCCTCCATGTCTATCGGAACGGAAGAAACACAGGGAAAAGAAACTACAGATGCCCCTTTCTCAGTCCTCCGCTCTCTGAGCCGACGATCTATTTTAATAGAGAGCTCCATGAGTTTATCAAGGTTCTCAGGAGCGGGATACTGAAGGAGGCTGTCTTTTATAGATTCAGATAAGCCGAGGCGAAACTGACTGCGCAGGGCAGGATCATTCCAGCCACAGTCGTTCGACCAACGGCGAAACTCCGTACAATAATTCTCTGCAGGATTCCTACCCTGTCTTAGAGCACGCAACTGACTTTCTGCGGATGCCTCTCTATCAGGGTCGTCATACAATAGCCCTAAAGATTTCAAAAAAGCGTCTACAGACGATAAGGCCGGATCGTCTGTCTTTAAACCAAAAGCCCAGGTCTGAGGATCCCCCTGAAGCAGAGAAATTATAATTCCAACCCGCTGAGCCTCCGTACCTGAGGAAACTGGTCTTAAACGAAAATACAGTTTACAAGACTCTTTAAAATTAAAAAACTGTTTTCTATCCCCAGAAAAACGGTCAGGCAGATGCATTTTTGGTTCTGGGATGACCCTCGGGGAAGTCCGTAACAGATCTTCCTGTGAGCTCACCCGGAGGGACAGATCCTGAACCATCTGGGTAAGTTCCTGAATCTGACTAACCAAAAACTGGCCAGGATTTGGCCCAACACCGGTGGGATTCATGAGGCCGACAAAATTCTCCCTACTGGATAAGTGAAAAAATTAACTCCTGTTGAAATTTTTTCTTTTGTCTGGCCGGTGATAATGTTACGATTCCTGTACTCCAGACTGGAGAAGATCTTATGGCAGAGATCTGAGTACAGGAATGAAATACAGGTTGTGGGAGCTGGAGAGCCTAGTAACCCCTGGCGCCCTAACTCCGTTGTCTCGCCCGTGTTATCAGAAATCCCCTGCGAGACTATGGTTGCTTGAGCCCATGGCAGCCGCGTTCGAAGGGCGGATTATGTCTGCCCAACCCCGATGCCCCCGCAGGTCTTAATGGGAGACAAGGGGAAGTCCGAGACAGGGAGATAACAAGGGGCCCTCTGACTAAGCAACCAAGCCAGGGGTTACAAGCTAACTTAACTAAATCAAAAGGTATGTGCGGACTAGCCGCCAGGGAAAAGGACAACCAAGGATCCACGGATCCGACACTCCTATCCGGCACCGCTGGACACCAGAGTGGATCTTGTGGAAGCGGAATCCTCCGCAAAGCTCCAGAACTCAAAATAAACACAATAATAAATAGTAGCGGACAAGCCGCAACACACGGCTGCGCCGCGACTCACGAACACCACCAGATGTTAAAGGTGCTCGGTCAGACTCCAGGAACAGATGGTAACTTCCGAGTACTGGATCACTGAGAACAGGAACAAACGAACAGACCGGGACTGGGAACTCTCTCTGCAGCAGAATCAGGCAAACAGGAAGCTATCACCGGCGTCTGTGAGGAGTCCTGGGAGTGCTTTTAACAGAGAGTCTTCCAATCAGCTGTTTGGAGGCTGATTGGATTAAATGCCATGCAGCTGACAAGCTGCATGGCCAGGGAAACAGATGAGTGATAATTACAACATGCCGTGCAGCTGCATGCTACACAGCCAGGAAACCAGTGATGATATAAACTTAGACCCAGCAACGGGGAACACGATCCGACAGTGGCGTCCCCGTTGCTAGGCGCCGGCCGCACTGATGAGCGGACCCTCGGCGCCTAACAATGCCTTTGCACTTCAATAGTAGCTCCTGACCAGCGCAGCTTTAGCGTGCTGGCCAGGAGCTACTCATCGCTTCCCGGCCCGCAGCAGCTGCGTGTGACGTCACGCAGCCGCTGCGGCCCACCCCCGTTCGGTCCAGCCACGCCCAGCGACCGCCTCTGCCTGTCAATCAGGCAGAGGCGATCGTAGCGACCCGACGGCCTTCGGCTATCTGGCAGTTCTGACCTGATCGCACCGCTGCGATAAACTGCAGCGTGCGATCGGGTCAGAATACCCCCAATATCCGATAGCTGGTGTCATTTTCAGTATCATCACAATATACGGTAACTTACCACTCGCCCTCCAGTAGAAAAAGAAATATAAGCTTTCTAAGAACTGAGTAAGTTGCATGTTCAGGTGACAGATTCAAACTGTGTACAATACAGAGCGCATTCCAGAGATTTGTAAACAATACAGAGAGCAATCAAGAGAAGTTTTACAATACAGACAGTATATCAGAGGCCACCATAAAATGCAGAGAGCATCCCGGAGATCAAAATACAATACAGAGAACATTCTTCTTGACCACCATATAATACAAAGAGCATCTTAGTGACCACCATGCAATACGGAGAACATTCTAGTGACCACCACACAATACAGAGAGAATTCTAATGAACACTTTAAAATTATAGGATGGTATCGTGATCCTAGCGGTCAGAATACCGATTGTGGCATCCTGATGTGCAGGATCCCGACATCTATTAGGTAAGTACCCTATCCGTAATCCCCAGCCCCCCTAACCCCCCCTCCCCGCAGCCTAAACCTACCCCCCCATAGCCTAACCCTCCCCCCACGGCCTAAACCTGCCCCCACCCCCACGCAGCATAACCCTCGGCAGCAGAGGCATACTTACATTCGGGATCCCAGCACTCTTGATTCTGTTGCCGGCATTTGGATCCATGTCGTCATCCCAGCGTTGGTATCCCTGACCGGATCCCAAAAAATACATAGACCATTCTAGTGACTGAAAAACAATAGAGCTTAATTACTGCCATACAATACACAGAGCATCCTAGTCACTACCATGCAATACACAGTGCACCAAAGTAAACAGCATACCATACAGAGAGTATTCTAGTGACCCACAATGCAATGCAAGGAATATCCAAGTAAATGCCATGTAATACACAAAGCATTCTAGTGACCACCATACAACAAAGAGAGCATTCCAGTGATCAACATACAATGAATAGCGCATTGTAGTGACTGATATACAATGCAGTGAACATTTTAGTGACTGTCATACAATACAAAGAGCGACTGCTGTAAAATTACAGAAATTCCATTTGTTTTAGGTTTTGGGGTCATGTGAGAAGATATTTCAACATTCGGCTATACCAGAATTTGATACTTAAAATTAAAATAAATTGCTCACTGATACGTCATGCTGTCCAGTATATCAGTCACACTGCTAGTGTTACACACATTGCTGGCTGAGTCTGCCTTTACTGACCTTCATCTCCTTGTCTCCTCTGAGGGTGGAGCTCCTCTCAGTGGCTGATAGAGGATGGAAGGGGAGGTGACAGCCAGAGCCGTAACTAGACATTTTATGCTAGGCAGAGCCCCCTTTTACACATTATGGCAGGCGGGTGTTGACGGTGGTCCTGCGCACACAGTGCATAGGCACCACTGGCCCACCACTAGTTACAGCCCTGGTGACAGCTTACTGCAGCAGATACTGACATGCTTTAAATCTATCTATCTATCTATCTATCTATCTATCTATCTATCTATCTATCTATCTATCTATCTATCTATCTATCTATCTATCTATCTCTCTACATATCTGTATTAGAGATGTGCACCGGAAATTTTTCTGGTTTTGGTTTTGGATTTGGTTCAGCGGCCATGTTTTGGATTCGGACGCGTTTTGGCAAAACCTCCCTTAAAAATTTTGGTCGGATTCGGGTGGTTTTTTTTTTCAAAAACCCCTCAAAAACAGCTTAAATCATAGAATTTGGGGGTAATTTTGATCCTATAGTATTATTAACCTCAATAACCATAATTTCCACTCATTTCCAGTCTATTCTGAACACCTCACACCATTATTTTTAGTCCTAAAATTTGCACCGAGGTCGCTGGATGACTAAGCTAAACGACCCAAGAGGGCGGCACAAACACCTGGCCCATCTAGGAGTGGCACTGCAGTGTCAGACAGGATGGCACTTATAAAAATTGTCCCCAAACATCACATGATACAATGATAAAGAAAAAAAAAAAGAGGTGCTAGATGGAATTGTCCTTGGGCCCTCCCACCCACCCTTATGTTGTATAAACAGGACATGCACAATTTAACAAACCCATCCATTCATCCACAGGGTCTGCCACCCGACTGTGGCTGAAATGACTGGTTGGTTTGGGCCCCCACTAAAAAAAGAAGCAATCAATCTCTTCTTGCACAAACTGGCTCTACAGAGGCAAGATGTCGACCTCATCATCATCCTCCGATTCCTCACCCCTTTCACTGTGTACATCCCCCTCCTCACAGAGTATTAATTCGTCCCCACTGGAATCCACCATCACAGGTTCCTGTGTACTTTCTGGAGGCAATTGCTGGTGAATGTCTATACGGAGGATTTGATTATAATTCATTTTGATGAACATCATCTTCTCCACATTTTGTGGAAGCAACCTCGTACGCCGACCGCTGACAAGGTGACTGGCTGCACTAAACGCTCTTTCGGAGTACACACTGGAGGAAGGGGGGGGGGCAACTTAGGTAACATAAAGCCAGTTTGTGCAAGGGCCTCCAAATTGCCTCTTTTTCCTGCCAGTATACGTACGGACTGTCT
Source organism: Pseudophryne corroboree (assembly GCF_028390025.1). Classification (NCBI taxonomy): domain Eukaryota; kingdom Metazoa; phylum Chordata; class Amphibia; order Anura; family Myobatrachidae; genus Pseudophryne; species Pseudophryne corroboree. The sequence goes on along the minus strand of NC_086444.1, from coordinate 35,504,838 downwards.
GACGTGCCTACTTGGATGCGGTCACTCATATAATCCTCCACCATTCTTTCAACGGTGACAGAATCATATGCAGTGACAGTAGACGACATGTCAGTAATCGTTGGCAGGTCCTTCAGGCCGGACCAGATGTCAGCACTCGCTCCTGACTGCCCTGCATCAGTGCCAGCGGGTGGGCTCGGAATTCTTATCCTTTTCCTCGCAGCCCCAGTTGCGGGAGAATGTGAAGGAGGAGCTGTTGATGGGTCACGTTCCGCTTGAGTTGACAATTTTCTCACCAGCAGGTCTTTGAACCTCTGCAGACTTGTGTCTACCAGAAAGAGAGATACAACGTAGGCTTTAAACCTAGGATAGAGCACGGTGGCCAAAATGTTGTGCTCTGATTTCAACAGATTGACCACACGTGAATCCTGGTTAAGTGAATTAAGGGCTCCATCCACATGCCTAGCGGAATCGCTCCATTTTAGCTCCTCCTTCAATCACTCCAGCTGCTTCTGCAAAAGCTTGATGAGGGAAATGACCTGACTTCACGTGTGGCAAGTTCAAAGGGTTGCAGAACCTTGCACAAAGTTAAAATCATTCTCCACTGCGCTTGAGTCAGGTGCATTTCCCCTCTTTTGCCTATATCGTAGGCAGATGTATAGGCTTGAATGGCCTTTTGCTGCTCCTCCATCCTCTGAAGCATATAGAGGGTTGAATTCTACCTCGTTACCACCTCTTGCTTTAACTGATGGAGGGGCAGGTTCAGGAGTGTTTGCTGGTGCTCCAGTCTTTGGCATGCGGTGGCTGAATGCCGAAAGTGGCCCGCAATTCTTCGGGCCACCGACAGCATCTCTTGCACGCCCGTCATTTTTTAAAAAATTCTGCACCACCAAATTAATTGTATGTGCAAAACATGGGACATGCTGGAATTTGCCCACATGTAACGCACGCACAATATTGGTGGCGTTGTCCGATGTCACAAGTCCACTGGAAAGTCCAGTTGGGGTAAGCCAATCTGCGATGCTGTTCCTCAGTTTCTGTAAGTGGTTGTCAGCTGTGTGCCTCTTATGGAAAGTGGTGATACAAAGAGTAGCCTGCCTAGGAACGAGTTGGCGTTTGCGAGATGCTGCTACTGATGCCGCTGCTGCTGTTGTTGCTGCGGGAGGCAATACATCTACCCAGTGGGCTGTCACAGTCATATAGTCCTGAGTCTGCCCTGCTCCACTTGTCCACATGTCCGTGGTTAAGTGGACATTGGGTACAACTGCATTTTTTAGGACACTGGTGAGTCTTTTTATGACGTCTGTGTACATTCTCAGTATCGCCTGCCTAGAGAAGTGGAACCTAGATGGGATTTGGTACTGGGGACACACTACCTCAAGAAATTCTCTAAGTCCCTGTGAATTAAAGGTGGATACTGGACACACGTCTAACACCAACACAACTGCTGAGGCCTGAGTTATCCGCTTTGCAACAGGATGACTGCTGTGATATTTCATCTTCCTTGCAAAGGACTGTTGGACAGTCAATTGCTTACTGGAAGTAGTACAAGTGGTCGTCCGACTTCCCCCTTGGGATGACGATCGACTCCCAGCAGCAACAACAGCAGCACCAGCAGCAGTAGGCGTTACACTCAAGGATGCATCGCAGGAATCCCAGTCAGGAGAGGACTTGTCAGACTTGCCAGTGACATGGCCTGCAGGACTATTGGCATTCCTGTCTAAGGAGGATATTGATACTGAGGGAGTTGTTGGTGTGGTTTGCAGGATCTTGGGTGCAAGAGGAAGGGATTTAGTTGTCAGTGGACTGCTTCAGCTGTCACCCAAAGTTTTTGAACTTGTCAATGACTTCTGATGAATGCGCTCCAGGTGACGTATAAGGTAGGATGTTCCTAGGTGGTTAACGTCCTTACCCCTACTTATTACAGCTTGACAAAGGCAACACACGGCTTGACACCTGTTGTCCGCATTTCTGTTAAAATAATTCCACACTGAAGAGGTGATTTTTTTTCGTAATTTGACCAGGCATGTCAATGGCCATATTCGTCCCATGGACAACAGGTGTCTCCCTGGGTGCCTGACTTAAACAAACCACCTCACCATCAGAATCCTCCTTGTCAATTTACTCCTCAGCGCCAGCAACACCCATATCCTCATCCTGGTGTACTTCAACAGTGACATCTTCAATTTGACTATCAGGAACTGGACTGTGGGTGCTCCTTCCAGCACTTGCAGGGGGCATGCAAATGGTGAAAGGAGCCACCTCTTCCCGTCCAGTGTTGGTAAGGTCATGCATCGCAACCGACACAATTAGACTCTCCTTGGGGATTTGTGATTTAGAGGAAAGCACAGTTCTTTGCTGTGCTTTTGCCATCTTAACTCTTTTCAGTTTTCTAGCGGGAGGATGAGTGCTTCCATCCTCATGTGAAGCTGAACCACTAGCCATGAACATAGGCCAGGGCCTCAGCCGTTCCTTGCCACTCCGTGTCGTAAATGGCATATTGGCAAGTTTACGCTTCTCCTCAGACGCTTTTAATTTAGATTTTTGGGTCATTTTACTGAACTTTTGTTTTTTGGATTTTACATGCTCTCTACTATGACATTGGGCATCGGCCTTGGCAGACGACGTTGATGGCATTGAATCGTCTCTGCCATGACTAGTGGCAGCAGCTTCAGCACTAGGTGGAAGTGGATCTTGATCTTTCCCTATTTCACCCTACACATTTTTGTTCTCCATTTTTTAATGTGTGGAATTATATGCCTGCAGAGGTGGACTGGCCATAGGGCTACAGGGAAGATTCTCGGTGGGCCGACGCACCCGCGGGGCCTGTTTTGTTTGAGGACATGTGGTCCTATTTATAGACATAATGAATAAGATGCAAAATAATTTGCATATATGAAAATTTCTTTGCCACTTAGCCTGTGATTGCAAATGATCTAGTGTATGCTCTGTCTGCCTACTTGGCTGACATATAAGATTGAGTGAATAGTGATTGGGATACGCGGTTGGTGTAATAAGCAAGAAAATATATCTTTCTAAAGAATTATATTGTTTCCTAAATTCTAAAGGTGTATCTTATAATGTGCTCATAATATTTAATTTTATTTCCTTTTAACTTCCCCTTGATGCTGGACATGCCCACTATCTGGAAAGTCTTGGGTGGAGGGTGCTGTTGCCATAGCCCATAGCTAGACCTTACACCTCTGGTGCTGTCCATGTGGGGCCACTAGTACAAATGTTTCCAGGGCCGCTTTTTGTTCCCAATCCGCCCCTGTATGCCAGTAATATTATTATATCAATAGCAATGGACTACTGTACTGTACAACTACATACTCTTGGTCACCAAAATGCTGCACTGTACTACTATATATACTGCTCACAACAATGCAACACAGATATGGATGGATACTTACAGTAACATGGAGCTGCAAGATACAGCAATGGACTACTGTACTGTACAACTATATACTGTCGGTCACCAAAATGCTGCACTGTACTACTATATACTGTATACTGCTCACAACAATGCAACACAGATATGGATGGATACTTTCAGTGACACGGAGCTGCAAGATACAGCAATGGACTACTGTACTGTACAACTATATACTGTTGGTCACCAAAATGCTGCACTGTACTACTATATATACTGCTCACAACAATGCAGCACAGATATGGATACCTGCAGTGACACGGAGCTGCAAGATACAGCAATGAACTACTGTACTGTACAACTATATACTGTTGGTCACCAAAATGCTGCACTGTACTACTATATATACTGCACACAACAATGCAGCACAGATATGGATACTTGCAGTGACACAGAGCTGCAAGATACAGCAATGGACTACTGTACTGTACAACTATATACTGTTGGTCACCAAAATGCTGCACTGTACTACTAATATACTGCTCACAACAATGCAGTACAGATATGGATACTTGAAGTGACACGGAGCTGCAAGATACAGCAATGGACTACTGTACTATACTACTATACTGGTGGTCACCAAAATGCTGCACTGTACTACTATATATACTGCTCACAACAATGCAACACAGATATGGATGGATACTTACAGTAACATGGAGCTGCAAGATACAGCAATGGACTACTGTACTGTACAACTATATACTGTCGGTCACCAAAATGCTGCACTGTACTACTATATACTGTATACTGCTCACAACAATGCAACACAGATATGGATGGATACTTGCAGTGACACGGAGCTGCAAGATACAGCAATGGACTACTGTACTGTACAACTATATACTGTTGGTCACCAAAATGCTGCACTGTACTACTATATATACTGCTCACAACAATGCAGCACAGATATGGATACTTGCAGTGACACGGAGCTGCAAGATACAGCAATGGACTACTGTACTGTACAACTATATACTGTTGGTCACCAAAATGCTGCACTGTACTACTATATATACTGCACACAACAATGCAGCACAGATATGGATACTTGCAGTGACACAGAGCTGCAAGATACAGCAATGGACTACTGTACTGTACAACTATATACTGTTGGTCACCAAAATGCTGCACTGTACTACTAATATACTGCTCACAACAATGCAGTACAGATATGGATACTTGAAGTGACACGGAGCTGCAAGATACAGCAATGGACTACTGTACTATACTACTATACTGGTGGTCAACAAAATGCTGCACTGTACTACTATATATAATATTTATATAGTATATACTGGTCACACAACAATGCAGCAGATATTGGCCCTCATTCCGAGTTGTTCGCTCGCAAGTGAATTTTAGCAGATTTGCTCATGCTAAGCCGCCGCCTACTGGGAGTGAATCTTAGCATCTTAAAATTGCTAACGATGTATTCGCAATATTGCGATTACACACCTCGTAGCAGTTTCTGAGTAGCTTCAGACTTACTCGGCATCTGCGATCAGTTCAGTGCTTGTCGTTCCTGGTTTGACGTCACAAACACACCCAGCGTTCGCCCAGACACTCCCCTGTTTCTCCGGCCACTCCTGCGTTTTTTCCGGAAACGGTAGCGTTTTTCCCCACACGCCCATAAAACGGCCTGTTTCCGCCCAGTAACACCCATTTCCTGTCAATCACATTACGATCACCAGAACAATGAAAAAGCCGTGAGTAAAATTCCTAACTACATAGCAAATTTACTTGGCGCAGTCGCAGTGCGGACATTGCGCAAGCGCATTAAGCGGAAAATCGCTGCGATGCGAAGATTTTTAACGAGCGAACAACTCGGAATGAGGGCCATTGAGCACTGATGATCAGGATACTGTCTAGAACTGAGTCTGACACGGAGCTGCAAGATACAGCAATGGCCTACTGTACTGTACTACTATAATTATATACCGGTGGTCCCCACAATGCAGCACACTGAGCACAGATATTTGCAGCACACTGAGCACAGATATGGAGCTTTTCAGGCAGAGAACGTAGATATTTGCAGCACACTGAGCACAGATATTTGCAGCACACTGAGCACAGATATTTGCAGCACACTGAGCACAGATATTTGCTGCACACTGAGCACAGATATTTGCAGCACACTGAGCACAGATACGGAGCTTTTCAGGGAGAGAACATTGCCACGTCCTTTCCGTTCAATCTCCAATGCATGAGTGAAAATGGCGGGGCGACGCGCGGCTCTTTATATAGAATACAAATCTCGTGAGAATCCGACAGCGGGATGATGACGTTCGGCCTCGTTCGGGTTAACCGAGCAAGGCGGGAAGATCCGAGGCTGCCTCGGACCCGTGTAAAAACGTGAAGTTCGGGGGGGGGGGGGGGGGGGTCGGATCTCAATGAACCGAACCCGCCCATCTCTAATCTGTATACATATCATCTTTACATCTACTGTATCTATCTATCTACAAGTATCTACAGTATCCTTTGTCTTTACATCTAGCTATATGTATATTTAGCTATCTATCTATCTATCTATCTATCTATCTATCTATCTATTGTCTTTACATCTATCTGTCTATCTGTATATGTATCCTTTATCTTTAAATCTATCTATCTATCTATCTATCTATCTATCTATCTATCTATATATCTATCGGTATCTACTGTACCTAATGTCTGTCTTTCTTTCTATCTATCTATCTATCTATCTATCTATCTATCTATCTATCTATCTATCTATCCATCTTCAGTATCTATCTACCTAACTATTGTCTATCTATCTGTCTATCTATCTATCTATTTACAGATGGAGCCGCACTCATCTAGTAACGCCGGCAGCGCACAGAGACGCTCACATTCTAGTGAATGGGGCGCGTGCGCGTCACGGACGTGCGCCGCCCCAGACACCCCAAGAAACAGACGGAGCCACGATTAGCGTGGCTCCATCTGTATCTATCTATCTATCTATCTATCTTTAAATCCATCTATCTTTACTTAATACTTAATGTCTGTCTGTCTGTCTATCTACATATCAATCTTTAAATATATCTATCTATATATTGTATTTACATCTATCTATCTATCTATCTATCTATCTATCTATCTATCTATCTATCTATCTATCTATCTATCTATCACTTATATGTTCAGTTGCACATATATGAATACTGAATAAATCAGTGAAATACACATTAGTTTCTAGCTCTGCATAGTAAGACTCTACAATCTGAACCATCAGTGGGTTTGTGGGGATAAGTAAGCTGGAGTATTTCCCTGGGGCTATGCGCTAAGTGTAAGGTAATATGGATGGTGGTATATAAAATCAATCAGTGACGTTTCCACTGGGTGCTCAGAAATAATGACTCAGGCCCTAAGCAGGGAACTGTTCCTCCACCAGATGGTGTTTTTCTGCATCTGAGAGCTAATTGCCATCAATAATTAAAAACAGGTCTCTGATTCATATGCTCTAAAGCAGGGTTTCCTAAATTAACCATTTTATAATTATTATGGTCCCTTTTACGCTGTACATTAAGTTAAAGAGTACACTGGGTATCATTACCTAAACATATGGGCCCTAAATTGCTTATTTATTCAGGAACTGTAACTCTGAATTCAGAAGTTCTGTTAACTAGAAGGAACATCTTAATTTAAACAGATACACAGAAAACATCATAGAAAAGGATAATATTTCCCCACAGAGTTACAGGAATAGGTAACGATTTCCATAGAGATGAGCGCCTGAAATTTTTCGGGTTTTGTGTTTTGGTTTTGTGTTCGGTTCCGCGGCCGTGTTTTGGGTTCGAACGCGTTTTGGCAAAACCTCACCGAATTTTTTTTGTCGGATTCGGGTGTGTTTTGGATTCGGGTGTTTTTTTCAAAAAACACTAAAAAACAGCTTAAATCATAGAATTTGGGGGTCATTTTGATCCCAAAGTATTATTAACCTCAAAAACCATAATTTACACTCATTTTCAGTCTATTCTGAATACCTCACACCTCACAATATTATTTTTAGTCCTAAAATTTGCACCGAGGTCGCTGTGTGAGTAAGATAAGCGACCCTAGTGGCCGACACAAACACCGGGCCCATCTAGGAGTGGCACTGCAGTGTCACGCAGGATGTCCCTTCCAAAAAACCCTCCCCAAACAGCACATGACGCAAAGAAAAAAAGAGGCGCAATGAGGTAGCTGTGTGAGTAAGATTAGCGACCCTAGTGGCCGACACAAACACCGGGCCCATCTAGGAGTGGCACTGCAGTGTCACGCAGGATGGCCCTTCCAAAAAACCCACCCCAAACAGCACATGACGCAAAGAAAAAAAGAGGCGCAATGAGGTAGCTGTGTGAGTAAGATTAGCGACCCTAGTGGCCGACACAAACACCGGGCCCATCTAGGAGTGGCACTGCAGTGTCACGCAGGATGTCCCTTCCAAAAAACCCTCCCCAAACAGCACATGACGCAAAGAAAAAAAGAGGCGCAATGAGGTAGCTGTGTGAGTAAGATTAGCGACCCTAGTGGCCGACACAAACACCGGGCCCATCTAGGAGTGGCACTGCAGTGTCACGCAGGATGTCCCTTCCAAAAAACCCTCCCCAAACAGCACATGACGCAAAGAAAAAAAGAGGCGCAATGAGGTAGCTGTGTGAGTAAGATTAGCGACCCTAGTGGCCGACACAAACACCGGGCCCATCTAGGAGTGGCACTGCAGTGTCACGCAGGATGTCCCTTCCAAAAAACCCTCCCCAAACAGCACATGACGCAAAGAAAAAAAGAGGCGCAATGAGGTAGCTGACTGTGTGAGTAAGATTAGCGACCCTAGTGGCCGACACAAACACCGGGCCCATTTAGGAGTGGCACTGCAGTGTCACGCAGGATGTCCCTTCCAAAAAACCCTCCCCAATCAGCACATGATGCAAAGAAAAAGAAAAGAAAAAAGAGGTGCAAGATGGAATTGTCCTTGGGCCCTCCCACCCACCCTTATGTTGTATAAACAAAACAGGACATGCACACTTTAACCAACCCATCATTTCAGTGACAGGGTCTGCCACACGACTGTGACTGATATGACGGGTTGGTTTGGACCCCCCCAAAAAAGAAGCAATTAATCTCTCCTTGCACAAACTGGCTCTACAGAGGCAAGATGTCCACCTCATCATCACCCTCCGATATATCACCGTGTACATCCCCCTCCTCACAGATTATCAATTCGTCCCCACTGGAATCCACCATCTCAGCTCCCTGTGTACTTTGTGGAGGCAATTGCTGCTGGTCAATGTCTCCGCGGAGGAATTGATTATAATTCATTTTAATGAACATCATCTTCTCCACATTTTCTGGATGTAACCTCGTACGCCGATTGCTGACAAGGTGAGCGGCGGCACTAAACGCTCTTTCGGAGTACACACTTGTGGGAGGGCAACTTAGGTAGAATAAAGCCAGTTTGTGCAAGGGCCTCCAAATTGCCTCTTTTTCCTGCCAGTATAAGTACGGACTGTGTGACGTGCCTACTTGGATGCGGTCACTCATATAATCCTCCACCATTCTATCAATGTTGAGAGAATCATATGCAGTGACAGTAGACGACATGTCCGTAATCGTTGTCAGGTCCTTCAGTCCGGACCAGATGTCAGCATCAGCAGTCGCTCCAGACTGCCCTGCATCACCGCCAGCGGGTGGGCTCGGAATTCTGAGCCTTTTCCTCGCACCCCCAGTTGCGGGAGAATGTGAAGGAGGAGATGTTGACAGGTCGCGTTCCGCTTGACTTGACAATTTTGTCACCAGCAGGTCTTTCAACCCCAGCAGACTTGTGTCTGCCGGAAAGAGAGATCCAAGGTAGGCTTTAAATCTAGGATCGAGCACGGTGGCCAAAATGTAGTGCTCTGATTTCAACAGATTGACCACCCGTGAATCCTTGTTAAGCAAATTAAGGGCTCCATCCACAAGTCCCACATGCCTAGCGGAATCGCTCCGTGTTAGCTCCTCCTTCAATGTCTCCAGCTTCTTCTGCAAAAGCCTGATGAGGGGAATGACCTGACTCAGGCTGGCAGTGTCTGAACTGACTTCACGTGTGGCAAGTTCAAAGGGCATCAGAACCTTGCACAACGTTGAAATCATTCTCCACTGCGCTTGAGACAGGTGCATTCCACCTACTATATCGTGCTCAATTGTATAGGCTTGAATGGCCTTTTGCTGCTCCTCCAACCTCTGAAGCATATAGAGGGTTGAATTCCACCTCGTTACCACTTCTTGCTTCAGATGATGGCAGGGCAGGTTCAGTAGTTTTTGGTGGTGCTCCAGTCTTCTGTACGTGGTGCCTGTACGCCGAAAGTGTCCCGCAATTCTTCTGGCCACCGACAGCATCTCTTGCACGCCCCTGTCGTTTTTTAAAAAATTCTGCACCACCAAATTCAAGGTATGTGCAAAACATGGGACGTGCTGGAATTTGCCCATATTTAATGCACACACAATATTGCTGGCGTTGTCCGATGCCACAAATCCACAGGAGAGTCCAATTGGGGTAAGCCATTCCGCGATGATCTTCCTCAGTTGCCGTAAGAGGTTTTCAGCTGTGTGCGTATTCTGGAAAGCGGTGATACAAAGCGTAGCCTGCCTAGGAAAGAGTTGGCGTTTGCGAGATGCTGCTACTGGTGCCGCCGCTGCTGTTCTTGCGGCGGGAGTCCATACATCTACCCAGTGGGCTGTCACAGTCATATAGTCCTGACCCTGCCCTGCTCCACTTGTCCACATGTCCGTGGTTAAGTGGACATTGGGTACAACTGCATTTTTTAGGACACTGGTGAGTCTTTTTCTGACGTCCGTGTACATTCTCGGTATCGCCTGCCTAGAGAAGTGGAACCTAGATGGTATTTGGTAACGGGGGCACACTGCCTCAATAAATTGTCTAGTTCCCTGTGAACTAACGGCGGATACCGGACGCACGTCTAACACCAACATAGTTGTCAAGGCCTCAGTTATCCGCTTTGCAGTAGGATGACTGCTGTGATATTTCATCTTCCTCGCAAAGGACTGTTGAACAGTCAATTGCTTACTGGAAGTAGTACAAGTGGGCTTACGACTTCCCCTCTGGGATGACCATCGACTCCCAGCGGCAACAACAGCAGCGCCAGCAGCAGTAGGCATTACACGCAAGGATGCATCGGAGGAATCCCAGGCAGGAGAGGACTCGTCAGAATTGCCAGTGACATGGCCTGCAGGACTATTGGCATTCCTGGGGAAGGAGGAAATTGACACTGAGGGAGTTGGTGGGGTGGTTTGCGTGAGCTTGGTTACAAGAGGAAGGGATTTACTGGTCAGTGGACTGCTTCCGCTGTCACCCAAAGTTTTTGAACTTGTCACTGACTTATTATGAATGCGCTGCAGGTGACGTATAAGGGAGGATGTTCCGAGGTGGTTAACGTCCTTACCCCTACTTATTACAGCTTGACAAAGGGAACACACGGCTTGACACCTGTTGTCCGCATTTCTGGTGAAATACCTCCACACCGAAGAGCTGATTTTTTTGGTATTTTCACCTGGCATGTCAACGGCCATATTCCTCCCACGGACAACAGGTGTCTCCCCGGGTGCCTGACTTAAACAAACCACCTCACCATCAGAATCCTCCTGGTCAATTTCCTCCCCAGCGCCAGCAACACCCATATCCTCCTCATCCTGGTGTACTTCAACACTGACATCTTCAATCTGACTATCAGGAACTGGACTGCGGGTGCTCCTTCCAGCACTTGCAGGGGGCGTGCAAATGGAGGAAGGCGCATGCTCTTCACGTCCAGTGTTGGGAAGGTCAGGCATCGCAACCGACACAATTGGACTCTCCTTGTGGATTTGGGATTTCGAACAATGCACAGTTCTTTGCTGTGCTGCTTTTGCCAGCTTGAGTCTTTTCATTTTTCTAGCGAGAGGCTGAGTGCTTCCATCCTCATGTGAAGCTGAACCACTAGCCATGAACATAGGCCAGGGCCTCAGCCGTTCCTTGCCACTCCGTGTCGTAAATGGCATATTGGCAAGTTTACGCTTCTCCTCCGACAATTTTATTTTAGGTTTTGGAGTCCTTTTTTTTCTGATATTTGGTGTTTTGGATTTGACATGCTCTGTACTATGACATTGGGCATCGGCCTTGGCAGACGACGTTGCTGGCATTTCATCGTCTCGGCCATGACTAGTGGCAGCAGCTTCAGCACGAGGTGGAAGTGTATCTTGATCTTTCCCTAATTTTGGAACCTCAACATTTTTGTTCTCCATATTTTAATAGGCACAACTAAAAGGCACCTCAGGTAAACAATGGAGATGGATACTAGTATACAATTATGGACTGCCTGCCGAGTGCAGACACAGAGGTAGCCACAGCCGTGAACTACCGTACTGTACTGTGTCTGCTGCTAATATAGACTGGTTGATAAAGAGATAGTATACTCGTAACTAGTATGTATGTATAAAGAAAGAAAGAAAAACCACGGTTAGGTGGTATATACAATTATGGACGGGCTGCCGAGTGCCGACACAGAGGTAGCCACAGCCGTGAACTACCGCACTGTACTGTGTCTGCTGCTAATATATAGACTGGTTGATAAAGAGATAGTATACTCGTAACTAGTATGTATGTATAAAGAAAGAAAAAAAAACCACGGTTAGGTGGTATATACAATTATGGACGGGCTGCCGAGTGCCGACACAGAGGTAGCCACAGCCGTGAACTACCGCACTGTACTGTGTCTGCTGCTAATATAGACTGGTTGATAAAGAGATAGTATACTCGTAACTAGTATGTATGTATAAAGAAAGAAAAAAAAAACACGGTTAGGTGGTATATACAATTATGGACGGGCTGCCGAGTGCCGACACAGAGGTAGCCACAGCCGTGAACTACCGCACTGTACTGTGTCTGCTGCTAATATAGACTGGTTGATAAAGAGATAGTATACTCGTAACTAGTATGACTATAAAGAAAGAAAAAAAAACCACGGTTAGGTGGTATATACAATTATGGACGGGCTGCCGAGTGCCGACACAGAGGTAGCCACAGCCGTGAACTACCGCACTGTACTGTGTCTGCTGCTAATATATAGACTGGTTGATAAAGAGATAGTATACTCGTAACTAGTATGTATGTATAAAGAAAGAAAAAAAAACCACGGTTAGGTGGTATATACAATTATGGACGGGCTGCCGAGTGCCGACACAGAGGTAGCCACAGCCGTGAACTACCGCACTGTACTGTGTCTGCTGCTAATATAGACTGGTTGATAAAGAGATAGTATACTCGTAACTAGTATGTATGTATAAAGAAAGAAAAAAAAACCACGGTTAGGTGGTATATACAATTATGGACGGGCTGCCGAGTGCCGACACAGAGGTAGCCACAGCCGTGAACTACCGCACTGTACTGTGTCTGCTGCTAATATATAGACTGGTTGATAAAGAGATAGTATACTCGTAACTAGTATGTATGTATAAAGAAAGAAAAAAAAACCACGGTTAGGTGGTATATACAATTATGGACGGGCTGCCGAGTGCCGACACAGAGGTAGCCACAGCCGTGAACTACCGCACTGTACTGTGTCTGCTGCTAATATATAGACTGGTTGATAAAGAGATAGTATACTCGTAACTAGTATGTATGTATAAAGAAAGAAAGAAAAACCACGGTTAGGTGGTATATACAATTATGGACGGGCTGCCGAGTGCCGACACAGAGGTAGCCACAGCCGTGAACTACCGCACTGTACTGTGTCTGCTGCTAATATAGACTGGTTGATAAAGAGATAGTATACTCGTAACTAGTATGTATGTATAAAGAAAGAAAAAAAAACCACGGTTAGGTGGTATATACAATTATGGACGGGCTGCCGAGTGCCGACACAGAGGTAGCCACAGCCGTGAACTACCGCACTGTACTGTGTCTGCTGCTAATATAGACTGGTTGATAAAGAGATAGTATACTCGTAACTAGTATGTATGTATAAAGAAAGAAAAAAAAACCACGGTTAGGTGGTATATACAATTATGGACGGGCTGCCGAGTGCCGACACAGAGGTAGCCACAGCCGTGAACTACCGCACTGTACTGTGTCTGCTGCTAATATAGACTGGTTGATAAAGAGATAGTATACTCGTAACTAGTATGACTATAAAGAAAGAAAAAAAAACCACGGTTAGGTGGTATATACAATTATGGACGGGCTGCCGAGTGCCGACACAGAGGTAGCCACAGCCGTGAACTACCGCACTGTACTGTGTCTGCTGCTAATATAGACTGGTTGATAAAGAGATAGTATACTACTAATATTATATATACTGGTGGTCAGGTCACTGGTCACTAGTCACACTGGCAGTGGCACTCCTGCAGCAAAAGTGTGCACTGTTTAATTTTAATATAATATTATGTACTCCTGGCTCCTGCTATAACCTATAACTGGCACTGCAGTGCTCCCCAGTCTCCCCCACAATTATAAGCTGTGTGAGCTGAGCACAGTCAGATATATATATACATTGATGCAGCACACTGGGCTGAGCAGTGCACACAGATATGGTATGTGACTGAGTCACTGTGTGTATTGTTTTTTTCAGGCAGAGAACGGATATATTAAATAAAACAAACAACTGCACTGTCTGGTGGTCACTGTGGTCGTCAGTCACTAAACTCTGCACTCTCTTCTACAGTATCACAGCCTCAGGTCAATCTCTCTCTCTCTCTCTCAACCCTAATCTAAATGGAGAGGACGCCAGCCACGTCCTCTCCCTATCAATCTCAATGCACGTGTGAAAATGGCGGCGACGCGCGGCTCCTTATATAGAATCCGAGTCTCGCGAGAATCCGACAGCGTCATGATGACGTTCGGGCGCGCTCGGGTTAACCGAGCAAGGCGGGAGGATCCGAGTCTGCTCGGACCCGTGAAAAAAACATGAAGTTCGTGCGGGTTCGGATTCAGAGAAACCGAACCCGCTCATCTCTAGATTTCCAGCGAATCTCCGAGTAGCCGTTACTGGAAGCATTAAGTGCCACTTACAGCCTAAAAAGAGAAGGGGGTTTTGCATTTTAATAAAGAGAGAATATTATTTTAGACAGTTTTTACTCTTTCGAAACCGCACCAGCCTGTAACATACTGTAGGCCACTTGCTGTATGTCATTATGCTGTGCGTTGGGGATTGTGACCGTATATCTATTAAATATCCTTAGGAAACTAGATTGCTGCCCATACATGAATGCTCATGTTTGTAAAACTTATATTGTCCCTCAACGTCTTTCATGCTGTCACTATCAGGTCACCCCTTCTATTACAAGTAACAATTTATATTTTTTATCCTGAAACCTTCTTAGTGTCTTTATTTTATTTGTAACCTTTGCACTTTTTACATCTTTAGATCTGCACCGAGAGTCATCCTCAGAGCTATAGCCAGAGGTTTCGGCGCCCAGGGCAAGATGTAAAAATAATAGAATCGTTTAAATCGTTTAAATAAAATCTATAAAAGCTTATGTAGAAGAAATCTTATATAGGTACATAAACTAGGATAGGGATAGCGGAGGGGGGTGAGGGGGCTTTGAGGGGCAACAGGTAGGGGGTGACTGGCAACATTTAGCCTGGGGGAGGCAAGTGCAATCAATTGGCCGCGGATTTTCTACCACCGCTTCTTGCATATCTCCATGCTGTCTCACCTGCATATATCCCTGATTGCCCCTCCACGTCTGTCATTACCCCCTCCATAGCTCTCTCTCACTGAGACTTCTTTCCATAATACACTGAGCGTATCACAGCACTCACTACCCCCTTCATATTACACTCACTGACCACCCACACCTCATTCACTGCCCCCTCACAGCACTCACTGCCCCTTCATATCTCACTCACTGACCACCCACACCTCATTCACTGCCCCCTCACAGCACTCACTGCCCCCTTCATATCACACTCACTGACCACCCACACCTCATTCACTGCCCCCTCACAGCACTCACTGCCCCTTCATATCACACTCACTGACCACCCACACCTCATTCACTGCCCCCTCAAAGCACTCACTGCCCCCTTCATATCACACTCACTGACCACCCACACCTCATTCACTGCCCCCTCACAGCACTCACTGCCCCTTCATATCTCACTCACTGACCACCCACACCTCATTCACTGCCCCCTCACAGCACACACTGCCCCCTTCATATCACACTCACTGACCACCCACACCTCATTCACTGCCCCCTCAAAGCACTCACTGCCCCCTTCATATCACACTCACTGACCACCCACACCTCATTCACTGCCCCCTCACAGCACTCACTACCCCCTTCATATCACACTCACTGACCACCCACACCTCATTCACTGCCCCCTCACAGCACTCACTACCCCCTTCATATCACACTCACTGACCACCCACACCACATTCACTGCCCCCTCACAGCACTCACTGCCCCCTTCTAATCACACTCACTGACCACCCACACCTCATTCACTGCCCCCTCAAAGCACTCACTGCCCCCTTCATATCACACTCACTGACCACCCACACCTCATTCACTGCCCCCTCACAGCACTCACTGCCCCCTTCATATCACACTCACTGACCACCCACACCTCATTCACTGCCCCCTCACAGCACTCACTACCCCCTTCATATCACACTCACTGACCACCCACACCACATTCACTGCCCCCTCACAGCACTCACTGCCCCCTTCATATCACACTCACTGACCACCCACACCTCATTCACTGCCCCCTCACAGCACTCACTACCCCCTTCATATCACACTCACTGACCACCCACACCTCATTCACTGCCCCCTCACAGCACTCACTGCCCCCTTCATATCACACTCACTGACCACCCACACCTCATTCACTGCCCCCTCACAGCACTCACTACCCCATTCATATCACACTCACTGACCACCCACACCTCATTCACAGCGCCCTCACAGCACTCACTACCCCCTTCATATCACACTCACTGACCACCCACACCTCATTCACTGCCCCCTCACAGAACTCACTACCCCCTTCATATCACACTCACTGACCACCCACACCTCATTCACTGCCCCCTCACAGCACTCACTGCCCCCTTCATATCTCACTCACTGACCACCCACACCTCATTCACTGCCCCCACACAGCACTCACTGCCCCCTTCATATCACACTCACTGACCACCCACACCTCATTCACTGCCCCCTCACAGCACTCACTACCCCCTTCATATCACACTCACTGACCACCCACACCTCATTCACTGCCCCCTCAAAGCACTCACTGCCCCCTTCATATCTCACTCACTGACCACCCACACCTCATTCACTGCCCGCTCACAGCACTCACTGTCCCCTTCATATCTCACTCATTGACCCCCACAGCTCGTTCACTATCCCCTCACAGCACTCACTGCCCCCTTCATATCTCACTCACTGACCCCCCACAGCTCATTCATTATCCCCTCACAACACTCACTGACCCCTTCTTATCTCACTCACTGACCACCCAGCACCCACTGCCCCCTTCATATCACACTCACTGACCCCCCACAGCTAATTCACTGCCCCCTCACAGCACTCACTGCCCCCTTCATGTCTCACTCACCACCCACAGCTCATTCATTATCCCCTCACAGCACTCACTGCCCCTTCTTATCTCACTCACTGACCACCCAGCACTCACTGCCCCCCACTGCCCCCTTCATATCACACTCACTGACCACCCACACCTCATTCACTGCCCCCTCACAGCGCTCACTGCCCCCTTCATATCTCACTCACTGACCACCAACAACTCATTCACTGCCCCCTCACAGCACTCACTGCCCCCTTCATATCTCACTCACTGACCACCAACAACTCATTCACTGCCCCCTCACAGCACTCACTGCCCCCTTCATATCTCACTCACTGACCACCAACAGCTCATTAACTGCCCCCTCACAGCACTCACTGCCCCCTTCATATCTCACTCACTCACCAGCCACAGCTCATTCATTATCCCCTCACAGCACTCCCTGCCCCTTCTTGTCTCAATCACTGACCACCCACAGCTCATTGACTGCCACCTCACAGCACTCACTGCCCCCACAGCTCATTAATTAACCACTCACAGCACTCACTGCCCCTTCACATCTCACTCACTGACCACCCACAGCTCATTCACTATCCCCTCACAGCACTCACTGTCCCCTTCATATCTTACTCACTGACCCCCGCAGCTCATTCACTACCCCCTCACAGCAGTCACTGCCCGCTTTGCATCTCACTCACTGCCCCAACAACTCATTAACCCCTCAAAACACTCACTGCTCCCTTCATATCTTACTCACTGACCTCCACAGCTCATTCACCTTCCCCTTACAGCACTCACTGCCCCCTTCATATCTCACTCACTGACCACCCACAGCTCATTCACTGCCCAATCACAGCACTCACTGCCCCCCTTCATATCTCACTCACTAACCCCCACAGCTAATTCACTGCCCCTCACTGCCCCTCACAGCCCCTTTCACATCTCACTCACTGACCCCCACAGATCATTCACTAACACCTTACAGCACTCACTGCCTCCTTCATATCTCACTCACTGACCCCCAGAGCTCATTCACTAACCACGCATAGCACTCACTGCCCCCCTTCATATCTCACTCACTGACCCTCCCACATCTCATTCACTGCCTCATCACAGCACTCACTGACCCCTTCACATCTCACTCACTGACCACCCATAGCTCATTAACTATCCCCTCACAGCACTCACTGCCCCCTTCATATCTCACTCACTGACCCCCCACAGCTCATTCACTAACACCTTACAGCACTCACTGCCCCCTTCATATCTCACTCACTTACCCCCCACATCTCAATCACTGCCCCATCACAGCACTCACTGACCCCTTCACATCTCACTCACTGACAACCCACAGCTCATTCACTAACCACTCAAAGCACTCACTGCCCCCTTCATATCTCCCTCACTAACCCCTACAGCTTATTCACTGCCCCTCACAGCACTCACTGCCCCCTTTATATCACACTCACTGACCACCCACAGCTCATTCACTGCCCCCTCACAGCACTCACTGCCCCCTTCATATCACACTCACTGACCACCCACACCTCATTCACTGCCCCCTCACAGCACTCACTGCCCCCTTCATATCTCACTCACTGACAACCCACAGCTCATTCACTATCCCCTCACAGCACTCACTGCCCCCTTCATATCTCACTCACTAACCCCCATCGCTCATTCACTGCCCCCTCACAGCACTCACTGCCCCTTCTTGTCTCACTCACTGACCACCCACAGCTCATTGACTGCCACCTCACAGCACTCACTGCCCCCACAGCTCATTAATTAACCACTCACAGCACTCACTGCCCCTTCACATCTCACTCACTGACCTCCCACACCTCATTCACTGCCCCCTCAAAACACTCACTGTCCCCTTCATATCTCACTTACTGACCCCCACAGCTCATTCACTAACACCTTACAGCACTCACTGCCCCCTTCATATCTCACTCACTGACCCCCACAGCTCATTCACTAACACCTTACAGCACTCACTACCCCTTCATATCACACTCACTGACCACCAACAGCTCATTCACTGCCCCCTCACAGCACTCACTGCCCCCTTCATATCTCACTCACTGACCCCCACACCTCATTCACTGCCCCTTCACAGCACTCACTGCCCCCTTCATATCTCACTCACTGACCCCCCACAGCTAATTCACTGCCCCCTCACAGCACTCACTACCCCCTTCATATCACACTCACTGACCACCCACACCTCATTCACTGCCCCCTCACAGCACTCACTGCCCCCTTCATATCTCACTCACTGACCCCCACACCTCATTCACTGCCCCCTCACAGCACTCACTGCCCCTTCATATCACACTCACTGACCACCCACACCTCATTCACTGCCCCCTCACAGCACTCACTGCCCCCTTCATATCTAACTCACTGACCCCCACAGCTAATTCACTGCCCCCTCACAGCACTCACTGCCCCTTCATATCTCACTCACTGACTCCCCACAGCTCATTCATTATCCCCTCACAGCACTCACTGCCCCCTTCATATCTCACTCACTGACCACAAACAGCTCATTCATTATCCCCTCACAGCACTCACTGCCCCTTCTTATCTCACTCACTGACCACCCAGCACTCACTGCCCCCACTGCCCCCTTCATATCACACTCACTGACCCCCCACAGCTAATTCACTGCCCCCTCACAGCACTCACTGCCCCCTTCAAGTCTCACTCACTCACCACCCACAGCTCATTCATTATCCCCTCACAGCACTCCCTGCCCCTTCTTATCTCACTCACTGACCACTCAGCACTCACTGCCCCCACTGCCCCCTTCATATCACACTCACTGACCCCCCACAGCTAATTCAATGCACCCTCACAGCACTCACTGCCCCCTTCATGTCTCACTCACTCACCACCCACAGCTCATTCATTATCCCCTCACAGCACTCACTGCCCCTTCTTATCTCACTCACTGCCCCCACTGCCCCCTTCATATCACACTCACTGACCACCCACACTTCATTCACTGCCCCCTCACAGCACTCACTGCCCCCTTCATATCTCACTCACTGACCCCCACAGCTCATTCACTGCCCCCTCACAGCACTCACTGCCCCCTTCATATCTCACTCACTGACCACCAACAACTCATTCACTGCCCCCTCACAGCACTCACTGCCCCCTTCATATCTCACTCACTGACCACCCACACCGCATTCACTGCCCCCTCACAGCACTCACTGCCCCCTTCATATCTCACTCACTGACCCCCACACCTCATTCACTGCCCCCTCACAGCACTCACTGCCACCTTCATATCTCACTCACTGACCCCCCACAGCTAATTCACTGCCCCCTCACAGCACTCACTACCCCCTTCATATCACACTCACTGACCACCCACACCTCATTCACTGCCCCCTCACAGCACTCACTGCCCCCTTCATATCTCACTCACTGCCCCCCACACCTCATTCACTGCCCCCTCACAGCACTCACTGCCCCTTCATATCACACTCACTGACCACCCACACCTCATTCACTGCCCCCTCACAGCACTCACTGCCCCCTTCATATCTAACTCACTGACCCCCACAGCTAATTCACTGCCCCCTCACAGCACTCACTGCCCCCTTCATATCTCACTCACTGACTCCCCACAGCTCATTCATTATCCCCTCACAGCACTCACTGCCCCCTTCATATCTCACTCACTGACCACAAACAGCTCATTCATTATCCCCTCACAGCACTCACTCCCCCTTCTTATCTCACTCACTGACCACCCAGCACTCACTGCCCCCACTGCCCCCTTCATATCACACTCACTGACCCCCCACAGCTAATTCACTGCCCCCTCACAGCACTCACTGCCCCCTTCAAGTCTCACTCACTCACCACCCACAGCTCATTCATTATCCCCTCACAGCACTCCCTGCCCCTTCTTATCTCACTCACTGACCACTCAGCACTCACTGCCTCCACTGCCCCCTTCATATCACACTCACTGACCCCCCACAGCTAATTCAATGCACCCTCACAGCACTCACTGCCCCCTTCATGTCTCACTCACTCACCACCCACAGCTCATTCATTATCCCCTCACAGCACTCACTGCCCCTTCTTATCTCACTCACTGCCCCCACTGCCCCCTTCATATCACACTCACTGACCACCCACACTTCATTCACAGCCCCCTCACAGCACTCACTGCCCCCTTCATATCTCACTCACTGACCCCCACAGCTCATTCACTGCCCCCTCACAGCACTCACTGCCCCCTTCATATCTCACTCACTGACCACCAACAACTCATTCACTGCCCCCTCACAGCACTCACTGCCCCCTTCATATCTCACTCACTGACCACCCACACCGCATTCACTGCCCCCTCACAGCACTCACTGCCCCCTTCATATCTCACTCACTGACCACCAACAGCTCATTCACTGCCCCCTCACAGCACTCACTTCCCCCTTCATATCTCACTCACTAACCCCCACAGCTCATTCACTGCCCCCTCACAGCACTCACTGCCCCTTCATATCACACTCACTGACCACCCGGAGCTCATTAACTGCCCCCTCACAGCACTCACTGCCCCCTTCATATCTCACTCACTCACCAGCCACAGCTCATTCATTATCCCCTCACAGCACTCCCTGCCCCTCCTTGTCTCACTCACTGACCACCCACAGCTCATTGACTGCCACCTCACAGCACTCACTGCCCCCACAGCTCATTAATTAACCACTCACAGCACTCACTGCCCCTTCACATCTCACTCACTGACCACCCACAGCTCATTCACTATCCCCTCACAGCACTCAATGTCCCCTTCATCTCTTACTCACTGACAACCCACAGCTCATTCACTATCCCCTCACAGCACTCACTGCCCCCTTCATATCTCACTCACTGCCCCCACAACTCATTAACCCCTCAAAGCACTCACTGCTCCCTTCATATCTTACTCACTGACCTCCACAGCTCATTCACTAACCCTTTACAGCACTCACTGCCCCCTTCATATCTCACTCACTCACTGACCACCCACAGCTCATTCACTGCCCAATCACAGCACTCACTGCCCCCCTTCATATGTCACTCACTAACCCCCACAGCTAATTCACTGCCCCTCACTGCCCCTCACAGCCCCTTTCATATCTCACTCACTGACCCCCACAGATCATTCACTAACACCTTACATCACTCACTGCCTCCTTCATATCTCACTCACTGACCACCCACAGCTCATTCACTGCCCAATCACAGCACTCACTGCCCCCCTTCATATCTCACTCACTAACCCCCACAGCTAATTCACTGCCCCCCTCACAGCACTCACTGCCCCCTTCATATCTCACTCACTAACCCCCACAGCTCATTCACTGCCCCCTCACAGCACTCACTTCCCCCTTCATATCTCACTCACTAACCCCACAGCTCATTCACTGCCCCCTCACAGCACTCACTGCCCCCTTCATATCACACTCACTGACCACCCACAGCTCATTAACTGCCCCCTCACAGCACTCACTGCCCCCTTCATATCTCACTCACTCACCAGCCACAGCTCATTCATTATCCCCTCACAGCACTCCCTGCCCCTTCTTGTCTCACTCACTGACCACCCACAGCTCATTGACTGCCACCTCACATCACTCACTGCCCCCACAGCTCATTAATTAACCACTCACAGCACTCACTGCCCCTTCACATCTCACTCACTGACCACCCACAGCTCATTCACTATCCCCTCACAGCACTCACTGTCCCCTTCATCTCTTACTCACTGACCCCCGCAGCTCATTCACTACCCCCTCACAGCAGTCACTGCCCGCTTTGCATCTCACTCACTGCCCCCACAACTCATTAACCCCTCAAAGCACTCACTGCTCCCTTCATATCTTACTTACTGACCTCCACAGCTCATTCACTAACCCCTTACAGCACTCACTGCCCCCTTCATATCTCACTCACTGACCACCCACAGCTCATTCACTGCCCAATCACAGCACTCACTGCCCCCTTCATATCTCACTCACTAACCCCCACAGCTAATTCACTGCCCCTCACTGCCCCTCACAGCCCCTTTCATATCTCACTCACTGACCCCCACAGATCATTCACTAACACCTTACAGCACTCACTGCCTCCTTCATATCTCACTCACTGACCCCCACAGCTCATTCACTAACCACTCACAGCACTCACTGCCCCCCTTCATATCTCACTCACTGACCCTCCCACATCTCATTCACTGCCTCATCACAGCACTCACTGACCCCTTCACATCTCACTCACTGACCACCCATAACTCATTAACTATCCCCTCACAGCACTCACTGCCCCCTTCATATCTCACTCACTGACCCCCCACAGCTCATTCACTAACACCTTACAGCACTCACTGCCCCCTTCATATCTCACTCACTTACCCCCCACATCTCAATAACTGCCCCATCACAGCACTCACTGCCCCCTTCATATCACACTCACTGACAACCCACAGCTCATTCACTAACCACTCAAAGCACTCACTGCCCCCTTTATATCACACTCACTGACCACCCACACCTCATTCACTGCCCCCTCACAGCACTCACTGCCCCCTTCATATCTCACTCACTGACAACCCACAGCTCATTCACTATCCCCTCACAGCACTCACTGCCATCTTCATATCTCACTCACTAACCCCCATCGCTCATTCACTGCCCCCTCACAGCACTCACTGCCCCTTTCATATCACACTCACTGACCACCCACCCCTTATTCACTGCCCCCTCAAAGCACTCACTGCCCCTTCATATCTCACTCACTGACCCCCGCAGCTCATTCACTAACACCTTACAGCACTCACTGCCCCTTCATATCTCACTCACTGACCCTCACTGCTCATTCACTAACCCCTCACAGCACTCACTGCCCCCTTCATATCTCACTCAATGACCCCCACAGCTCATTCACTAACACCTTACAGCACTCACTGCCCCCTTCATATCTCACTCACTTACCCCCCACATCTCAATCACTGCCCCATCACAGCACTCACTGACCCCTTCACATCTCACTCACTGACCCCCACAGCTCATTCACTAACCACTCAAAGCACTCACTGCCCCCTTCATATCTCCCTCACTAACCCATACAGCTCATTCACTGCCCCTCACAGCACTCACTGCCCCCTTTATATCACACTCACTGACCACACACAGCTCATTCACTGCCCCCTCACAGCACTCACTGCCCCCTTCATATCTCACTCACTGACCACCCACAGCTCATTCATTGCCACCTCACAGCACTCACTGCCCCCTTCATATCACACTCACTGACCACCCACACCTCATTCACTGCCCCCTCACAGCACTCACTACCCCCTTCATATCACACTCACTGACCACCCACACCTCATTCACTGCCCCCTCACAGCACTCACTGCCCCCTTCATATCTCACTCACTAACCCCCATCGCTCATTCACTGCCCCCTCACAGCACTCACTGCCCCCTTCATATCTTACTCACTAACCCCCATCGCTCATTCACTGCCCCCTCACAGCACTCACTGCCCCTTTCATATCACACTCACTGACCACCCACCCCTTATTCACTGCCCCCTCACAGCACTCACTGCCCCTTCATATCTCACTCACTGACCCCCGCAGCTCATTCACTAACACCTTACAGCACTCACTGCCCCTTCATATCTCACTCACTGACCACCCACACCTCATTCACTGCCCCCTCACAGCACTCACTGCCCCCTTCATATCTCACTCACTAACCCCCATCGCTCATTCACTGCCCCCTCACAGCACTCACTGCCCCTTTCATATCACACTCACTGACCACCCACCCCTTATTCACTGCCCCCTCACAGCACTCACTGCCCCTTCAAATCTCACTCACTGACCCCCGCAGCTCATTCACTAACACCTTACAGCACTCACTGCCCCTTCATATCTCACTCACTGACCACCCACACCTCATTCACTGCCCCATCACAGCACTCACTTCCCCCTTCATATCTCACTCACTGACTACCCACAGCTCATTCACTGTCCCCTCAGAGCACTCACTTCCCCCTTCATATCTCACTCACTGACTACCCACAGCTCATTAACTAACCCCTCACAGCACTCACTGCCCCTTCACATCTCACTCAATGACCCCCACAGCTAATTCACTGCCCCTCACAGCCCCCTTCATATCTCACTCACTGACCCCCCACATCTCATTCACTGCCCCATCACAGCACTCACTGACCCCTTCACATCTCACTCACTGACAACCCACAGCTCATTCACTATCCCCTCACAGCACTCACTGACCCCTTCATATCTCACTCACTGACCCTCACAGCTTATTCAATAACCCCTCACAGCACTCACTGCCCCCTTCATATCTCACTCACTGACCTCCCTCATCTCAATCATTGCCCCCTCAAAGCACTCACTGCCCCCACAGCTCATTAATTAACCCCTTACAGCACTCACTGCCCCCTTCACATATCACTCACTGACCCCCACAGCTCATTTACTAACCCCTTACAGCACTCACTGCCCCTTCATATCTCACTTACTGACCCCCCACAGCTCATTCATTGCCACCTCACAGCACTCACTGCCCCCTTCATACCTCACTCACTGACCCCCCACAGCTCATTAACTGCCCCCTCACAGCACTGCCCCCTTCATATCACACTCACTGACCCCCCACAGGTCATTCACTACCCCCTCACAGCACTCACTGCCCCCTTCACATCTCACTCACTGACCACCCACAGCTCATTCACTGTCCCCTCACAGCACTCACTTCCCCCTTCATATCTCACTCACTTACTACCCACAGCTCATTAACTAACCCCTCACAGCACTCACTGCCCCTTCACATCTCACTCAATGACACCCACAGCCACAGCTCATTCATTACCCCCTCACAGCACTCACTGTCCTCCTCAGTGAACACAATGAACCTCTCACATCACTCACTGCCCCTTTACTTCACTCACCTAGTCACAGCTCACACGCTGCCCCCATAGCACACACTGGTCTGCCTGTCTGACAGCACTCACTGTCAACCTCCGAACACTCACTAACCCCCCTCACAAAACTGAAGGAATACCTTACAACACTGCTCTCTCCTTCACTATGCACCTCATGGCACCCCTCATCCCCTTCAATGTCCTTCTCACAGCCCTCCCACTGATCCCTTCACTGTTCACCTCAAATCACCCCCTGGCCTCTTCACTGTCCACCTCGAAGCATTCTTCCCCTTCATTGCACTCTCCCCCTTCAATAACCATCTCAAATCACTACCCCAGCTCCTTCAATGACCCCCTCACAGCACTCATGCACCCAACACAGCACTCCCACCAAAGCACCTTCAATATCCCCCCCAAACTCTTCTTTCTCTTTCCCCTGCACCTTCAATGTCTACCGCACTGCAGTCCTCCCCCCAACCACCCAGGACCTTCACTGTCCATCTCAAATAACCCCCCCCTTCAATGTCAATCTCACACACAGCACTTCCACTGACCTCTTCACTATTACTTATCTCTGTAACTGATCACTGACCTCTTCACTATTACTTATCTCTGTAACTGATCACTGACCTCTTCACTATTACTTATCTCTGTAACTGATCACTGACCTCTTCACTATTACTTATATCTGTAACTGATCACTGACCTCTTCACTATTACTTATATCTGTAACTGATCACTGACCTCTTCACTATTACTTATCTCTGTAACTGATCACTGACCTCTTCACTATTACTTATATCTGTAACTGATCACTGACCTCTTCACTATTACTTATCTCTGTAACTGATCACTGACCTCTTCCCTATTACTTATCTCTGTAACTGATCACTGACCTCTTCACCATCTACTCTACAACACCCCCTTCTCATCACCTTCAATGCCCACTCCACAGTATTCCCACACCACACTCCTCCTTCTCAGCACCTTCAATGCCCACTCCACAGTATTCCCACACCACACTCCCCCTTCTCAGCACCTTCAATGCCCACTCCACAGTATTCCCACACCACCACTCCACAGTATTCCCACACCACACTCCCCCTTCTCAGCACCTTCAATGCCCACTCCACAGTATTCCCACACATCACCCCCCTTCTCAGCAACTTCAATGCCCACTCCACAGTATTCCCACACATCACCCTCCGCTCTCCAGAGAGCCAGAAGCTGTTCTGTGTCCACTCTCCCCGGCTCTCTGTGTGACCAGCCTACCAGATCATCAACCCTCCCTGCCCTGGTGCCAGGTAGAGTACCCCGTATCCCACCCCCCATGGCCCTGCACCCACATGTGACTTTCACAGCCCACTTTTTCTTTTACCTTGTGACACACCCTTCCTGTTCTCTTCTTTTTACATCTTACACTCCTCCTTCCCATCTGCTGCAGTCAGAGTTCTAATGGTTTCAGAGCATGTTACAGTAGATACAGATATGTCCTAATACATCTTTGCTGCAGTCATGTCAAAAAACCCCTCTTAGCACGCCAGGTCCCAAGAGACTCGGATAGTGGGGGTCATTCCGAGTTGATCGCACGCTGATGATTTTCACAGAGCAGCAATCAGGTTACTACTGCGCATGTGTATGCACCGCAATGCCCACTCAAGTCGTACGGGTACAAACAGCATTGTTGCTGTGCAATGCTTCTAGTGATGATTGCATTCACACAGCCATTCGCAAGGAGATTGACAGAAAGAGGGCGTTTATGGGTGTCAAC
The DNA here is from genome assembly GCF_028390025.1 of Pseudophryne corroboree. Taxonomy (NCBI): domain Eukaryota; kingdom Metazoa; phylum Chordata; class Amphibia; order Anura; family Myobatrachidae; genus Pseudophryne; species Pseudophryne corroboree. The sequence goes on along the minus strand of NC_086444.1, from coordinate 35,477,119 downwards.
TGACCATTTTCTGGGAGTGGTAGGGAAAACTCAGGCGTGTCCAGGCGTTTGCAGGGCGGGTGTCTGACGTCAATTCCGGGACCGGACAGGCTGAAGTGATCGCAAGGGCTGAGTAAGTTCAGACCTACTCAGAAACTGCAAAAAACTTTTTCGTCCTGCTCGGCTGCACATGCGATCTCACACTTGCAAAGCGAAAATATACAACCCCGTGGGCGGCGACTATAGGATTGCACGGCTGCAAAAAGTAGCTAGCGAGCGATCAACTCGGAATGAGGGCCAGTGTCGGGCATCTTTTTGCAATGAGGTGCAGCTACTGTAGCACACACCAGAAGACTGTGCTGCTTCATTTGTTATGCAACACTTGTATATCTGTGTGTGCGGCTAAGTCTCTGTATCTGCATACGAAGTGCTACCATGTACCTGACACAGACTTGTTTCCATGTCAGTTCCGTTTTGTTTCATATACAGACTTAGTCGACATTGTTTTGTTTTTTGGTGAAATATCACATACTGTACTGATACACAGAGGCATTTCTAGAGAGGAAGGGACCCGTGTGCAGACGCCGTGTGTGGGCCCCTTCCTCTCCCGTAGCTGGCACCACCGCTTTTAGCACTCTCAGCACTGAGACTCTGGCACAGTGCCAGAGTCTACAACACATGCGCAGGACTCCAAAAAAATGGCCGTTGTGCCAGAGTCTCTAGTGCTCAGTGCGCTAGCAGCGGCGGTGACGGCAACGGGAGCGGAGGGGGCCCACACACAGTCACCGATGGATGCCGGAGAGGTGAGTATAGAAGAAATGGGTGCAGTGTGTGCGGTGTGGGCCCCGCACACACTGCACCCATTATAGTTACATCACTGCTGATATAGCTGAATAGCACATCTTTCTGGTCTTTAAATTAAACAGTCTCTGTATACTTATGAATTGTACATCAATCACTAGAATGCGCTCACTAATGTATGGCAGTCATTAGGGTGCTCTTCATAGTGTACACTAGTGAATAGGTTTCTCCCTGTATGTATGGTAGTCATGAGAATGATTTCTTTGTTGTGTAGCAATCACTAGACTTTTCTATATATTGTACTTGAATGCTTTCTGTAATGTATGTTGGTCATTAAAATGATCTCTATGTTGTATAATGGTCACTAAGATGATCTCATCTCTGTGTATTATAATGGTCAATAGAGTGCTCTCTGTATTGTACGTATGTGGGCACTAGGCTGCTCTGTGTATTCTATGACGGAGACTAAGATAATCACTTCATTGTATGACAGTCCCTTGGATGCACATTGCTCATTGTATTGCATATTGTTTGCTGGAATGCCCTCTGCTTGTACTGTGTATTGATTTCAGAGAAGCTGCCTTTATTGTATTAATTTAATTGGAGGCTGTGGCAGGTGTAGTTGGGTATTATAAGTGTATTATTCTAAGGCAGACACAACTCTTAATCAACCCCTAATACCTTAGTTATGTTATTCGTGTTCCGACTGTTAGCCCTTCTTACTCCAAGTGTCCAGGATTCAGAGGATAAAAAGCACAAACAGAGCTTAGTTTGGCACTTGCTGAAGACGCACTGAAGTGTGTTAAGTATCATGAAACAAATCCTTATTGCACAGTACAACTGAAGGGTTGAGGAGGAAAGGCTAATAGTGTAAACACTCCGGAGACTGATCATCTCCAAGAGCTGAAGTCATTATCTACAAGTTGACTGCTCACTGCAAAGGACGGGGAAGAGGGACTCATGACTAATGAGGCAAAATTCATGCAATGCATGTACTGTATGTACTCTGATGTAAGGGCCACCGCAGGTATCCCTCTGTACATACAGTATCTATCTTGATATTTATATATTATTATATATTAAAGTAGAGACATGTGGTGCACATAGTGTAGTTTCTACAAGGTTACATTTTAATCAAACAAATATTTTGCGTGTCCATAAATTCTATAGCAGGGGTGGCCGGACTTTTGGGACCTAGGATCTACTTTTTGTTCACTTACTTACCGGTGATCTACCGGCATCAAATAACACAAATAATAACACTCACATTTAAAAATATCATTAATAATGATGCCATCAAATAAAAGCACCAATAATGCGCACATTTAAAAATAGGATTTTAATTACCTACCGGTAAATCATTTTCTCGTAGTCCGTAGGGGATACTGGGAATCCATTTAGTACCATGGGATATAGATAGGTCCACTAGGAGCCTTGGGCACTTTTAAGAATTGATAGTGTGCGCTGGTTCCTCCTTCTATGCCCCTCCTACCAGACTCAGTCCAGGATACTGTGCCTGAGGAGACAGACATACTTTGAGAGAAGGATATGGAAAAAGGAAAGTGGTGAGATTACGAACCAGCACACACAAAACAAGAGGAAAGCCATGCTAACCAAACTTGAAACCAGGAACAGCAACTGCTGAATCCAACAACATTACTGAACCAATTAACAGTGTAAGAAGAACGAAGCACCGGGCGGGTGCCCAGTATCCCCTATGGACTATGGGGGTAATTCCAAGTTGATTGCAGCAGGACATTTTTTAGCAGTTGGGCAAAACCATGTGCACTGCAGGGGAGGCAGATATAACATTTGCAGAGAGAGTTAGATTTGGGTGGGTTATTTTGTTTCTGTGCAGGGTAAATACTGGCTGCTTTATTTTTACACTGCAATTTAGATTGCAGATTGAACACACCACACCCAAATCTAACGCTCCCTGCACATGTTATATCTGCCTCCCCTGCAGTGCACATGGGCCCTCATTCTGAGTCGTTCGCTCGGTATATTTCATCGCATCGCAGTGAAATTCCGCTTAGTACGCATGCGCAATATTCGCACTGCGACTGCGCCAAGTAATTTAACAATGAAGATAGTATTTTTACTCACGGCTTTTTCTTCGCTCCGGCGATCGTAATGTGATTGACAGGAAATGGGTGTTACTGGGCGGAAACACGGCGTTTCAGGGGCGTGTGGTTAAAAACGCTACCGTTTCCGGAAAAAACGCAGGAGTGGCCGGAGAAACGGAGGAGTGTCTGGGCGAACGCTGGGTGTGTTTATGACGTCAAACCAGGAACGACAAGCACTGAACTGATCGCAGATGCCGAGTAAGTCTGAAGCTACTCTGAAACTGCTAAGTAGTTTGTAATCGCAATATTGCGAATACATCGGTCGCAATTTTAAGAAGCTAAGATTCACTCCCAGTAGGCGGCGGCTTAGCGTGTGTAACTCTGCTAAAATCGCCTTGCGAGCGATCAACTCGGAATGAGGGCCATGGTTTTGCCCAACTGCTAAAAAATTTCCTGTTGCGATCAACTTGGAATTACCCCCTATGAGAAAAGGATTTACCAGTAGGTAATTAAAATCCTATTTTCTCTTATGTCCTAGGGGATACTGGGAATCTATTTAGTACCATGGGGAAGTACCAGAGCTCCCAAACCGGGTGGGAGAGTGCTGAGGTTCCTGCAGAACTGATTGACCAAGCTGAAGGTCCTCTGAGGCCAAAGTATCGAACTTGTAAAACTTTGCAAACGTGTTCGAACCTGACCAAGTAGCTGCTCGGTAGAGCTGTAAAGCCGAGACACCCCGGGCAGCTGCCCAAGAAGTACCCTCCGACCTAGTAGAGTAGGCCTATACAGATTTTGGAACCAGCAATCCTGCCGTGGAATAAGCATGCTGGTTAGTGAGCCTGATCCAGCGTGCAATTGACTACTTTGAAGCAGGACACCAAATTTAGTGGGATCATAAAGAACGAACAGCGAGTCCGATTTCCTGTGACGAGCTGTCCTCTTTACGTACATCTTCAAAGCCATCACAACATCCAAAGACTTTGAAGTAGCAGAGGTGTCCATAACAACTGGAACCACAATAGGTTGGTTGATGTGAAATGCGGACACCATCAGGAAGAAATTGCTGATGAGTCCTGAGTTCAGCTCTGTCCTCATGGAAAATAAAGTAGGGGCTTTTGTAAGACAATGTCCCCAGCTCTGACACACGTCTTGCTGAAGCCAAGGCCAGCAGTGTGAAGCTCTTCCACGTAAGGTACTTTACATCAACCTCCTGTAAGGGTTCAAACCAGTCCGATTGAAAGAAGTGCAGAACCAAATTGAGATCCCAAGGTGCCGTGGGAGGCACAAAATGAGGTTGGATGTGCAAAACACCCTTCAAGGACGTCTGGACATCAGGGAGAGAAGCCAATTGTTTCTGAAATAAATGAACAAGGCCAAAATCTGGAGTTTAATGGAGCCTAGATGTTGGCCCACATCTACTCCAGACTGCAGAAAAAGCAGGAGACATCCCAGATGAAACTCCACCGCAGAATATTGTCTGCTTTCACACCAAGAGACATACTTCTTCCATATACGGTGGTAATGCTTAGACGTTACCCCCTTCCTGGCTTGAATCATGGTTGGGATGACCTTGTCAGGACTCCCTCTCCTGTCTAGAATCAGCCATTCAATTCCATGCCGTTAAACGTAGCCGCGGTAAGTCCTGATAGACGAATGGACCCTGTTGCAGAAGATCCTCGCGAATAGGTAGATGCCACAGATCTTCGATCAGCCTCTCGAGAAGATCCATGTACCAGGCTCTTCGCGGCCAGTCCCTTTTCCCTTTTTATTCTCTTTAGAATTCTTGGGATCAGAAGAAGTGGAGGAAACACATACACTAGCTGGTAGACCCACTGAGTTGTCAGAGCATCTATCGCTTGTGGGTCTCTCGACCTGGAACAATACCGCTTAAGCTTCTTGTTGAGTGGAGAGGCCATCATGTCAAACTGTGGATATCCCCACCGACATGTCAACCACTGGAACAACTCCAGGAGAAGGCCCCACTCCCCCGGGTGCAGGTCGTGTCTGCTGAGGAAGTCTGCTTCCCAGTTGTCTACTTCCAGAATGAAGACCGCCAACAACGCCATGGCGTGTTTTTACACCCAGAGGAGAGTTCTTGACAACTCTGACATTGCTACTCTACTTTTCTTTCCTCCCTGTTGGTTTATGTACATTGCCGCCATTACATTGTCCAACTGGACTTGAATGGCCTGATTCTGAAGTAGAGATGAGGCCTGCAAAAGGGTGTTGTAGATAGCCTCTAATGGAGTCCAACCATGCTGGCTCTGCCCGCTAGCCTGGGAAGGTACACTACACTAAGTACATACTAGTAAACCCCCTAGAGAAGAGGAACACTGTGCCTTACATGAAACACACTCTTTGCCTGACATACTGTAACAGTGACAGCACACACACACAGGAAAAGGTTAAATGCACAATTAACCCACAAAGAGCCCTTCCAGGGAGACACAGAGAGAGTATGGAGCCAGCACACGGTGCCCGTACTGCTAATGCCAAGCTTAGCTGGGTTGCAGACTAAGGGGGTCATTCCGAGTTGATCATAGCTGTGCTAAATTTAGCACAGCTACGATCTTCTTCCCTGATATACGGGGGGACGCCCATCACAGGGCTATCCCACCCCGCATGTCAGTCCGGGTCCCCCCCTCGCAGAAGTGCAAAGGCATAGCACAGCAGCAATGCTTTTGCACTTCAAGAGTAGCTCCTGGCCAGCACAGCTTTAGCGTGCTGGCCAGGAGCTACTCATCGCTCCCTGTCCCGCAGCGGCTGCGTGTGACGTCACTCATCTGCTGCGGCCCGCCCCCCGTTCGGTCCGGCCACGCCTGCGTTGACCAAACCAAACCCACGAAACAGCGGGCAAATGCCGCCGTTCCGCCCCCTCCCACCCAGCGATCGCCTCTGCCTGTCAATCAGGCAGAGGCGATCGCATCCCTGCTATGGCCTTCGGCCACCTGGCATGCGCCGGCACACTACGGCGCCGGCGCATGAGCAGCAGGGACCTGTTCGCTCTGCTGCATTAAAAAAATGACCCCCTAAGTACCTAGATTAGGGACTCAGTACACTAATAACCCAAACACACACACCCGCTATGAACCCCTGGTACCGCTGAGGTAATCTGGAGTCTCTCCGGAGGAGCTGCGTGTCCCTGCCAGTCAGCGTCTGTGTCAGCTGCAGAGGGAAAATGGCGCTGGTGGGCTGCTGGATCCACATCGTCAATGGTGCGCGGTCTTCCTGCTCTTTTAAATACTGACTGAGGTAATTTTGTGTCTAAAATGGAGTCAGCCCCCTTTTAAGTCTGTAATGGTCGTCTGGGTACTGTGTACTCTAGTGATGAGAGGGTTCGGATCCTCGGGATCCGAACCCCCCCCGAACTTCACCCTTTTTTGCACGGGTCCAAGCAGACTGGGATCCTCCGGCCTTGCTCGGTTAACCCGAGCGCGCCCGAACGTCATCATCACGTATTCTATATAAGGAGCCGCGCGTCGCCGCCATTTTTAACTCGTGCATTGGAGATGATCGTGAGAGGACGTGGCTGGCGTCCTCTTAGTTTCTATGTTCAGTGTGCTGCAAATATCTGTGCTCAGTGTGCTGCAAATATCTGTGCTCAGTGTGCTGCAAATATCTGTACTCAGTGTGCTGCAAGTGCAAATATCTACGTTCTCTGCCTGAGAAACGCTCCATATCTGTGCTCAGTGTGCTGCAAATATCTGTGCTCAGTGTGCTAATTGCTTTATTGTGGGGACTGGGGACCAGCAGTATTATATAGTAGGAGGACAGTGCAGAGTTTTGCTGACCAGTGACCACCAGTATTATACGTTCTCTGCCTGAAAAACGCTCCATATCTGAGCTGCATTGTAGTGATGTGCACCTGAAATTTTTCGGGTTTTGTGTTTTGGTTTTGGGTTCGGTTCCGTGGCCGTGTTTTGGGTTCGAACGCGTTTTGGCAAAACCTCACCGAATTTTTTTTGTCGGATTCGGGTGTGTTTTGGATTCGGGTGTTTTTTACAAAAAACCCTAAAAAACTGCTTAAATCATAGAATTTGGGGGTCATTTTGATCCCATAGTATTATTAACCTCAATAACCATAATTTCCAATCATTTTCAGTCTATTCTGAACACCTCACACCTCACAATATTATTTTTAGTCCTAAAATTTGCACCGAGGTCGCTGGATGGCTAAGCTAAGCGACACAAGTGGCCGACACAAACACCTGGCCCATCTAGGAGTGGCACTGCAGTGTCAGACAGGATGGCACTTCAAAAAAATAGTCCCCAAACAGCACATGATGCAAAGAAAAAAAGAGGCGCACCAAGGTCGCTGTGTGACTAAGCTAAGCGACACAAGTGGCCGACACAAACACCTGGCCCATCTAGGAGTGGCACTGCAGTGTCAGACAGGATGGCACTTAAAAAAATAGTCCCCAAACAGCACATGATGCAAAGAAAAAAAGAGCTGCACCAAAGTCGTTGTGTGACTAAGCTAAGCGACCCAAGTGGCCGACACAAACACCTGGCCCATCTAGGAGTGGCATTGCAGTGTCACGCAGGATGGCCCTTCCAAAAAATACTCCCCAAACAGCACATGACGCAAAGAAAAAAAGAGGCGCAATGAGGTAGCTGTGTGACGACTAAGCTAAGCGACACTAGTGGCCGACACAAACACCTGGCCCATCTAGGAGTGGCACTGCAGTGTCACGCAGGATGGCCCTTCCAAAAAATACTCCCCAAACAGCACATGACGCAAAAAAAAAAGAGGCGCAATGAGGTAGCTGTGTGACAACTAAGCTAAGCGACCCTAGTGGCCGACACAAACACCTGGCCCATCTAGGAGTGGCACTGCAGTGTCACGCAGGATGGCCCTGCCAAAAAGTACTCCCCAAACAGCATATGACGCAAAGAAAAAAAGAGGCGCAATGAGGTAGCTGTGTGACGACTAAGCTAAGCGACCCTAGTGGCCGACACAAACACCTGGCCCATCTAGGAGTGGCACTGCAGTGTCACGCAGGATGGCCCTTCCAAAAAATACTCCCCAAACAGCACATGACGCAAAGAAAAAAAGAGGCGCAATGAGGTAGCTGTGTGACGACTAAGCTAAGCGACCCTAGTGGCCGACACAAACACCTGGCCCATCTAGGAGTGGCACTGCAGTGTCACGCAGGATGGCCCTTCCAAAAAATACTCCCCAAACAGCACATGACGCAAAGAAAAAAGAAAGAAAAAAGAGGTGCAAGATGGAATTGTCCTTGGGACCTCCCACCCACCCTTATGTTGTAAAAACAGGACATGCACACTTTAACGAACCCATCATTTCAGCGACAGGGTCTGCCACACGACTGTGACTGAAATGACTGGTTGGTTTGGGCCCCCACCAAAAAAGAAGCAATCAATCTCTCCTTGCACAAACTGGCTCTACAGAGGCAAGATGTCCACCTCATCATCATCGTCCGATTCATCACCCCTTTCACTGTGTATTGATTATAATTCATTTTAATGAACATCATCTTCTCCACATTTTCTGGAAGTAACCTCGTACGCCGATTGCTGACAAGGTGAGCGGCGGCACTAAACACTCTTTCGGAGTACACACTGGAGGGAGGGCAACTTAGGTAGAATAAAGCCAGTTTGTGCAAGGGCCTCCAAATTGCCTCTTTTTCCTGCCAGTATACGTACGGACTGTCTGACGTGCCTACTTGGATGCGGTCACTCATATAATCCTCCACCATTCTTTCAATGGTGAGAGAATCATATGCAGTGACAGTAGACGACATGTCAGTAATCGTTGGAAGGTCCTTCAGTCCGGACCAGATGTCAGCACTCGCTCCAGACTGCCCTGCATCACCGCCAGCGGGTGGGCTCGGAATTCTTAGCCTTTTCCTCGCACCCCGAGTTGTGGGAGAATGTGTAGGAGAAGCTGTTGACGGGTCACGTTCTGCTTGACTTGACAATTTTCTCACCAGCAGGCCTTTGAACCCCTGCAGACTTGTGTCTGCCGGAAAGAGAGATCCAACGTAGGTTTTAAATCTAGGATCGAGCACGGTGGCCAAAATGTAGTGCTCTGATTTCAACAGATTGACCACCCGTGAATCCTTGTTAAGCGAATGAAGGGCTCCATCCACAAGTCCCACATGCCTAGCGGAATCGCTCTGTTTTAGCTCCTCCTTCAATGCCTCCAGCTTCTTCTGCAAAAGCCTGATGAGGGGAATGACCTGACTCAGGCTGGCAGTGTCTGAACTGACTTCACGTGTGGCAAGTTCAAAAGGTTGCAGAACCTTGCACAACGTTGAAATCATTCTCCACTGCGCTTGAGACAGGTGCATTCCACCTCCTTTGCCTATATCGTGGCCAGATGTATAGGCTTGAATGGCCTTTTGCTGCTCCTCCATCCTCTGAAGCATATAGAGGGTTGAATTCCACCTCGTTACCACCTCTTGCTTCAGATGATGGCAGGGCAGGTTCAGGTGTTTTTGGTGGTGCTCCAGTCTTCTGTACGCGGTGCCTGTACGCCGAAAGTGGCCCGCAATTCTTCTGGCCACCGACAGCATCTCTTGCACGCCCTTGTCGTTTTTTAAATAATTCTGCACCACCAAATTCAAGGTATGTGCAAAACATGGGACGTGCTGGAATTTGCCCAGATGTAATGCACGCACAATATTGCTGGCGTTGTCCGATGCCACAAATCCCCAGGAGAGTCAAATTGGGGTAAGCCATTGTGCGATGATCTTCCTCAGTTGCCGTAAGAGGTTTTCAGCTGTGTGCGTATTCTGGAAAGCTGTGATATAAAGCGTAGCCTGCCTAGGAACGAGTTGGCGTTTGCGAGATGCTGCTACTGGTGCCGCCGCTGCTGTTCTTGCAGCGGGAGGCAATACATATACCCAGTGGGCTGTCACAGTCATATAGTCCTGAGTCTGCCCTGCTCCACTTGTCCACATGTCCGTGGTTAAGTGGACATTGGGTACAACTGCATTTTTTAGGACACTGGTGAGTCTTTTTCTGAGGTCCGTGTACATTCTCGGTATCGCCTGCCTAGAGAAGTGGAACCTAGATGGTATTTGGTAACGGGGGCACACTACCTCAAGCAATTGTCTAGTTCCCCGTGAACTAACGGCGGATACTGGACGCATGTCTAACACCAACATAGTTGTCAAGGCCTCAGTTATCCGCTTTGCAACAGGATGACTGCTGTGATATTTCATCTTCTTCGCAAAGGACTGTTGGACAGTCAATTGCTTACTGGAAGTAGTACAAGTGGTCTTCCGACTTCCCCTCTGGGATGACGATCGACTCCCAGCAGCAACAACAGCAGCGCCAGCAGCAGTAGGCGTTACACTCAAGGATGCATCGGAGGAATCCCAGGCAGGAGAGGACTCGTCAGACTTGCCAGTGACATGGCCTGCAGGACTATTGGCTTTCCTGGGTAAGGAGGAAATTGACACTGAGGGAGTTGGTGGTGTGGTTTGCGCGAGCTTGGTTACAAGAGGAAGGGGTTTACTGGTCAGTGGACTGCTTCCGCTGTCGCCCAAAGTTTTTGAACTTGTCACTGACTTATTATGAATGCGCTGCAGGTGACGTATAAGGGAGGATGTTCCGAGGTGGTTAACGTCCTTACCCCTACTTATTACAGCTTGACAAAGGCAACACACGGCTTGATACCTGTTGTCCGCATTTCTGTTGAAATACTTCCACACTGAAGAGCTGATTTTTTTGGTATTTTCACCAGGCATGTCAATGGCCATATTCCTCCCACGGACAACAGGTGTCTCCCCGGGTGCCTGACTTAAACAAACCACCTCACCATCAGAATCCTCCTTGTCAATTTCCTCCCCAGCGCCAGCAACACCCATATCCTCATCCTGGTGTACTTCAACAGTGACATCTTCAATTTCACTATCAGGAACTGGACTGCGGGTGCTCCTTTCAACACTTGCAGGGGGCGTGCAAATGGTGGAAGGCACAAGCTCTTCCCGTCCAGTGTTGGGAAGGTTAGGCATCGCAACCGACACAATTGGACTCTCCTTTGGGATTTGTGATTTCGAAGAACGCACAGTTCTTTGCTGTGCTTTTGCCGCAAGTCTTTTCTTTTTTCTAGCGAGAGGATGAGTGCTTCCATCCTCATGTGAAGCTGAACCACTAGCCATGAACATAGGCCAGGGCCTCAGCCGTTCCTTGCCACTCCGTTTCGTAAATGGCATATTGGCAAGATTACGCTTCTCCTCAGACGCTTTTAATTTTGATTTTTGGGTAATTTTTTTACTGATCTTTTGTGTTTTGGATTTTACATGCTCTGTACTATGACATTGGGCATCGGCCTTGGCAGACGACGTTGATGGCATTTCATCGTCTCGGCCATGACTAGTGGCAGCAGCTTCAGCACGAGGTGGAAGTGGATCTTGATCTTTCCCTATTTTTTTAACCTCCACATTTTTGGTCTCCATATTTTGCGCACAACTAAAAGCCACCACAGGTATACAATGTAGATGGGTGGATAGTATACTATTATTACTTATACTTATGGACAACGAGTGACGACACAGAGGTAGGTACAGCCGTGGCCTACCGTACTGCTATATATATAATATATACAGAATAATAATAACGGACCTGGTGGACACTGTCAGCAGACTGCTAAACTAGTATGAAGAAAAAAAAAAACACCACAGGTATACAAAGTAGATGGATGGATAGTATAGTATTATATTACTTATGGACGACAAGTGCACTGACGACACAGAGGTAGGTACAGCCGTGGCCTACCGTACTGCTGCTTATATATATAATATACTGTATAACGGACCTGGTGGACACTGTCAGCAGACTGCTAAACTAGAATGAAGAAAAAAAAAACACCACAGGTATACAATGTAGATGGATGGATAGTATAGTATTATATTACTTATGGACGACGAGTGCACTGACGACACAGAGGTAGGTACAGCCGTGGCCTACCGTACTGCTGCTTATATATATATAATATACTGTATAACGGACCTGGTGGACACTGTCAGCAGACTGCTAAACTAGTATGAAGAAAAAAAAAACACCACAGGTATACAATGTAGATGGATGGATAGTATAGTATTATATTACTTATGGACGACGAGTGCACTGACGACACAGAGGTAGGTACAGCCGTGGCCTACCGTACTGCTGCTTATATATATATAATACTGTATAACGGACCTGGTGGACACTGTCAGCAGACTGCTAAACTAGTATGAAGAAAAAAAAAACACCACAGGTATACAATGTAGATGGATGGATAGTATAGTATTATATTACTTATGGACGACGAGTGCACTGACGACACAGAGGTAGGTACAGCCGTGGCCTACCGTACTGCTGCTTATATATATAATATACTGTATAACGGACCTGGTGGACACTGTCAGCAGACTGCTAAACTAGTATGAAGAAAAAAAAACACCACAGGTATACAATGTAGATGGATGGATAGTATAGTATTATATTACTTATGGACGACGAGTGCACTGACGACACAGAGGTAGGTACAGCCGTGGCCTACCGTACTGCTGCTTATATATATAATATACTGTATAACGGACCTGGTGGACACTGTCAGCAGACTGCTAAACTAGTATGAAGAAAAAAAAAACACCACAGGTATACAATGTAGATGGATGGATAGTATACTATTATTACTTATACTTCTGGACGACGAGTGACGACACAGAGGTAGGTACAGCCGTGGCCTACCGTACTGCTGCTTATATATATATATAATATACTGTATAACGGACCTGGTGGACACTGTCAGCAGACTGCTAAACTAGTATGAAGAAAGAAAAAAAAACACCACAGGTATACAATGTAGATTGGTGGATAGTATAGTATTACTTATACTTATGGACGACGAGTGCACTGACGACACAGAGGTAGGTACAGCCGTGGCCTACCTTACTGCTGCTTATATATATATAATATACTGTATAACGGACCTGGTGGACACTGTCAGCAGACTGCTAAACTAGTATGAAGAAAGAAAAAAAAAACACCACAGGTATACAATGTAGATGGATGGATAGTATAGTTTTACTTATACTTATGGACGAGGAGTGCACTGACGACACAGAGGTAGGTACAGCCATGGCCTACCATACTGCTGCTTATATATATATAATATACTGTATAACGGACCTGGTGGACACTGTCAGCAGACTGCTAAACTAGTATGAAGAAAAAAAAAACACCACAGGTATACAATGTAGATGGATGGATAGTATAGTATTATATTACTTATGGACGACGAGTGCACTGACGACACAGAGGTAGGTACAGCCGTGGCCTACCGTACTGCTGCTTATATATATAATACTGTATAACGGACCTGGTGGACACTGTCAGCAGACTGCTAAACTAGTATGAAGAAAAAAAAAAACACCACAGGTATACAATGTAGATGGATGGATAGTATAGTATTATATTACTTATGGACGATGAGTGCACTGACGACACAGAGGTAGGTACAGCTGTGGCCTACCGTACTGCTGCTTATATATATAATATACTGTATAACGGACCTGGTGGACACTGTCAGCAGACTGCTAAACTAGTATGAAGAAAAAAAAAACACCACAGGTATACAATGTAGATGGATGGATAGTATAGTATTATATTACTTATGGACGACGAGTGCACTGACGACACAGAGGTAGGTACAGCCGTGGCCTACCGTACTGCTGCTTATATATATAATATACTGTATAACGGACCTGGTGGACACTGTCAGCAGACTGCTAAACTAGTATGAAGAAAAAAAAACACCACAGGTATACAATGTAGATGGATGGATAGTATAGTATTATATTACTTATGGACGACGAGTGCACTGACGACACAGAGGTAGGTACAGCCGTGGCCTACCGTACTGCTGCTTATATATATAATATACTGTATAACGGACCTGGTGGACACTGTGAGCAGACTGCTAAACTAGTATGAAGAAAAAAAAAAACACCACAGGTATACAATGTAGATGGATGGATAGTATAGTATTATATTACTTATGGACGACGAGTGCACTGACGACACAGAGGTAGGTACAGCCGTGGCCTACCGTACTGCTGCTTATATATATAATATACTGTATAACGGACCTGGTGGACACTGTCAGCAGACTGCTAAACTAGTATGAAGAAAAAAAACAAAAAACACAGGAGTGTTTTTCAGGCAGACAAGCATATACTGGACTGGTGGTCACTGTCAGCAAAACTGTGCACTGTACTCCTGCTATAACTGCTCCCCAGTCCCCACAATTAGGCAGTGTGAGCAGAGCAGTGCACTCAGCACAGATATATCATGCAGCAGTGCAGCACACTGAGTGAGCACAGATATGGTGGTCGGAGCGTTTTTTTCAGGCAGAGAAACAAAGGATTAAACTCACTGGTGGTATAATCAAAACCCTGCACTGTACTCCCTAACAGCTGCTCCCCGTCCCCAATCCTCCCCACAATTATAACTAACTAAGTCACTCTGTGTTCTACTATAACGGAGAGGACGCCAGCCACGTCCTCTCCCTATCAATCTCAATGCACGTGTGAAAATGGCGGCGACGCGCGGCTCCTTATATAGAATCCGAGTCTCGCGAAAATCCGACAGCGGGATGATGACGTTCGGGTGCGCTCGGGTTAACCGAGCAAGGCGAGAGGATCCGAGTCGCTCGGACCCGTGTAAAAAAAAGGTGACGTTCGGGCGGGTCGGATTCCGAGGATCCGAACCCGCTCATCACTACTGCATTGTAGTATATAGTAGGAGGACAGTGCAGAATTTTGCTGACCACCAGTCTAACTATATATATAGAAGTACCGTACAGTAGTCCACTGCTCTACCTCTGTGTCGTCAAGTATACTATCCCATCCATACCTGTGGTGCATTTCAGTTTTGCACAGTTTGCTGACCACCAGTATATAATATATAGCAGTACGGTACAGTAGGCCACTGCTCTACCTACCTCTGTGTTGTCAAGTATACTATCCATCCATACCTGTGGTGCATTTCAGTTTTGCACAGTTTGCTGACCACCAGTATATAATATATAGCAGTACTGTACAGTAGGCCACTGCTCTACCTACCTCTGTGTCTTCAAGTATACTATCCATCCATACCTGTGGTGCATTTCAGTTTTGCACAGTTTGCTGACCACCAGTATATAATATATAGCAGTAGGGTACAGTAGGCCACTGCTCTACCTACCTCTGTGTCGTCAAGTATACTATCCATCCATACCTGGGGTGCATTTCAGTTTGCTGACCACCAGTATATAGAGCCAGTTTGTGCAAGGAGAGATTGATTGCTTCTTTTTTGGTGGGTGCCCAAACCAACCAGTCATTTCAGTCACAGTCGTGTGGCTGACCCTGTCGCTGAAATGATGGGTTTGTTAAAGTGTGCATGTCCTGTTTATACAACATAAGGGTGGGTGGGAGGGTCCAAGGACAATTCCATCTGCCACCTCTTTTTTCTTTCATTTTTCTTTGCATCATTATTATTATTATTATTACATTTTATTTATAGGGCGCCACAAGTGTTTCGCAGCGCCGTACAAAGGACAGTATAGGGAGACAAAACTTAGCATAACAGTAAATAAATAACAAAAATGGAGTGCAGGTAACAAAGAGCAACACAATTCTCAAAACATAATACAGCTTAGATGAAAGTAGCGAAGGAGTAATCATTGTACTACTTGGGGCTGGCGGCCATAGATAGAGATGAGCCTTTACCAGCAGGAGAGAAAGCAGGTAAAGATGGTCGCTGAGTGAAATGTGTCAAGAAGAGGGTTTAGACAAGAGGAAAGAGGGCCCTGCTCTGAAGAGCTAACAATCTAGTGGGGAGGGGCAACAGACAGATGACATGAGGTGCAAGCAGGTAGAAGCCTGATGGTGGTATGCGAGCAAAGCAGAGATGTCCAAGGCATGGGGCAGGGGGATGGAGGAGCAGCCTAAGGACTAGGTTATGCATTGGAGGGGTACGCTTTGATGAATAGGTGGGTTTTCAATTCCCGTTTGAAGCTTTGCAAGGTCGGGGAGAGTCTAATGGAGCGGGGGAGCGCATTCCACTGAAGGGGTGCAGCACAGGCAAAATCCTGAACTCGTGCATGGGAAGCAGTGACCAAGGCAGAGGAGAGGCGACGGTCATCAGCCGACCGTAGTGGGCGGGAGGGAGTATGAAGGGAGAGGAGGTTGGAGATGTAGGGAGCAGTGGAATTAGAGATGGCCTTGTATGTGAGGGTGAGGAGTTTGAAGAGGATTCTGTAGGGGAATGGGAGCCAGTGTAGATTTTGTTGAAGGGGAGTGGCAGAAGTGGAGCTGCGGGAGAGGAAGATGAGCCTAGCTGCAGAGTTGAGGACAGATTGGAGGGGAGCGATGTGGGAGCAAGTGAGGCCAGTGAGGAGCACATTGCAGTAGTCAAGTCGTGAGATGACCAGTGAGTGGATGATAAGTTTAGTTGCACTCTGGGAGAGAAATGGCCTGATGCGAGCATCATGTGCTGTTTGGGGACTATTTTTGGAAGTGCCATCCTGTCTGACACTGTATTGCCACTCCTAGATGGGCCAGGTGTTTGTGTCGGCCACTTGGGTCGCTTAGCTTAGTCACACAGCTACCTCATTGCGCCTCTTTTTTTCTTTGCATCATGTGCTGTTTGGGGACTATTTTTTGAAGTGCCATCCTGTCTGACACTGCAGTGCCACTCCTAGATGGGCCAGGTGTTTGTGTCGGCCACTTGGGTCGCTTAGCTTAGTCACACAGCTACCTCATTGCGCCTCTTTTTTTCTTTGCATCATGTGCTGTTTGGGGACTATTTTTTGAAGTGCCATCCTGTCTGACACTGCAGTGCCACTCCTAGATGGGCCAGGTGTTTGTGTTGGCCACTTGGGTCGTTTAGCTTAGCCATCCAGCAACCTTGGTGCACCTCTTTTTTTCTTTGCATCATGTGCTGTTTGGGGACTATTTTTTTGAAGTGTCATCCTGTCTGACACTGCAGTGCCACTCCTAGATGGGCCAGGTGTTTGTGTCGGCCACTTGGGTCGCTTAGCTTAGTCACACAGCTACCTCATTGCGCATCTTTTTTCTTTGCATCATGTGCTGTTTGGGGACTATTTTTTTGAAGTGCCATCCTGTCTGACACTGCAATGCCACTCCTAGATGGGCCAGGTGTTTGTGTCGGCCACTTGGGTCGCTTAGCTTAGCCATCCAGCGACCTTGGTGCACCTCTTTTTTTCTTTGCATAATGCGCTGTTTGGGGACTATATTTTAAATCTGCCATACTGTCTGACACTGCAGTGCCACTCCTAGATGGGCCAGGTGTTTGTGTCGGCCACTTGGGTCGCTTAGCTTAGTCACAGAGCTACCTCATTGTGCCTCTTTTTTTCTTTGCATCATGTGCTGTTTGGGGACTATTTTTTTGAAGTGCCATCCTGTATGACACTGCAGTGCCACTCCTAGATGGGCCAGGTGTTTGTGTTGGCCACTTGGGTCGTTTAGCTTAGCCATCCAGCAACCTTGGTGCACCTCTTTTTTTCTTTGCATCATGTGCTGTTTGGGGACTATTTTTTTGAAGTGTCATCCTGTCTGACACTGCAGTGCCACTCCTAGATGGGCCAGGTGTTTGTGTCGGCAACTTGGGTCGCTTAGCTTAGCCATCCAGCGACCTTGGAGCACCTCTTTTTTTCTTTGCATCATGTGCTGTTTGGGGACTATTTTTTAAATCTGCCATCCTGTCTGACACTGCAGTGCCACTCCTAGATGGGCCAGGTGTTTGTGTCAGCCACTTGGGTCGCTTAGCTTAGTCACACAGCTACCTCATTGCGCCTCTTTTTTTCTTTGCATCATGTGCTGTTTGGGGACTATTTTTTTGAAGTGCCATCCTGTCTGACACTGCAGTGCCACTCCTAGATGGGCCAGGTGTTTGTGTCGGCCACTTCGGTCGCTTAGCTTAGTCATCCAGCGACCCTGGTGCAAATTTTAGGACTAAAAATAATATTGTGAGGTGTGAGGTGTTCAGAATAGACTGGAAATGAGTGGAAATTATGGTCATTGAGGTTAATAATACTATGGGATCAAAATGACCACCAAATTCTATGATTTAAGCTGTTTTTGAGGGTTCAAAACACGGCCGAGGAACCAAATCCAAAACCAAAACACAAAGCCCGAAAAATTTCCGGTGCACATCACTAGTGTACACATATAGTGTAATGAGACTCAGTTCGCCCCCTCAGAAGCTGTGCATCTGCACTGAGTCTGAAGACCCAGCCACCCCATGTAGAAGCCGTGCGTCTCCGCACCCTCATGCCGCCATAATGGCCGGCGACCCGCTGACCGGGTCGCCGGCTTACTACTCACCACTCTTCTTTCTTCTGGCTCTGTTAGGGGTGGCAGCGTGCTGCGGGAATGTGCGCTCGTCGTGGTGGGGCATGCATATAGTTCCCTCAGGAGCTAGTGTCCTGTCAGCAGGGAACGGGACCATTAACCCTGAGAGAGGTTGGGCTTTCCCTCCCCCTAAGTCCCATGAAGCAGACAGGCTGGTGCCATCCAGTCCTGTCTGAAAATAACAAACATATAAAATAAATGCAGAAAACTCTTCAGGAGCTTCCAGAGACGTGACCGACTCCTCCGGGCACATTTTCTAAACTGATTCTGGTAGGAGGGTCATAGAGGGAGGAGCCAGCGCACACTATCAAATTATTAAAGAGCCCAAGGCTCCTAGTGGATCCATCTATACCCCATGGTGCTAAATGGATTCCCAGTATCCCCTAGGACATAAGAGAAAATAGCATTAAGAATGACAACATCAAATATCCCCCCCTTTGCAGATCCCCCCATTCCACTCCCCTACACAATAGCCCCCTGTACAATACCCTCCTCCGTGCAAATCCCCCACTTTGTAGATACCCCCTTCCAGTCCCCTGCATAATACCCCCCTGTACAATAATCCCCTCTGCGCAGATCTTCCACCCTTTGCAGATCGTCCCTCCCCTTGTGAAGAAACCCCCTTTGCATAACTCACCTGACAAGTTGTCACTCTGCCTAGCTTCAGTTCTCCCTCTCCCCACAGTCACGGCTCCCGCTTTCATGCTGCATGGTCTCCCGCTGGCTGCTTCTCCTGTCATCGCCACCGCCGGCCTTGTCAAACTGGATCCAACTAGCACCCATGCCTCTAACATCATCATTACATCACCCACGCACTGCATCCCTGGGAACTGTGAAGAGAAGCAGCGGCGGCAGGCTTCTTACAGTTATTTTCTGTTAAGTCTGTCATGATCTACCAGCTGATGCTCCACGAACTACCGGTAGATCACAATCTACCTTTTGCCCACCTCTGTTCTATAGCATGTGGGCAGCTCAGCAACTGGATACAGAGATGTACACATACCCAATTCTTTCACAGTTGTACGATTATTAGCTGTCTGCATGTGTGTATGTTCAACAAAGGTCTTGCAATGGCGGTCGCAGAGAAGATCCAGGATGTTTATTGGAGCGACGACTTCCCGACTTGACCATCTTCCTTGAAACCACACCCCCTGGGTGACTGCTCCCCAACCTCTGAGGCTTGCATCTGTGGATAGCAGAATACAATTCTGTATCCGGAACCTCCGACCCTCAACGAGGTGAGAAGTCTGTAGCCACCACAGGAGGGAGATCTTGCTCTTGGCGACAGACGGATCCTCTGCTGCATGTGAAGATGCAATCCAGACCATTTGTCCAATGGATCTAGCTGGAAGGGCCTTGCATGAAACCTTCCATACTGAAGCACCTCATAAGAGGCCACCATTTTCCCCAGAAGGCGAATGCACAGATGCACCGAGATCCGGGTTGGCTTCAGGACAGCGCGAACCATCGACTGGATTACCATAGTCTTCTCTAAGGGAAGGAACACTCTCTGAGACTCTGTGTCCAGTATCATTCCCATGAAATGAAGCCTCTGTGTTGGTTCCTGGTGAGATTTTGGTAAGTTCAGAATCCACCTGTGATCCAGGAGTAGTCTGGTTGAGAGGCCAATGCTGTCCAACAACTACTCCCTGGATAGCGTCTTTATCAGAACATCGTCCAGGTATGGAATTATGTTCACTCCCTGTTTGCGGAACAAAAACATAATCTCTGCCATCACTTTGGTGAACACTCTCAGTGCCGTGGAGAGACCAAATTGCACGGCCTGGAACTGGTAGTGACAGTCCTGCAATGCAAACCATAGATAAGTCTGATGAGGAGGCCGGTCCGGAATGTGAAGGTACTGTACGCATCCTTGATATCCAGAGACACTAGGTATTCCCCTTCCTTCAGACCTAAGATTACCACTCTCAGAGACTCCATCTTGAATTTTAACACTCGTAAGCATGGGTTTAACGACTTGAGGTTCAAAATCGGCCTTACCGAACCGTCCGGTTTTGGTACAACAAACAAGTTTGAATAATACCCCTTGTTTCGCAGATGAGGTGAAACTGAAACAATGACCTGAGTCTGTACCAGTTTTTGAATGGCGTCCTGTAAAGTTAACCTTGGCTCTTGCGAAACTGGTAAGCCTGATTTGAAGAATCGGTGAGGTGGGAGCTCCAAGAACTGCAGTCTGTAGCCATGGGAAATAATATCTATGACCCAGGGATCCTGGCACGAACTTGTCCAGATGTGACTGAAGAATTTTAGTCGGGCTCCCACGTGCCAGTATTCCAGGCATCGCGGTACCACCGTCATGCTGAAGGTTTTGAGGAAGCAGAGGTTGAGCTCTGTTCCTGAGAACCGGCAGATGCTGGTTTGTGTGGTTTACCTCTAGCGCCTCTGGTGGCTGTAGAAGAACCTATGGCCTTGCCCCTAAACTTGGCCGTCCGAAATGACTGTAAATTGAAACCTGAGTAAGCCTTCCTGGCTAGGGGAGCTGCAGAAGGAAGATATGTGGACTTACCCGCAGTAGCTTTGGAGATCCAATTGTCTAGTTCATCTCTAAATAAGGCCTCTCTAGTGAAGGGCAGGCCTTCCACGCCTTTCCTGGAGTCTGCATCAGCAGTCCACTGGCGTAGCCATAAGCCCCTGCATGCAGACAGTGGTGCGTGCATTAAGCAAGCCTATTTCTTTAATAGCTTCCACCATAAAGTTTGCAGAATCCTGTGTATGTTACAGGAGTAAAATAATCTCTCCTTGAGGCAAGGTATCTAACCCCTCAATTAAGTTACCCGACCATTTGGCAATGGCTTTAGTAATCCACCCACATGCTATAGTGGGTCACTGGGCCACCCCAGCAGCTGTATACAAGGATTTGAGTGTGGTCTCAAATTTACGATCAGCCATGTCTTTCAGGGAGGCTGCTCCCGGGGCAGGCAATACAAATTTTCTTGACAGCCTGGATACTGATGCATCCACTATCAGTGGATTTTCCTATTTTTTCCTATCCTTGGGTGGAAAAGGAAACGATGATAGCAACCTTTTAGGGATTTGAAATTTCCTATCAGGATTAACCCACGGTTCTTCAAATAGGGTGATTTGTTCCTGTGACACAGGAAAAGTGGCTGAGGATTTCTTTTTTATATTAAAATAAGATTCCTCACTTTCCTCTGTCACCTTATCATATATGCAGAACTTCTCTGATTGCCTCTATTAGAGCCTCTATTCCCTGTGACAGAGTAGCCTCCCCCACCTCTGAGTCCACCTCCCCCTCCTCCATGTCTGATGCTTCATCATCAGAGTCAGACTGCTGGATATTGGCCAAAGTACATTTTTGAAGACAAGTGGCAGGGGACTGAGATGCTGGTTTGGGTAATGAGTCTCTTTTCAAAAACTCAGTCATAGATTGTCTTAAGTATTGAGTCTTTCTCATTGCGGGACAATTTAGTAGAAATATTGGAAATCATTCATCTAATGGAGGCCAACCATGCTGGCTCTGCCCCGCTAGCCTGGGAAGTTACACTACACTGAGTACACACTAGTGAACTCCCTGGAGAAGAGGAACACTGTGCCTTACATGAAACACACTCTTTGCCTGACATACTGTAACAGTGAAAGCACACACACAGGAAAAGGTTAAATGCACAATTAACCCCCAAAGAGACCTTCCATGGAGACACAGAGAGAGTATGGAGCCAGTACACGGCGCTCATATCGCTAATACCAAGCTTAGCTAGGTCTCAGACTAAGTACCTAGATTAAGGACTCAGTACACTAATAACCGCACCCCTCCCCCCAGCAATGACCCCCTGGTATCGCTGAGGTAATCTGGAGTCTCTCCAGAGGACCTGAGCATCCCTATCAGTTAGCGTCTGTGTCAGCTGCAAAGGGAAAATGGAGCTGGTGAGCTGCTGGATCCGCTCATAGTGAAGCCCTGCTTGGTCAATGGGGCACAGTCTTCCCGCTCTTTTTTATACTGGCTGAGGTAATTTTGTGTCTAAAATGGAGTCAGCCCCCTTTTAAGTCTGTAATGCCAGTCTGGGTACAGTGTACACATATAGTGTATTGAATCTCAGTTCGCCCCTCAGAAGCTGTGCATCTGCACTGTGTACTGAGTCTGGAGACCCAGCCACCCCATGTAGAAGCCGTGCGTCTCCGTACCCTCATGCCACCATAATGGCCGGCGACCCGCTAACCGGGATGTCGGCTAAGTACTCACCACTCTTCTTCCTTCTGGCTCTGTTAGGGGTGGCGGCATGCTGCGGGACTGTACGCTCGCCGTGGTGGGGCTTGCAAATAGTTCCCTCAAGAGCTAGTGTCCTGTCAGTGGGGAATGGGACCATTATCCCTGAGAGAGTTTGGGCCTTCTCCCCCCCCTAAGTCCCATGAAGCAGGCAGGCTGGTGCCATCCAGTCCTGTCTGAAAATAGCAAACATATAACATAAATGCAGAAAACTCTTCAGGAGCTTCCAGAGACGTGACCGACTCCTCCGGGCACATTTTCTAAACTGAGTCTAGTAGGAGGGGCATAGAGGGAGGAGCCAGTGCACACTATAAAATTCTTAAAGAGCCCAAGGCTCCTAGTGGACCCATCTATACCCCATGGTGCTAAATGGATTCCCAGTATCCCCTAGGACGTAAGAGAAAATAGCATTAAGAATGACAACATCAAATACCCCCCTTTGCAGATCCCCCCCTTCCACTCCCCTACACAATAGCCCCCTGTACAATACCCTCCTCAGCGCAAATCCCCCACTTTGCAGATACCCCCCTTCCAGTCCCCTACACAATAGCCCCCTGTACAATACCCTCCTCCGTGCAAATCCACCACTTTGCAGATACCCCCCTTCCAGTCCCCTGCATAATAGCCCCCTGCACAATAATCCCCTCTGCGCAGATCTTCCGCCCTTTGCAGATCATCCCTCGCCTTGTGAATAAACCCTCCTTTGCATAACTTACCTGACAAGTTGTCACTCTGCCTAGCTTCAGTCCTCCCTCTCTCCACAGTCACGGCTCCCGCTTTCACGCTGCATGGCCTCCCGCTGGCTGCTTCTTCTGTCGTTGCCACCGCCGGCTTGGTCAGACAGGATCCAACTAGCGCCCAGACTCCTGACATCGCGGGTGATGTCATTACGTCACCTGCGCACTGCACCCCTGGGAACTGTGAAGAGAAGCAGCGGCGGCATTCTCCTTACAGTTATTTTCTGTTAAGTCTGTTGCGATCTACCGGCTTATGCTCCGCGAGCTACCGGTAGATCACAATCTACCTTTTGGCCACCTCTGTTCTATAGCATATGGGCAGCTCAGCAACTGGGCTTGAAACAGAGATATACACATGCCCAATTATTTCGCAGTTGTACGATTATTAGCTGTCTGCACGTGTGCATGTGCCACAAAGGTCTTGCAATGGCGGTCGCAGAGATGATTTATCTGCAGAGTGGCAGTCAGTTAGCATTTGTGGGCAGGGCCGTCGTATGTGCCACACCTTACAGTATATAGCCTTTTATTCAATGCTGCCATGACAACATCAGTCAACATTTTTAAACAAAACAGAGAAGAAATATTCAGTTTTACCCATATTGTACCTGGTACCAGCTACATATCACAATTAATGCCACATATGGCAAGCATACAAACCAGGAAGACATTTGCTGCCAGTGCTATCACTATTACTGTAAATCTGTGTACGTTTGTAAAACTGGTGGCATTATTGTTATATATTTTTTGTTAAAGCACCAGAAAATGCCTGCTCCCAATGAATAAACTACCAACAGGCTTATCTGATAATGAGATACAAATGGCCACAACTCCAAATTACCAGAGACTCACCAAGGACCCAGATGTGGAAGGTTACCCAATGCGTTTCAACACTGGGGTGTCACACATTGCAACTCATTATCAGATATTAATTTTGTCATTTTATTAATTGTGAGCATCCACTAGAGTTTTTTTTAAATATATTAATAAATCCAATGGCTTCACACGTTGTTGGGATGGTATGCCGTGTGATTTATTGTAGGATTGACCATTATGGTTTGATAATGTGACATAGCTGAGAAGTAGGTGTCTGTACATGTTAGTGATTATTGCTGATACTGTATGCCCATATTTCTCCTTAATGATACAGTACTACAGTATCTGTTTCTTCTTTCATACCGTAGGTCTCTTTGGTTGGTTGATTCTGTGCTGGATCACACCTACTGTATGAAAAGAGGAAGATTTTGTGACCTACATTACGTCTGGAATTGTTTACCAACTTTTCCTCCTCACTCAGCTATTACAAGACTTTATATCCTTGACTTGACATTTGCACCATTGTAATATATTATATATATATATATATATATATATATATATACATACATACACATAAATACATACATACAGCATATCATAATTGACGTCTCGCTGTTTTGTTATTAATGAACACACAATACAGTATTTTATTCAATGCAAGGAGATCACTGACAATGTTTAGCTTGGGGCAAGCATAAGTTTATCTATCTCTTAGCCTCTCTTATCAGTGCACCATGAGGTAAAATGGGTATTCCAGGAAGTGTCAAACTGGGGCATAAAGGGCCAACCGGGGGAATGCAGTTGTAGGGGCCCATGCTTAGAGGTATAGCCAGCTTCGAGAGGGGGTGCAGTACAGAGGCTTGGCTAAACATTTGACTGTTGAGAAAGCTTTTAGTGAAACGTACGTCCAGCAGCACAGTGGGTCGAGGCTGATACTTTCCCCTCCCACACAGGCACTATCCTTTCTCTTCTCCCTCACACTCTCTTATGGGGTTGGCTTTACTATATCAGCACTGTAATGTCCCTGATATCAGTGCCGTGAAAGTTCAGCTGACCTTGAAGCAGAAGTGTCTCCTCATCTCCCTCTGCAGTTCTCAGCTCACATACCATGCCCTCATCTCCCCGTTCACTGCATGCACATGGGGAGACAGTAGAAACAGTAGGGCGATGCACGGACTGCATTCTGCAAATTTCTGACTGTGCACATAGGGGGCCATTCTATGTTGATCGCTTGCTGCCGATTTTCGCAGTGCAGCGATCAGGTGAAAAATCTGCATTTCTGCGCATGCGTATGGTCTGCAATGGGCACGCGCATCGTACGGGTACAAAGCTCGTTGTGGCTGTACACAGGTTGTAGCAAAGTTTTCAGTCGCACTGACGGCCGCAAGAAGATTGACAGGAAGGGGGCGTTACTGGGTGTCAACTGACCGTTTTCAGGGAGTGTTTGCAAAAACACGGGCGTGTCTAAAAAAACGCAGGCGTGGCTGGGTGTTCGCTGGGCGGGTGTATGACGTCAAATCCGGACACCAATAGGCTGAAGTGATCGCAAGCGCGGAGTAGGTTCAGAGCTACTCAGAAACTGCACAAACTGTTTTTGCTGAGCTCGGCTGCACAGGCGTTCGCACTTCTGCTAAGCTAAAATACACTCCCCAGTGGGCGGCGGAATAGCGTTTGCACGGCTGCTAAAACTTGCTAGCGAGCGATCAACTCGGAATAACCCCCATAGAACCTAGTCTGCCAGGATATGGGTGGACTGTTTCTATTGTGAGAAGTCAAGGGGGATTAGTAGTTTAATCAACAGGTACTAATAGTTTCACACCTTGGGAGAAATGTAATAGGGTGTGAGAATAAGAAAGTGAGACATTTTGGGAGAGTTTTCCGTTTTTCTTTTTGTTTATTTTTTTAAAGTGACAGTCATTTACACAGCAAGATCAACCTGATTTTGCTGTGTAAATGACTGGCACTTAAAAAAAAAAGAAAACTCTCCCAAAATCTCTCACTTTCTGATTCTCACTCCCTATCACTTTTCTCCCGAGGTGCGAAACTATTAACACCTGTTGATTAAACTACTATCACTTGCTGACTAGGGGCCTTATTCTGACTTGGACGCATAAGCGGTCCGCAACGCGCGTGCAGCAGCCACATTGCACCTGCGTGGCCTTACACATTGCGTTCACATCCCGGCAGGATGTGGTTGCAGTGTGATTGACCACAGCGGGTGTTCATAGGGCAGTGACGCGGCATTGGGGGTTGTGGGGGGGGGGCGAACGGGTGCGTTCTGGGTGTGTTTTCAGGTCAGCTGCCTGACATCACACTCTGATTAAAAATATGGCAGCGGGCCACTAGGGGTCAGCCTAAATTAGATGCGCCCGCAATGTAATTGGGGACACATCTGGTGGTGGCCCATCACACATGCGGGGTACCTTGCCCTGCGTTGGGCGGCCCCTCTGCATGTGAGGAGATGAACGCAGATCTGGCCGAGTACATCAGCAGCTGTGAGATTATAGGCTTACACAAATCCTTTGACTCTATTCATATATAAGCAGTATATAAGACTGAGACAACCATTGTGGTCCCCCTATTCAGGGTTATTTTAGTATTGTGTTACACTTCACCTTTCTGGGGTTTTTTTGGTCTTGTTTATTCGACAATTGTGCTAATAATATGATCGCGTTATATGTAACTGCTGGCTGTACTAAGGGTTAAATAAGGATATTGGGCCTAATTCAGACCTGATCGCTGCTGTGCGTTTTTGCACAGCAGCCAATCAGGTCTGAACTGCGCATGCAGTGGCACTGCAGTGCGCCGGCGCATGCCAGACAGCCGATGGCCATCTCAGCCCTGAGATCACTTCTGCCTGATTGATAGGCATAGGTGTTCGCTGTGCGGGAGGGGGCGGGCCGGCGGCGTTTGGCCGCTGTTTTGGGGGCACGGTCCGGGCAACGCAGCCGTGCCCGGACTGTGTGGGGGGGCAGGCCACGGTGGCTGTGTGATGTCACATGTAGTCGCTGCGACCTGGACAGTGACAAGTAGCTCCATGCCAGCGTGCAGGAGCTGCACAGGTAGGGAGCTACTTGTCAAGTAAAACATTGCAGCTGTGCGATGCTTTTGTAATTGTGGGGGGGCGGTAGGGCCAGACATGCGGTACGGACTAGCCCTGTGCTGGGCGTCCCCCTGCATGTCTGAGTAACTGATTGTAGCCGTGCAAAATTTTCCACGGCTTCGATCAGGTCTGACTTAGGCCCATTGTTACAATGTTTCAATGTATCATACATTGGTCATGTTCTTATTGTAACAATTTGTATAGTTGGTTATGTGGGAGATTTTCTGAGCACTGATTTGAGGTTTTCAGTAGACACTTGAGAGCTTTCATTACTTACCTCTCGTTCTCACAGATAGGATCATTATGGGATGCCAGATACCAGTATACCGACATCTGCATCTCATGTGCCAAAATGCAGGCAGGGGGGAGCGCAGCTCCCGACTATTTCTGTGGGCCGTTTATACCTCAGTGAGTAGCAGCAGGTGGCCAGCGTGATGCAGGCAGCAGGTGGGCGCTGGCCAGGTGACTGCAGCACCGTCCTCAGGCAGTAGTGGCCCGGGCAGCCAACCTGCTAGCCCACACCTAGAACTGCCACTGTCTGTACTATTACGTAATTCTCCGGTGTGGAATTTACTCGGCTTTTCTACACTAACTACTGTAGTTGAGCATTCATGGTCTGGGCCCCTTGATAAATATAGTCCATGCATGATAATGTACCAGATTAATAACAGCAATGCACTGTAGAAAATACATACATGTAACAGATGTATAATGTACACGGTCAAGTCACATTATTATAACTACCTCCTACATTTGATGTCGGCAGTGCATAGCCCATGTAGTACGTCATGTGACGTGCGCTGGCTTGGTGGGTATATAAGGTGTGTGATAGGCTGCACACATATCACTCGTTGTCATGGGTAAAAGGGGCAATTTATCTATGTTGCAAAAATGGGCTGATTATCGGCTTTCTGGGCAAGGGTGGCGGTATCTCTGACACAGCGCAGTGTGTGACCTGTTCGCATGCTGCTATGGTGAAGGTGTATCATGACTGGACAAATGGCACCATTGTGAATAACCAACATGGAAACTGCAGAGCGCCACGCGCCACTGATGTGAGAGGTGAACGTCAGCTATGAAGGTGCATGAGGGCCGATCAACACCCTATAGTGCTATAGTAGAGCAGGTCACAATGAACCTGGGGGCTACCAGACGTGTATCTAAAATGACAGATCAGCCATCTAGCTGTGGTCTGTGCTTCACACGGCGGTTACTCTGGCTATTAGCTGGCGCTCATAATAATGTGACTCGACTGTGGAACCTGATGACAAGAGGAAGTGGTGAGCCCTAAAGCATTGGGGCCCTTTCTACCCCTGTAGGCCAGTCTAACCATGTTACCAATCCAAATACCCTATCCCTAATGCCCTAACCCAAACTCCTAACTAACCCTAATACCCTAACTCAAACCACTATACCAACCCTAACCCAAACCACTAAACTAACCCTAATACCCAAACCCCAAAACTAACCCTAAAACCCTTACTCAAACCACTACACCAACCCTAACCCAAACCACTAAACTAACCCTAATACCCAAACCCCAAAACTAACCCAAACCACTAAACTAACCCTAACACCCAAACCCCAAAACTAACCCTAAAACCCTTACTCAAACCACTACACCAACCCTAACCCAAACCACTAAACTAACCCTAATACCCAAACCCCAAAACTAACCCAAACCACTAAACTAACCCTAATACCCAAACCCCAAAACTAACCCAAACCACTAAACTAACCCTAATACCCAAACCCCAAAACTAACCCTAATACCCAAACCACTAAACTAACCCTAATACCCAAACCTCTGTACAAACCCTAGTGACAATACTGGGATGCCAGGGCAATTCGACAAGCTAGACACTGACCACCCAATTAAATAACGCTGCAATTGATAGATGTCGGTATATGCAAACGGACCAACCCCCTCACACACACACACACACACACACACACACACACACACACACACACACACTTTTTTTTACATTTACCACAGGATTTTTGTTTATGGTGGGGGGTGTACAGGTCTGCCTTATATTGCAAGTACCTAACATGAAAAATAATTGGTCAATGATCCATCATTCTGTATTCATGTACTATTACTAATAATATCATGATCATGATGTATATAATAAACAACATGATAATGCTACTATTAGTATTAGAACATCAGTATACTTACAGTATTAGTAAATAATAATAATAATAATATACAGTATATTACAGTATATATACTACCATAAAAAATAAATTATACATAATTCAATCTATCTCAATGATACTGACTTATGTAATAGTCCTCCAAGCTTTACTCACCTCTACCTAACTCTTTCCAGCTTCTCAGATTTCCACTCCTCAGTCAGTGTAATATTCTGCTCATACACTACAGCCACCATTTCATTGTATGAAGATATACAATACAGTGTGCTTGCCATTCTGCACATTATGAGGCCACATGCAGTGTTGTTCTTTATACGTTACCTCAGAAGATTACTGCCCTATCTACTGATTTGCATTTTCATCTACAGTATACTAGGGTATGCACTGGGCCATTTTTCAGGTTTTGTGTTTTGGATATGTATTGGTTTTGACAAGACCACCTTTGCAGATTTTGATTCTAGACTTTTTTGAAAAAAAATCATAAGAGCTAAAATCATGGAATTTGGGGGTATTTTTGTTCCTACAGTATTATTAACGTCATGTCACGTGGCGAGCGCTTACCGCCATGGGTCTCAGGATATGTCCTCTGCCGGTGCGGCTGCCTGCGGCGCTCTGTGGCCACACAGGGACGTGGCTGGCTCAGCGGTGGGAGTGATGGCTTCCAGAGGCAAGAGGGAGGACCTAGTGGCCTGCAGCTTCCTGGCCATGTTGGAGACCAAGGGCAGCACCATTGAGCGTGATGGCTGAGTATCAGCCAATCCTGTTTTCCTGCTGCCTATAAATAGGCTGGAATTATTGCATTCTGTGCCAGTGGGTTTTGTTTGGCAGAGCCGCAACTAGGGGGGAAGCTAAGGGGTCACGTGTCCCGGGTGCGGGAGTCAAGGGGGCGTGGGGAACTCTGCCTGACTACCTGACAGCTGCTCCCTCACCCCCCGCGATTGACACCTGCAGCCGCGAATGGCGCCGTCATGGACCCACCGCAGCTGCGTCTCCAGTCTCCCTCTGCCCGCCCACACCGAGTGCGCCTCCTGCAAGCCCCCACCCGCATTTTTACCGCCTGGCGGCCGCTGTTTCCGCTGGACGGAGATGCGGCTGTGCGCGCACCGTCACCTGCCACCGCTCTGACCTCCGGCACCTGCTGCAAGCCCCAGGCACTGGCCTCACTCACTGCACCGAGGCTAAGGATTGATCTACAGCGGTGAGTGGAGAGAGATTATATATATATATATATATATATATATATATACACTGTAGTGATTTATTCCTTATATATATATATATATATATATATATATATATACACATCAATATGTCTATATATATATATATATATATATATATATCTTCAAATAAGTCCAGCGCTCTCCTCTTAGCAGTTAACCTCTTGAGTGTCAGTGCAGCTGTGCGTATACTCCGGAGGTTCTCAATGATAGAAAACATGCACTGCACTGCAGATCTGTTTAGAAAGGAATATTTTACTTCATGCTAATTACGATGTTTCTGGGATTGCACAAATGTATGCTTCCTGAAGACTGGGTGTGCAATCCTAAAACTTCGTAATTATCGTGAAGTAAAATATTCATTTCTAAACAACTCTGCAGTGCATGTGTTCTATCATTGAGAACCTCCATATATAATGTGCATGGAGAGCCGGCACTCACTGTTGTTAAACTTGAAGTGTGCCCGGTTGCCATCAAGTATAGTGCAAATAGTCCATCATACAAGGTGCGGCACTCACGGGTTCTAATGCAAGCAGAATACAGCAGGTTTTCCTGGCTTGTCAACATTTCATTTACTCACATAAATTTAGTCAGGATACAACGACATTTATATGAATAAATGAAATGTTGACAAGCCAGGAAAACCTGCTGCATTCTACTTACATTAAAACCCGTGAGTGCCGCACCTCGTATGATGGACTAGATAGATAGATAGATAGATAGATAGATAGATAGATAGATAGATAGATAGATAGATAGATAGATAGATA